>NC_138104.1:27379275-27416775 GCF_964146895.1 Miniopterus schreibersii | reverse complement strand
TGAGTACCCAGAGTCTAAGAACTCAGGGCGACAGAACATACAACCAAATGTACTAGTGCCCAGGGCATGTGGGGAGATTTTCTAGCTGGTAGCCAGGTTGGCACCTGCCTACCATTGCTTATAAGAGCTGTGCCATGAACTGCCGCTCTAGTGACCATTGGCTAAGAGGCCTTCCCCAATTAAGCATTCACTAGAGAATTACTGCTAGGTCACCAGCATTGCCTCTTTATTGTGTTTTGCTATCTTGCACACAGCTGATGTCATTGTAAGCTGAAAGCCCTTTTATATAGATTTATTAATATGGACAGAACAACCAGTGGAGTGTTTACCAGTGAAAAAAGACCCACGGCTATAGTTACAGCCTGGTGGGCTAAGCTGACCTGCACCATGGATCAGAAATTATCAATTTAATATAGAATCTGTCTTGATAGAATTTAATCATTAGATGCCTGCAATAATAATAATAATAGCTAGCATTTATTGAGCTCTTACTATGTGCTAGGCATTGGTATAAGCAAGTGAGTATTACTCATGTAACACCACAATGCAATCAGGTGGTACTGTTATTTCCCTCAATTTATAGAGACAAAACTGACATGCAGAGAAGTGAAGTCACCTTCTCAAGGTTACACAGCTAGTAATTTATGATTTCAACATCTTGGGAGTCTGGCTCTGGTGTCAAAGTTCTTAACCATCACATACACTGCCTCGTTATTGCTGTCCGAGAGGAAAGTAAAAGACAGTTTGTACACTAAAATTTTTGACTCATATTTCATCTTGCCCATATGAAAATATGTCTGGGTTTAGAAATTCTTCAACTAGTTTAGAAGCAGTAATACTGGATTCCACCAGTGACTTGCTATGTGACCTTTATAGTCCACTTGACTCCCCAAACCCCCATTTCCACATCTAAAACTATGACTAACAATATTTGCCACACTCATCCACTTAAACTGTTGGGAGATGCACAGTAAATATTCTTTGAAAACAGTCCATCATTTCAAACCTGTTTCTGTTGAATTTCTCTGTCTTAAGGTTGGTGGGTCTCAAATATTAAGCAGCAGTGGAGGTAAGACAGCACAGTCTCCAAGTTAAAAGAAAGTGGAGATTAATACAAGTTCAGTCTAGGGAAAGGAGGAAGGAAGCTGACCTCCACACACACCAAGGGGACTTAAATGAAAAAACAGATTGGTAGGTCAGGGTCGGAGGAACAAAGAGGAGAGGCAGGTTTGAGAGTGAGCAGGCTCTTTTCTTGTTGATCTTAGTGGTTTGCCTTTTCCTGACAGAATAGCATTATTTGAAGGGAGAAGGAATAGAAGTGGAAATTAAAGTGCATCATGCATGAGGCTCTGAAAGAGTATAATGCTCACCACAGAGAGCTACGGACACAGAGGGAGCTCCCATTCTAAGATAAAATATTCAGATGAAATCACTCCTTAATGACAGAATATTCCTAGTAAGAAAATAATCATGGCATTTGGCCACCGTGGGAAAGGAATAGAGTCACTCAGGACCCCAGAGGAATACCAGGGAATTACAGGAATGAACTATATTAAAAATATTTTGTCCTACAGAAAATCCAAACAGTGTTCTTAAAAGATAAAAGGCTCCATATTCATTACAGAAAAAAAAATGCTCTATTACTCCGTGGGGCATTTGGTGTCCACTATCTCATCCTAGTTTTATTACAATAGCAAAACAACAATAATGTTAGTCATTAATTTTGTGACTATAATATGACAAGGGATATGTTGTCATATCATAAATACATTTTAAAATAAATACATATATTTATATGTATTATTTCTCACCCTCACAACAATCTTATGTGGTAAGAATTATTATTATCACCATTTTCTAGATGAGAAAACTGACCTTCAGAGATTAGTGACTTGCTTCTTGATCAAGTAGCTAGTCACAAACTTTTTAAAAAAATATGTTTTTCCAGTTTTATTGAGATATAATTGACATATGGCATTGTATTAGTTTAAGGTGTACAACATAATGATTTGACAGATGTATGTATTGTGAAGTTCTTACCACAAAAAGTTAACATCTATCACCTCACATGTTTTTTTTAAATTTATTTTTATTGTTGAGAGTATTACAGATGTCCCTCATTTTCCCCCCTTTGTCCTCCTCCACCCAGTTCCTGCCACTCCCCTCAGGTTTCACTGCACTATTGTCTGTGTCCATGGGCAATGCATATATGCATATAAGTTCTTTTATTAATCTATTCCTGCCCACTTCCCTCTGAGATCTGTCAGTCTGTAAAGGCTTTCTCCATCTTTCTCCTGAGCCATTACCACTAAGAGTATGAAATTATTTTTCTTTATGTGTTTGTTTCATGGTTTATTGTGTTACTCCCACACTAGAGTGAAGATGCCATGAGTGCGGAGATTTTGTTAAATCCACCAATGTATACCTTACATCTAGAACAATCCAAGGCACCTGCTATTCACAGTTGTTGAATGGCAGAGGTGGAACTCAATTCTGTATCTAAGCACTTCCAAAGGCATAGATCTTTTGACTGTTCCATATTGGTTCTTTCTCTCCATACTTATTTTTTCTATTTAACAAGACTAAAAATTGAAAGTTATAGCACTCTGTTTTTACTTGTGCTTACTCTCAACTCAGCAGTGGCAGGGATAGCAAATAATTGGCTGACAATTCCCCTCCCTACACTTAATTTAATGCAAAAAAACCCACACCAGAGCAAACCCCTGTTTCCCATAAAACTTTCCCTGAAAAAGACATGGGGATATAATAAATAAAAAGGTAAAAAAATTGACTATAATCTGGATCATGGGACATTTGGACTCTTTGGAGGATTTTATCTGTTTTTATTTGTGTGAAGTGGGGAAGGGACTTATTTTTTTATTCTTATCAGTGGGTGGCAGTCCTTTTCTTAGGCTAGAGATGAGCTAAACAGGAAATGTCGCAAGCCTGATCCAGATGCTGATAGATAAAGAAATTTTGAAAAGCCAAAGTTCATAAGTTGCCTTTTCCTGGAATGTGTTTAACTTCTAATTAAAATATAGATTGAAAAACACCATCTGTTGAACATATTGTAAGTGTAGGAGAATTTCTAACAATTGAATCCATCAACTCTTGTATCTGTTTTTGAGGAGTCTGATATGACGTACACAATTCTATCTTTCTCATATACAGCAGAAATGTGATATACTGGGCATTCTCAGTCTGTTTTTCTAATCTCCATTCTCCACCCCACTTTTAACAAAATTGCTTAGCCGATTTACCTAGTGGGTGTGACTGAGCTGCAGCATTCTTCCTCAGTGGGGGTTATCTCTTTTTGTGGAGGGTGTTCATAAGGTACAGGGGCAGATATGTTTAGGTCAAAGCAGACTGAGACCGGGATTGAGTACTATTGAGACTGTACACTTTGGTGTTCTTCTCCAATACAGCCTACATATGATAGACTCCACAAGAGATGGCCAACGGTTGCTCATTTACTTGTCTGTCTCTTCATTGGTTTGAAAGCACTTTAAGAAAATGAATCTTGTTTTTAAAATTCTTGGGATACAATAGGTGCTCAAGAAAAGTTTGTTTCTCGTGGGTTTAGTTGTACTGTTTTGAAGCTTGCACACTAACGGGAGCCTTGTTGGACTTTAAATGCCCTGGTTATATGTTTCTGATCCAGTGCTGTTTGCAGGACATGGCTAAAGAAGATGTCTGAATGTACAATCCTATGTATTAATCTATGCAAATGCCAAGTTTTATTTGGCCAATTTTATACTCATTTGTCAATCTCTGAGAGAGCCTTGAAGGACACATTAATATGCTCACATTTTCATCATCAGCATCGACGGGGATCAAGTTTATGCTGACCTGGTGATGCAATGTAGAGATACAGTTCCTGCCTTTTAGGAGCTGGGATGCAAGACATGGCCACATAATCATGAGGAACAACAGCACAACTGACCACAGATTCCAAGTGCTCAGTGAAAAAGTATGAACAGGAAAATTTCAGGTGACAGTAAAAACTTTAGCCAAGATGTTCTGCTAAAAGCTATAAGCAACCTGGTTATTTGAAACACCTTGGGTAATGGAAAATTTTTACTTTTATTTGAATGTTTGTTGTTGTAGAAACATAGCCATGCTATGCTAGGTGTTGAATGTTCACCTCTCTTAAATATCTTCAATGCATAAATTAGCCCTAAAGAGACTAAAAACCTAATATTTTAAAAAGGAATTCTTTGCTGAATCAGTTATTTTTTTCTTGTACTAATAATAGGTTAAAAAAACCAAAAAACCAACATACCGTGAATAGCTTCATAAAGTGGTTGTGATTTTAGTTTTCGTAGTTAATTTTAGCCTAAGCTGGCTGAAAAGAAGTGAAAAGCTCCAAGATCAAAACATGGTCTGATGAAAAGCAATTGTTTGATTATTTGTACAAACTACTTACAGAAGAATCATAGTTCTGAAAGCAAATGGAACTGTATTTTCAAGATAACAGTCATTCCCATTTTGTTTTATTTAAAGAATTCCCACATGTAGTATAGAAATTTTCAAATAAAAGATAGAAAGTAAAGGTAATGCCATTTAGTGATTAAAAATATAAACTGGGACAAAGGTCATCAAAATGATTTTCAAACTAGATAAGCTTCATCAACTTTAAGTGAATCTTTTTGTTTGTTTGTTTTGTAAATCCTCACCAGAGGATATTTTCTCCATTGATTTTTTTTTTTTTTTTTTTTTTTTAGAAAGAGTGGAAGGGAAGGGGAAAGACACAGAGAGAGAAACATCAATGTGAGAGAGACACATTGATTGGTTGCCTCCCACACACTCCTCGGCTAGGCGGGGGATCTAGCCTGCAACAGATGTATGTACCCTTAACCAGAATCGAACCCTTCAACCCGCAAGCCGACACTCTACCCACTGAACAAAACTGGCCAGGGCATGAATCATCTTTGAAAAGAGAACAAACACTAGCAATTTTTATTGCTATTTGCAAATAACATATGGGGGTGATAAATGCCCAATGCATTTGATATTGTAAGGAATTTAGTTTATGCCCACCCCCCATTCCCATCATTTTTACTCCAAGGTCTTATCCAAGGTGCATTGATTTCTCTATCAGTGATTTCTTCTGAATAGTTAACTCACTCTTCAATCCTACAAGATTAACTACACCTCCAACTGCTATGGCCAATTTCTAAAGTTTATGGTCCATTTCATAAAGTCTTGTAAATCAGTCCTTACTTCCTTCTAATTATGTCTCCCTGTAGAATGCATGTTCCAGCACTACTTCAGATTTACCTGTGAGGCCAAGAATCAGACAACCTTATCATGGGATAATTGTTTTAAATACTATTAAGGTGTTTTCTGTATTAAAATGGTTGAAGTTAAGAATAGCAAGTCTGACAACCAACTGTGTTTCTTTTCACTCAAGTCCTGGCACAGGACTCATTAATTTTAAGAAGACTTCTCTGACCAACTACCTCTCCAAATGCAACCACAACCTTCCCCCCAACCATAGCCCCTCATATCCCATAATATTATTCTACTTTTACTTGTATTTCTTGGCATTTAAGTACAGTTCTAACTTGAATGATGTATTTTATATACATAGATTCTTCTCTATAGCACAGTGGTTAATGGCTTGAGATCTAGAGTCAGGCTGTCAGGATTTAGTGATCTCTACCATGTAATGGCAGTGTGATTTGGAGCAATTTACTTAACTTATTCATGTCTCGATTTCCTTATCTGCAAAATGGGGATAGTAATAATAGCACTTCATACATAAGATTGTGAGGATTAAAATTTAAATGTGTACAGTGTTTAGCATGTACTCAACCAATAGTATTATATAAATGTTAGCTATCTTTTTATTATGTTTTAGATGTTTCTAATTTTGAATTATTTTTAAGGTTTTGGAGGGCAAGAAGTATGTTTTCAATACTTACATAGCCCCTGTGATGTGTCATTTTGACTGGATCAGAGGATATCCAGATATCTGGTTAAACATTATTTGTGCCTGTGTCTGTGAGTGTTTCCGGATGAGATTAGCATTTGAATTGGTGCACTCATTGAAGTAGATGGCCCTCCCCATTGTGAGTAAGCACCATCCAATCCATCCATGGCCTGCATAGAACAAAAAGGCAGAGGATGGAGGAATTCACCCCTTTTGTCTGTCTCATTGCTTGAGCTAGGATAACTTATCTTCTCCTGCCCTTAAACTACGACTTAAACCTTTGGTTCCCCTGGTTCTCAGGCCTTCAGACTTGGACTGTATTACACTACTAGCTTTTCTGGGTCTCCAGATTGCAAGAGGCAGATCATGAGACTTCTCAGCCTCCATAATTGTGTGAACCAATTCTTCACAATAAAACTTCTTTTATATCCCAATGGCTCTGTTTCTCTAAAGAACTCTGACTAATATACTACCTCTGTACCATGCATACAGGAAGTGTATAATGTTTCCTGAAATAATGAACAAATTAATAGATCACTGTAATGATTCCAAATGTATGTATATAATTACCCCAATATAGCTGATATGTTCAGAAAAATATTTATATCAAGGAAATTCAAGCAAGTGTCTATATCATTAGAGACAGTAGATGATTAGGAATTGGCCAGACCCCCCACCTGGGTTCAGATCTGGGCATGAAGAGGGTTTTGAGAAGACTTCCTTGAAAAAGGCTAATTTCAAAATTTACAGAAGCTTAAAATTTGTGCCCTGAGAAGCAATGATAACAGCTGGAGAAAAAAATACTTTGAGGGAAGTAGACATACTAATTGTCCTCTGATGCAAAGAAAGGATTAGCCTTTATCTGTTACCCAGTGTACAGAGCTAAGACCAATAGATCAAAATTACAGGATGGAATATTTGAGCTCAATATGAAGAAACACTTTCTCATCACATGGGCTGCCCAACAGTGGAATGAGTGGCCTTGCAAATTAGATTGGCTGGGATCACAGGCAACCACTTTTCCTTCACATTAGATAGATGCAGATGTCACTTCTGTGGTGGGAGCTTTGAGTTGTGTTCATGGCCAGTACACAGGCCAGATCAACTGCAGAGCCACCCTGGAAGAGTTAAGGAGAGTGCTCATTTTGCCTTTCACTTCACATTAACAGAAGATAGAGGGAGGGCAAGGGTTGTCAGTGCCATAATAGTTGTCCAGGTAACATGCTATGAGAGCACAGGGGAAGGAGAGTATGATATATATCCTGGGCCTGAATCTTTCAATATTTTGTAAATCTGAAAAATCATCTAGGACAGTGCTAAACAAATATAGATTTCACAAATTAATAAAATCCCCTCACCCCACCAAATGGATGATCTGACATAGGACTGTCAACATTTTATCTTCCCAAGTGAGGACATTAAAAAAACCACCCCTACCATCTGCTTACATTATCATTTTATTAAAAAAATCAATATTTTAAAAGAAGGAAATGGAACATAATCTTGCAATAAAAATATTGAATGATTTTAGCATTATGAAAAACACACATTGCCCATGTTTTTCATTTTACCATTGTCAAGTAAAATCATCATGGACAGGCATGGGTTCATAAACAAGCACTGGGGAACCATTGGCTTTAGTGATATTTTCTGATTGTTCTAAGTGACAGTCCTACTCCCCCCTTTCCAAAATTCTTCTCACCCTCTAATGGGATTGCTATTTTCAGTACTAGAAAAATAACATTTTATCCCATAGATTCCACAAAACTCAAAGTATAAGAAATAGCACCAGGGGCAAATAAGCCTCAACCTAATTTAGTCTTTGCTGGGATTTGACATCATCTATAGGGATCCCATGAGCACTTACCATTTAGTCAGTAAGTCTGTGCTGGGGTATCTTTAAACTACTCTAAGGATCCAGAGAATAACATGGTGTAATATTTCCATTTTAAATGCCAAAAGTCTAGGAATTGTAGATGCAATTAGGAAAATTAATCCATGAAGAATAGGGACTTCAGGTTTTTTATATCTCCTAAAAGCCCTTTGAACCTGCCTGGCATAACAGATGAGGTAAAATTCTATTTTTCAGTAATGGGTAATGTATTGAGGAAGCACCTGGAGAAAAATATTCTAAATATCTACTCTGACAAGAGAAGGAATCCTATCATTTTTTAACCTTTAATTCCATTTCAGAAACACTGATATACAATTGCTTGATATCAAGTTGGAATTTGTATACATGTGAAATCACTCTTTTGAAACATATTATCTGATAATGGAATCATAGAGCATTTTCTAGAGAAAAAAAACTAATCTTTTGGCTGCACAGCACAGGCAATAGATTACCATATTGATTAATGGTTTCTATATTGTATTTTGATTTTAAATGCTCAGGGTTTTATTAAAAATCACATTATTCAAAAGCTCTTATGTTGCTTTTGACATCTCAGTTTTGAGTATAAGGAATGTAGGGTTTTATGCCCTTGTGAAAATCCCATGTCTAGTAGGATTCCAAATGGTTATTTTCTCACAATTTAATCCACATGTTCTGAATTGCTAAGAACTTCTACTCTTGGTTTCCCACAGTACTTTAGAACAATATGGCTTCTTTACTCCACCACTAGTAGTCACTTCAGAAATCTATAAATTTGTTGGGCTAAAGATAGCTCAACTTAAAGTCACCTTGCCTAGCAGAATCCAGAATAATAGAATATGGCATTTGCCCTTCACACTGTGGGATTTTCTGTCTCCTAAGATTTTTCCAGTATATCTGTTTATATTCAAGCCAAGATCTGTTTGCTAGAAGTTGGTACTTGTCTCAGTCACGAATTCTCAGTTATGTACTCAGTTGGCTATTCAAAAATAGGTTTCTGCCTTCACCAGAATCATATAAACCTTTTGCACAGGACAGAGTAAAATGCCTCAGTTTTTCAGGTTCTTTTCATGGCTGTTTCCTTACCCCTACTCTTATCCTCTTCCTGTTGTCTTCTTAGGGTCAACCTATTGGGTTGAATTTTCATTTTTTCACTTTGTTCCTGATGTTTATGACTTTTTGGTGCTAATCTACTTACTGGACTTCTGACTTTCTGAACACTCTGTGCTTTATATTGCCTTTGAGCTCTGACTCCAACTTGCTTGGCTGATTCTGACTTGCTGCTTTGCTCTGACCTTTTGTTTCTGGCTCCCCACCAATTCTGAAATGCTCACAGCAGCCTCCTCCTTGGGCACTGAGTCCCAAGTCCTTTCCCAGGACTGACTCACTCTTGTGCTAATTTCCTTTCCTCTGTCTTCAGACTTACCTCAGCTTTCCTGATCCTGGTTCCTAGTTTTCACTCATGACCCACTGCTATATGTATTCCTCAAAGCTTACAATCTAGTAGACCTATTCCCTCTACCCCCACCTGGCCACCACCAAAAGGAACTAAGGACAGAAGTTTATATTTTGAAGTCATGACAGCACATTTTGTGAGCTGGTGGGAGGGGGCTACACAGGATGTAGCCTCTTAGCCTAGATGGACAATATTGCCACATACCAAATGGGAAATAATAACAATAATTACTAAGAAAGGACTTTTTTATGAGTGCTTAGTGCCCCAGGGGCCAGAAGCCCTTGCCATCACATGGGAACTAGAGAGAACAGAGGATTTGGCTGAGAAAGAAGGTTTTAAAGGGTCATGTCCAATTCTGAGCTTGGTCAAGGAGAAAAAGAGCTGCATTCATTTTCATAATGAAAAACACTTTTTTTTTTTTCCATTGTGTGGGCAGTAGTGGGGACAGGGCAGTGATTAAAAGGAAGATCAATTAGTTAGGAACCTCAAAGAGTTAATAGCATATGTCAATTGAGGTCTTCCAGATAGCATGTTTTTTTCCTTAATATGAGAGATTTACACAGTTCCAGATCTCACATTAGCATTAATGAGGATTTCACATGTAAATTTCCAGCAAATTCAAGGGAGTGTTAATTTACCTTTACACCTGGATGGTGCTCTGAGAAATCCCCCCCCCCCCTTGGTTTTTCATAATGCAAAAAGCAAAATTTGGAAATTGCCCATCCAAATGACATAAGTTAAAACAAAGGCAAGGTGTTTGCAAGAAGCTCCTTGCTTCTAAGGTAGAAATAGTACTGATACCAGCCTTGTTCTTAGCTGCTGTTCAAAGACAAGGTGTTATGTAAATCCAAGGCACAGTCTTGTCATTTCTTATTATTATCACTATATATTGTTGAATTTGTTAAATTATACTGATTACTGGTCTGATGTTTCTACAAGAAATGATAGCAGTTATCTGCCTCTAGGGATAAAAGAGAAAAGTATCAGCTACCTGTCTTATTTCCTTGTCAACATGGAGAAAGGATGATTTATTTTAATATACTAAAAGTACACCAAAAATGCTTTCTTTACTTCCTTGGGAAGAAGGAGTAGAGGGAAATACGAACCAAAGGTAAAAATTGAAGGGAGGCAGGTTTCAGGTCAATATAAGAAAAAGTTTTTAAAGTGTTAGATCTACTTCTAAATAGATAGGGCTTTTTTGGTAGGGAGTGAGTTTCCTGTCAATGGAGATATTCATATAGAATAATAATATGTTAAGGAAATTGTGCAAGAAATTTCTGTATTAGCTAATCTGGATAACTCCCAAGGTCCCAACCAGCTTTGAGATTTTTTTTTTTTTTTTATATACAATATTTTGAAGTATTTGTTTGAAGGGAAGGGATCAAATTTTTACAAAGTTTTAAGAGGTGGGAAGTATAAAATCTTCAAGAACCTTGGAATCACAGCACATTTCTCCCTTTTAAAAAGCATTTTTTTATTTTGAAATAATTACAGATTCAATGAAATTGGAAAAATAGTACAGAGAAGTGTCATGCACCCTTCACCCAATTTCTCCTAGTGATTACATCTTCCTTCACTACAGTACAACGTCACAACCAGAAAATTTACTTGGTACTTTTATTAAAAATTTTTTCTTCCCTTAAAGAGTCAGGTCCCCAGAGAATGTTTTCTTTATTTTTTCATGTACATATGATTAAGTCATATTTGCATGAATGGGAACTGTGTTAGGGCTCAGTGGGTGTATAAGATGATAAAAGGAACATATTTGCCACCTAAAATGCTCTACATCTTCCTTCTAACGCCTCAAAACAATCCCAGTATGATGAAATTCAGAGACTGGTTGATTATTAGGAAGCTAGTAAGTGAGGTTGTGGAGCAAGAGTTCAAACCCAGGTCTGGCTAACCGCACATCCAGATTTTGCGGAGACATTCCTGTATCTGTTGACGTGTGAATGTGGTGATGGTTAACAGGCTTCATTACATAGATCTTGGGTGTTAAGTTAGAAGTGGGAAGCCTCCTTCTTCCCTGCCAAATTGATTATAACTAGTGGTAAAATTTTAAATTCAGGATCCCAAGAAAGCATTTAAAAATTATTGTTTGTTGGTTGTAAAATATAAAGACACCAGGTACAGAAGGGGCCTTACTATACACAGTGACAGCTTATATTGGGTCATGCCTATTTTGAAAGGCATTAATAGTCTTTTAAATGTTTATTTTGAAATAACTGTAGATTCATATACAGTTGTAAGAACTAATATTATGAGGTCTTGTGTACCTTTTACCTAGTTTCCACCAAAGATATCTTATAAAACTGTAGTACAATAGTACTGTATCTCTATCTATTATCTATCATCTATCATCTATCTATCATCTATCATCTACCTATCTATATCTATCTATCTAATCATCTATCATCTATCTATCATCTATATCTATCTATCTATCTATCTATCTATCTATCTATCTATCTATCTATCTATCTATCTATCTATCTATCATCTATCTATCTATCATCTATCTATCTATCTATCATCTATCTATCTATCTATCTATCTATCTAATCTATCATCTATCTATCATCTATCTATCATCATCTATCATCTATCTATCAATCATCATCTATCTATCATCTATCTATCTATCTATCTATCTATCTATCTATCTATCATCTATCTATATCATCTATCTATATCTATCTATCATCTATCTATCTATATCTATCATCTATCATCTATCTATCTATCTATCATCTATCTAATAATCATCTATCTATCTATCTATCTATCTATCTATCTATCTATCTATCTATCTATCTATCTATCTATCTATCTATCTAATCTATATCATCTATCTTTAATACAATACATAGTACAATCAGGAGATTAACATTGATATAATCCATCGATCTTACTCAGATTTCATTAGTTTTACATGTCTTCATTTGTATGTGTTTGCATGTATTTAGTCCTATGTAATTTTATCACATATGTAGATTCTTGTGAGCACCACCAAAATCAAGTTACAGGATAGTTCCATCTCCACAAGGATATTTTGTGCTACCCTTTTATAGTCAAAGCCACCTCTTGTGTTCCCCCTCCCAAACACCTGGCAATCACTACTCTGTTCTATATCTCCACAATTTTGTCATTTCAAAAATGTTACATAAACTGAATCATACAGTATGTAATCTTTTGAAATTGGCTTTTTTATTCAGCACAGTTCCCTGGAGATTCATCCAAGTTGTTTTTTGTATCAATAGTTTGTTTCTTCTTTTTTTTTCTTTCTTTTGCTGAGTAGCATTCCATGGTATACATTAATACAGTTTTTAAAAACATTTATCTATTTAAGGACATCTGGGTTGTTTCCAATTTTGGGCTATTGCAATTAAAGCTGTTGTAAACATTCAGGTACAGGTTTGTACATAAAGGTAAGTCTTCATTTCTGTCAGATAAATGCCCAGGAGTGCAAATTCTTGGTTATATGGTAATTGCATGTTTAATTTTGCAAGACTTTCATACTCTTATACAGCAGCTGTACTGTTTGCATTAACAGTCTTATGCTGAGTGGTCATTAATTTTTTGCTAACCATGTTCCAGGTCCTCTGTTAAGTACTTAACATGAATCATCTCTATTAATCCTCAAAAAACCCCTCATTTTAACATATGAGGAAATTGAGACCCAGAGAGGTTAAGTAATGTTTTCAAGGTCACACAGCTGGTAAGTGGCAGAGCTGGACTTGAATCCAGGCCAGTATGATCCTAGAGCCTGTAAGTATTCTTAACAATGACACTATCCTACCTACATTTTTTTCTTGGAAAAAGCCCCAAGTACAGTAGGTGGGAAGTTCATCAGCAAATAATACAGCATAGTTCTTCAAAGGTATTGGTTCAATATTCAGTCTCAAAAACTCTACTTTGATGACTCAGAGTAAAGCTGGAGAACTAGTTTCTAAGTCTATAGAAACATGTTGATTCTGCTTTCATTGGATTGAAATTGATACTCCTATTGGTTTGGTTGTGGTAGGTGAGAAGCACAGGAGACATGCAATCAGAACATCTGAGCCTCACATTCTGGATTTCTTACTAGATGTGTATGTAACCTTGAGCAAGTCACTTCACCTCACAGAGACTCAGCTGTACCCTCATCTATAAAATGGGGCTAATACCCCTTTCTCACAGAGATTTTAGTGATTAAATAAGCCAATGGATGTGAATGCACTTTATAAGCTCCAAAATACTATATAATATGAAAAGGTTATTATTGTTACTATATGAAATGATTGTAACAGGATTGCAGATGTAATGCACAGGACAACTTGGATGTGCAGAGAAAATTAACTTGTACAATTGTGCCTATATCTAATAAGGCCTTCCCAAATGGGCCCACTCACCCACTTGAGAAGGGTGGGTACCAAAACTGTAAATATCCAATTTGGTTTAAAATTTAGTCTGATTTGGTAATTTAAGCCAAAGATTGGCAAACTTTTCTGTAGAGGACTAGACAATAGTATTTTAGGCTCTGGGAGACTCTTGGTCTCTGTTGAAAGTACTCAACTCTGAGAGCAAAAGCAGCTATAGACAGTATGCAAATGAATGGGAGTGGCTAAATTTCAATAAAACTTTACAAAATAGGTGGCTGATTAGGCCCTTGGGCCATAGTTTGCCTACTCTCAATTTAAATAGTCCCTTTAGATAGTGTTCAGTTTTTCTTGGATAAAAATGCTGTGTCAGATAACCTTTCTCTACTTCTTTTCATAAGACGATGTCTAAGTATATGAGGTGAGGGCTTATAGAACCTCTTGGTGTTAAGAAGATAGAGGTTCTTGGATCTATGTAGCCTTTGTACTGTACTTAGTTCTGGTGGTTGACTGATGTCCTTTGTCTCCTATTTATTTCTTGTTCTACTGGCATTTACAGCTGAAGGTTATAGTTTCATCAATTATGATTTGACTTCCTTTTGTTGGTTTGGTTAGAGCCTGGAAATACACCCTGGTTGCCTCTGCTTCCTTTCAGTCCCTATTGTTTATAGGCTCTAGGTCTCTGCCAGGCCTTCCATCTAGCCCACTGGCCAGTCTCTGGAGTGGACTCATTTCTTTGCCACAGTGGTTCTTAAAACAGACCCAGTGTCTCTCACCTCAGTGTCTATTCTTCATGGAAATTTAAGGCAGTTGGGGAAACAAAATTTCAGGGCTCTCTCTGCCTGACCAAAGAGGCTTTGATGTAGCTCGCCTAGACTGGAAATTAGTTATAAAGGAGTTTGTGAGGTAGCCTCCCCTCAGAGTTTCAGTTGGGGAGTAGTGTGAGCCTTACTTATCTTATTGTGATTCTCCCTGTAGACTCCTCTCTCTTCTTTGCCTTTCTCTCTTCCTTGTTCTCCCCACAATTTCTCAGGACTGGAAAGATGGAAATATTGTTTTCCCTCTACTAGATGTATACTTCTTCTACCATAGAGTTGACCTAACTGTCATAGGGAAATGGATTATTTTTCTGGGGCACTCTATGATCTATCTAGATCCTTAAAACTTAACCCTTGATTTGCTAAAGTAGAAGATAAAGGAATTTGGATATATACATATATATTCACATATGTATTTACATAGAACATATATTCACATATATACTCATATATATTTATATAGAACCATATATAATTTATGGGTGTGTTTATATATAATTCCTGGCAAGAAATAGAAAAGAGTAGATACATTTTGACAGTAGTAAAAATGACACTATTGTTATCAATTATGCTATTGTTATTGTCATAAGACAAAATCCTGTCTTGTCTTGTAGGGCTATTGCCATACTGGGTGATACTATTTTGTATGTCAGAAGTGAATATTTCCCTGTCTTTTTCTTTTCATTTCTTCTCCTTCTGTCATAAATGCTAATGTCTCTGCCATGCACTCCCACCCCCTCCCCAAATGATTGCTTCAGGCAGACCAGGCTGTAAGTTAAGTACTCAAAAAGGCAAAAGAGAAAAACACGCAATAATTTTCAAACTATTTCCTCTTTTAAATAATTGGTTTTTACCTCTTGGCATAGTTGATCTGACTATGAGTGGCAGTAAAAGGTAGTGATCAAAAGCACAGGCTTTGGAGTCATACATATCTGGTTTTAAGTCTCAATTCCATTACTAGAAGTTAAAAAATGATTTAGTATTTTTAGTATTATTTTAGTATTATCTGTAAAATGCAGATAATAATAGTAATTAGTGAAGATGAAATGAGAGAGAACATTTAAAGTGCTTTGTAACATAAGTAATCGATAAATAGCTATTTATTTTATTGTTTGCAACAATGGTAAACTGTTGAAAAAATAAGCTAAAGTCTACATCTGGGTCATTATCTCAAGATCTGATCTTGTATGTCAACCCAAATTCATTTCTTCTAGGAGAAGTGCAGAAGTTGTGCAAGTCCAAATTTGCATGTAAGACTTGAGGTAGTAGGAGGAAAACAAAACAAAAAGGGGCTTTCTCATTTTTTATTTATTTTTTCACTTCTTTCAAAAACTCACACTATCTGCCTGGAGGGTAGAAAGGGCAAACTGGAACTAAAAAAGAAAGGAACAGGAGGAAATATAGAATGGCCTTCCTTTATAAATCAATCCAGAACAATTATACACTTGTCCCACAGCATCTTCCCCACATCCTAGTAACACAAAAATTAGAGGAAACCACTGTGATTTGTGTTCAAAATCAAGGCAAACTGAAGGCTGCAGACCACATGCAGTCCAGGCAGGATAGTTGCACATGGCTATTCCATGGAAATATATGGTGGGGGTGGGGATACATAGGCAAACTGAATGTTCGATGTTGGTTTGCAAAGAACTATTTGCCCAAGGAGAGGTTTGAAATACGTCAGGGAGGAAGAAAATCCTATTAATTTGACCTGTATTACTTGTGTATTTTGAAAAGTAAAGGAATAATTGGCTTTAAAAGATTGGGCTCTGGTGAAAGTTTGTTACTTATGTATTGCTTTGCTTCTGTCTTTGATACTGAGTACTATTTTACAACAGGCAAAAAATAGTGTCTGCGTTTTTTTCTTCTTGCATGCTACATCCTTATTTTCATGAAAACTGTCTCTTGTTACATGAGGTTCATCTCTCCTGCTCCCTGCAGTGGAGGAAAAAAAAACAAGAGGTAGAAGAAATGGAGGGTTAAATGTCAAGTGCCCAAGGTATTTCAGTCTAACCTTGGGCAGAGGCCAGCTACTGAACACAGAAGGTAATAAGGCAAACTCCAAAGTGTGTTTTTATAATGCAATGGCTTGCTAGCCATGCTAACAGTGGGCTGTACTCTCACAGCTCTATTTATTTATAATTCCCCCTACCCAAATGTAACAGAACCACAAGTATTCTGACAAATTGGAATGCTAATAGATTACACAAAAAGCAAATCAGTAAAAACCCATTCCAAAATGTCTATCCTCCCCTAATAATTAGGTAGGAAATGGGAAAATAAGGATTCTTTTTCCCCTCTAATGTGATTTAGGAATCAAGAGGGAAAGTAGGGGTGAAATATATGTCTTTTGACTTGACCAGTAGAATAGGAGGGTTTTAGTTAGACTTATACCAGCCACCACTTGATATTTATACAAGTCTATTCTTCTAGTCAGTGGCTTTGTGTCCTCTACTTTCTTTTGTTGGGCGGGCTTCCAGAGTAGGACTTTGTATCATAGTCTTTAAACTTAGAGGGTGCTGCATGTTCCAACCAACTGAAGAGTAATTATGTCCTGACTCTTTGAACATGGACCTGATTGGTCTATCTTTCCTCAATGATTTTATTTATTTAGCTAAAGACATTCATTGTATAGACAGATGAGGCCATACTGGATACATGAGGGTGTCCTAACAATTAGAGACAGCTGCTTCAGGTAAATGCAGTTTGCAGATGGCAAAAGAACATCATATTATGCTAATTTTCCAAAAATAACTTTTTAAAAAAGCTTAGAGCCAAGCAGAGAGCAAAGTCTTCTTTTGTATTCCCAAAACAATGATAATTCAAAGAGTAATGAGAGCAATGGGCATGGGTGGTGTATTTCCTCCTTCCCACCCCCCTCCTGTGACTGCAGTCTTAGAGCATTTTAAACAGTAGCCCAGAAGGCAAAACACACCTAAGTGAGGAGGCAATCTGCTTGTTTGTTCTGGTTGCTGTTAACTAGCACAATGTTTTATGAGCTTCCAGCACAAAACCATGGTGTAGCACCCCAAATGATGCCAACCTCTTACACTATGAAGTGTACTTTTCGAATATCTTTTCCTGTAACTTCAGCCTGGCACAAAGGAGGGGTCTCTGGACAGTCCTGAGGGCTGAGTCCTAATTTTAGCTAAGTCACTTAACTTGTGTCACCAAGGGCAAAGTGGTCTCTAGGTTTTTATTTATTAATCTTTCAAATGGGGCAAGGTGAATGCATAGAGATGCTATTGAGGATGCAGTGAGTTAATACAAGTACTTTGAAGTAATTGTGTAAATATGTAAAAGCATTGCATAACTCAGTCAGTTTTCAAGATTCCATTTCTAGGTGTAGATGAATGCGTTCCATGCTGGAGATAGTTTCTTTTTTTTCTTTTTTTTTCTTTTTTAAACATATCTTTATTGATTTCAGAGAGAGGAAAGGTGGGGGGGGGAGAAAGATAGAAACATCAATGATGAGAGAGTCATTGATCGGCTGCCTAGCCCACAACTTGGGCATGTGCCCTGACCAGGAATCGAACCCCGATCTTCTGGATCCTAGGTCGATGCTCAACCGCTGAGCCACGCCTGGCCAGGCTGGAGATAGTTTCTTTACTAAACAAAACTCTGTTTATATTTCCAAAAATCCTAAATGCCATTTGCAGGAACAAATTTCCCTCTGATCACTCCATTAATTTGCTAGCCCTGAGTATGTTCCCTGCACTATAGGAAGTGATATGCCTCTAATTTTTTTAATAAGCATTATTCTGGTCTCTTTCCTATGTGTTCTGCCTTTTTACCATTAGAACAATGCTTCTTAAGTGGTCCTTATGCCACCTGCACCAGAATCATTTGTTAAAGTGTGAGTTCCTGGGCCAGTGACCCCAAGGTTCACATCAAGAAGGTCTCCTGAGGACCCCTGCAATCTAAATTTTCACACTAAAGTTTGAGACTTACCACATTAGACTTGCCTAGGGCAGAGGTGAACTGGTAAGCTCATCATTTTTTCTCTTTATCTGTCATAGTCTAAAGATCAGTGTCCAGCAAGCATAGACAGGCTAACTAGTATGTGTTATTCTATATTCCACCCCCCCTTATTTCTCACAAAAAGTGTGGGTTACTCCATTTTGTGCAAACTTGTATGATTGTAGGAGAGGGGTGGGATAAAACAGTACAGTCCTTTTCCTCAGACTTGACAGATGCAAACAGAAGTCTTCTTTTTCTCTTGCTTTATGCCCTAGGAGCCATTTTGGCTCTATGGAATCAGAGTCAGAATCAGGCAGGTTTGCATCAGCAAGCTTCCAAGCCTCTTCATCACAGCTCCCAAAGCAGTGCTTCTCAAAGTGTGGTCCCCGGAGCAGCATCAGTATCACTTGGGAATTTGTTAGAAATGCAAACTCTCAGCACCTTCCTCCCCACTGAACCTACTGAATCAAACTGGAGTGTGTTTAGCAATCTGTGTTTTAACAAGCCCTCCAGGGGATTCTGATGCATGCTGAAGTTTGAGAACCACTGCCTCAAAGCATTCATTACTCCCAAACTGTATTCTCTGTAAACCTTGAGGACCAGTAAAGGGGGAGCTGATTTGAACAGGAAAAAAGGGGCTGGCAGCGTGGAATGAATTACTTAATTGTTAAAGTCTTGTTTAGGGTAATTATGCTTGAGGGAGATCAAATCTTTAAATAGCAACTCTTTTGAAATTGTCTATGAATACTATACCCACAAACACAATTACAACACTCAACCACATATACATATATATGTGCATGTATCTGTATATGTATATATGTGGTCACACACATAATTATATATTACATGTAACATATATGTATATGTATAATTATAAATGTAATTAAAATAATCCTTAGGAAAGAACAGAAAAAGAGTAGAGATATTTAGGCAGTAATAAAAACCTAAGCAATAGCAATTGATAAAATTGCAGGTAAGTGAACAAACTTGGAATATATACCAATCAGCAGGTCCAGATGATGTGCATCCTGGTTCTTGAGGGAATTCACTAATGATTGCACTAAGCCACTTAGAAAACCCAAAAAAACCTCACTTTGGCATGCACCATGTTTTGCCTTGTCAGCACTCTGCATAATGGTGGTATTCTGTCAGGTGCATTCACTAGCCCTCACACCTAGGAAAGAAAAGATTTCATTTCTAAGTATAGATGATATCAGAGTTAACAGAATATACTTTTTAAAAAGTCTTTTTATAAATGGATTGTCCTCAGCATTTCATGTTGTAATTTAAGCCCCTGGTGTGTAACACATGACAAATATTCCCAAGGCCTACACAGGGCAGCTGGGCCTATGTGGCCTTCAGCTGCATGCTGAGATTTACTAGTTTACAATCTGGCACTGAGACTGGAGAGAGCAAGCTAGGAGCTTTTCCACAGAAAGGCAGTTTAGGATCAAGGCAAATTTCATTCCAATGCTGTTTTCTCTTCTGACATGGTCCTGAGACTAAAGACAAAACTAAAGTGGCTGAACAGATATATGGCCAGAGGTGTGAGCGCCTCAAGGATGAATGAAAGCTTTGGTTCTTGCTGCTCTGGAGACCAAAGGGTCAGGCTGGGTTCATGATCATTTCATCAGTCATAAGGCTTAAGAAGCCTAGACACAAGTGAAGACCACTTCTTCTACAAGCCAGCTAGTGTCCCCACAATTCATTAATGGGCCACATTCCTGGCGCTAACCTTATGCTGTATCCTTATTGCCAGCCTGTTACTTCAGAAGTTAATGGGAACAAGGGTAGATGCTTCTGTGCAATCCCATCCTGGGGAAAAATAACTTCAAATGCATTTTCTTCATGAACAGCACAGATGCTTTGTGGTGATGAATGATTCTAGAGGATTTTGGATAGGGATTTGGTGTGTTAATGTTCTTTTCCTGGCTAGATTTACACACCCTTAATTAGCTTTTCTCATATTTCAATGAAATCTAGGCCTTTTTCTCAGCTCATTTTGATAGCTGTTTCAACATCTTATATAACTTCATGGTCTCATACCAAAAAAGGGGGAAATGAAGTCATGGATATCTAAATTGTCATATGTCAGGAACAGTGGACATTAGTGGAAAAATTACTGATCTAAGAGGTAGGTGACCTTGTTTATTATCCCAGGACTTTCATTATCTGGCTTGATCATCTTGGGGTCATCTATTTCCCCCTTCTTTGGCCTCAGTGTCATCATGTGTAAAGTGTAGGCATTGGATGACATGACCTCTAATAGCCACTATTATCTCTAACATTCTGTGATTTGTGCATAGTTGTTCCCTAACATACATAATTTTATCATTTGTTGCCTTGAAACTTTAAGAATAACACTTCAGGTCTATGGTGGATAAGTTTGTCATTTTGCTAACACATGAAACTGAATTTCCTAGTTGAGGTTGGAGTATGGGAAAAAGTGGCCTAGCTAATTGCCTAACCAACCACTTAGCACCTTTGTCTCAACAGGGTTCTATTTTTCTCTACTCATTAGATACAGTTTCATGAGGAAAATTACATGCAATGGTGAATTTGGAAACATAATCCTTGTTTACATGAAGGGCCTGTTATATAGGATACATGAGACTGAAAGTCACTGCATATGAAAGTCAATTTGATCTTACATTTATTTTTGTACCTGAATTTCCTCATCTGTTAAATAAGGATGTAGGGATCAGAGACTCATTTCTCTCTCATGCAAGACTGATGTGGGGAACAAAGACAAGGTGACTGCACACTTGCTCTTGCCTACTTGAGCCTCTAAATGACACATCACTCTGCTCATAGTTCAGGGCCAGAACCATTAGGGCCAGAAGCAGTCACAAGGCCCTACCCTAACTACAAAGGAAGCTGGGAAATGCAAGGCAGTATATGGAGTATTTGGTGAACACTAATAATCTCTGCCAAAAGGGATAGCTCTTTTCCTCTAATAGCTTATAGGGATGTTAATAAGAACAACAACAACTACTACTATTTATTTTGAGCCATATCACTTTGCTAAGTGCTATACATATGTTATCTCATTTAATCCTCACAACCCTGTAACATAGGAGCTAAGTATAATCACATTTTACAAATGAGAAGTTGAGGCACAGAGAGATTAAGAGACTAGCCCAAGATCACATAGTTAATAAGTACTTGAACCAAGGTTGAGATAGAACTACATTTGGGGTGTAGCAAAATGCACCTTCTAGTAAACCAGCTGTTTATCCCACTGCCTTTAGGGAATGGTACCTAGTACCTAGACCTGCTCCTGGATTGGGATTCCCAATAGGATTATATTGGCAGAAGGAGTTGTTTTGGAATTTTGTCAGGGTGTTTTTGGTTGTCACATGTTGGAGGGTGCAACCAGGTAGGAGGAAGGGTCAGGGATGTTAGATGTTCTGCAGTGAGGAAGACATTCACACACAATGAATTGTCCTATTCATGTCCCATAAGACTTTTGAATGTCAGTTAATGTGTTCAGGTAAGTATAAGGGATATTTAAAATTATTCAAGCTTAGAACCTAAGTCTGTTTTACTTGTAAACACAAAATATATTTTGCACAGATTTAATATATGTTAAATTTTCTATGAATGAAATTGTTTATTGAACAAAGACTTTATGTTGTTTTGTTTAGAACTTTAGTAATAATAATAATAGCTAACATTTATACAGCTTACTATGTGCCAAGCACTGTGGTAAGCATGTTATATATACTAACTTATTTAATCTTCACAACACCCTAGAAAGTACATACTATTCTTATTCCCATTTTACAGATGAAGAAACCCAGGGACACAGAAATTAAATAACTTGCTCAAGGCTACACAGCCTTATCAAGTTGCATTCACCATTTTGGAAAATTGTGTTACATTTTCATCTTGGGGTCATCTATTTCCCCCTTCTTTGGCCTCAGTGGTAATCTTTTCATGGTATTTACCTTTATTTTTTTTACTATTTCTGGTATTCATCTCTTTTTTGTTTTTTCATTCAAGTATCTGTCTGGTACTGTGCTCCTTTTGCCTGAAGAACTCCTTTTAACATTTCTTCTACTGCAGATCTGCTGGCAATGAATTCTGTCATTCTTGACTAAAGGCGTCTTTGTTTCTCCTTCATTTTTCAAATATATTTTCATTGGCTATAGACTTTTGGGTTGACATCTTCTTTCTTTCAGTACTTCAAAGATGTCACACTACTGTCTGTATTCTGGTATGCATAGTGCTTGTAGTGTTTGAAACAGCAATACAATACTGCTGAATCAATCTGCATATATAGCTGTCACATTCACAGTAAATATCTGAATCCTTTATTATGTCTCCTAGTATAGTCATATCAAAGTATTTATATATTAAATATGTATTATTTTATTGTGAATCACTGTCCCTTTCTCTTTTTTTTCAAAATATGTATATGAGTTATATTATCTATGAATTTTATTTTGGAATATTAAAGTGAACATTGCAAATAATTATTATAATAAAAGGTATATTGAATCTGATGGGTTGGAAATCACTGTCCTAGACAAAACTATTAATTTAGGAAAATTGGTTTTTGGTTAATACTCCCCCATTTGATCTTACCTTCTGCTTGGTTCTAATTAACCCTTATTAAAGTGGTCACTTCTGGATTGATATTAGATTTTCCAAGTTTCTACAGTGAACAAAAATTACTTTTATAATCATGAACTCAAAAAAAAAGGAGAAAGCCTTAAAATAAGACAAAACAAATAAGACTGAAAACAAAGAATTTCCTCAAGTCTTACTACTAAGGCTTTATAGGTGAGACAAATATTTTGGATAATTTATTTTATATGAGGTATTAAAGGACAATAATGAATTCATGTACCATAGCCAACCCTTCTCCCAAAATAAACATACATTCTAAAACATTTGTGAGTGGACAATGTCTTCTGGATTTAAATATTACTTTGAGACTTTTAGACACTGTAGGGAGATATTCTAAGGCAGGTGATAGTTTGGAAGCTGGCTTAGTTATCTACTGCTGAAAAACAAATTTCCCTCAAATTTAGCAGTTTCAAGCAATAAACATTTATTATCTCACAATATCTGAGGGTCAGAAATTTGAGAGTGGTTTGGTTGGGTTGTTCTGACTCTGGGTCCCTCATGAGATTTTGGTCAAGTTGTCATTCAGGGCTGCAGTCATCTGAAAGCATGACTGTAGCTAAAGGGTATACTTCCAAGCTCTCTCATATGGCTGTTAGCAGGAGCCTTCAGTTCCTCACTATGTGGGCCTTTCCATAGTGCTGCTCACAACATGGCAGCTAGTGAGGGGGGCGTAGTGTCAGCTTAGCTCAAATAGGGAACAGGGTTCCGATAAAGTAGGATAAAGGATGAATAACATTGGATATGATTTGGGAGACAGGGAGGGAATGGTTTAGTACTTCCTAGAGAGGTCTCACTTTAGGAGGCAGCATAGAGAAATAGGTGGTGGGGCAAGCAACAGGTGCTGGAGGGTGCCAAATGGGAAGAGAGTTGTGAGTACAGAGAGATTAAATGAGAGCCAAAGACAACCTAATCCATTTTACAATTTTGTTGAGGACCTGGCGAGTGTGTATGTGTGTGTGTTCATTGCAAAAGAGAGCCCTTTACTCTTCCTTGCTTCAGAATGCCTAACAAACGTGCCTCAGTTAGATAATAATATTGGAAAAGATTTTCCCTTCAACCTCGAAGCATGGACATTATACACAGCTAAATGCTGGGCATTTCCTTCTTACACTTTCCAAAGCTATTTCTCTCTTTAGTTGGTAGTGAGTACCAAGTGGGCATTTCTCAAAATGCCCAGCCTCTTACCTTTGACAAGAGCAATTAAATGTACCCCCCCAAACACATTTTCATTGGGAGCAAAGAGTGTGGTGGGATGGAATTACTCTTTTTCTTAATAAAAAGGAGAGGTTTTCATATAATTCTTGCACATTTGCATGGCTTCCTTTGGAATCTGTTTAGTGCAACCTTGGCTTTCAGTGTTGGAGGCATCAGTGCTGAAGAAATGCCCATCTCTGTGCCACCACAGCAAAGCAGCCCCTACCAGCTATGGAACACAAATCTCATGGACACTCAGACTCCAGGGTCAAATATTAAATATGATGTGAAAAAATTTATGCTAAATGTAAGATTTTCACGTAGATCAAATTTGTCCTTCTAATCCACTCTGTACTATTGCTTTAAAGCAATTTCTGACAGGAGACCAGTCTAGAAGAACAATACCAAGTACAGAAAAAAAGTCCCAAATCCCTCATTAAGCTATTAGCACTATAATAGAGCTCATTATTTTTCACCTTCCAATTATTGACTTTTTTAGTTAGAGAACATGCTCAAAGTTGAACTGCACCCAGTACTTTCTGCAGAACTTCATGATAATTTTGCTATATTAAAATTTTACCTTGCTCCAGGAAGCTTGGAAAATCCAATGTGGCTTTGAAGGAATTTTCATTTCTCCTATTGTATGTTCTTCCCTGGTTCACATAAGAAATATCTACATCTTATATTACAAGATTCACTTGCTTTATTGATGGCTAAAATGTTGTCAGAGCTTGTACTTGCTTCAGCAGCACATATATTAAAATTGGAACGATACAGAAAAGATTAGCATGGTCCCTGTTCAAGAATAACACGCAAGTTTGTGAAGTGTTCTATATCTTAAAAAAAAGTTGTCAGTCAAAAAAAGTCAAAACTACCTGTCCTTAATCTAGGGATCTAGATTACATTTTACTCATTTGCCACTCTAAAATTGGATAGCAATGGTCAGTGCAAGATGTTCAAAGAATAGTGACTAATGAGTGTGATTGTGACACTTCAAGTTTGAGAACCCCTAATTATGGCAGATATTTTCAATATTTAGGAATAGTCACTTTGGTGAATTTATTTTGTGGAACGATGAAAATAGTAAACATAGATGGGAATGAATGCAATTTACCACCTGGAATTGAAGGATTTTTGTGATTAGAATTTTAACTATGTGCTTTTTACTACATAAAATTATATAGCAAAATAGAGACACATGACATTTTAAACCAGCAGTTAGAACAGTATTTTCATGACAATAGTGGAATATTTAAATTATTCCTTGTTTATCAGATTTAGATTCATAATGGCCCCTCATTAATGATACTGGTGGATTCTCATTTTTACTCTTACTTAAGCTATTATCCTTGGTCTAAGTCCACTCTCCTTGCCTCATTAGGGAGAGTGCCAAGTGTAACAATGTAAAACTCCTTAATTACATCCAATGACATTTCAACTACTAGTCCCCCATAATTTTCCAGAGGTAGATTCGTAGGGAGATTGCTATAATTTCTTATAAATTGCTCTGTGCAGAAGCATGTTGGGTGCTACCTAGAATCTAAAGCTTTTCTAAGTGATGACATCAGCAAATATTTACTAAGCATCTATCATGTAGCCCACTTTGTTCCAGGTGCTGGGGGAAGGACATGAAAGAATATGAAAGAAAGAGGAGTTTGCTTTTCAGATCGCATTTTTCTAAAATGGCATATTCAGTATTTTAATACTCTTTTCAGCTGTTCTCTTCCTTCCTGTGGTCTGACATACCAACCTCCCTTCACTAGTGGCTTTTATTCTAGGTAACTGATTACACCTGGACATTTCCAGAAAGACCAAGAAAATATCTTTGCTCAGTCACCTGCTCACAACTTTCTCTCCTCATTTATCTGAGGGCCATCCTGTTCTTTGGTTCTCCTTTTTTACCTTGTGTGATCTGGAAATGTTTCTTGTTACCTTTAATGTCTCATATTATTTATTTTTACTCCTCCTTAGATACCTAGCCTGGCTTTCCCCTTTTTTTGTGGCTTTCCTTTTTCCCTTTCAGGTCACTGTATTGCTCTGGGTTTTAGCCAACTTGGCATCTGGCTACCTTTTAAAACAGCCTTAAAATTTGAAATCAGAGTGAAATTACTTCCTGTGTTGTAAATCTTTTATGTACTATTAAAACTAATTTCTAAATAACTTCTATAACCACCTTGGAGCTAGATTAGTACATGGAAATATCCTTTCACTTTTCCCTATGAGCATTTCATCAAGAACCAGTGCTTTAATAGGGCAGAGGAATGAGGCATACTTATATATTCCTGCCTTAGTCAACTTGGACTGCCATAACAAATACCATAGTCTGGGTGGCTTAAACAACAGACATTTATTTCTTACAGTTCTGGAGGGTGGAAGTCCAAGATAAGGGTGTCGTCATGCTCAGGTTCTGATGAGAGCTCTATTCCTGACTTGCAGACAGCCACTTTCTCAGTGTTTCCTCACATGGTACAGCTGTTAAAAATAAAGATTGTGGAGCCAAATTACCTTGGTTTGTCTCACAGCTAGCACTTCCTAGCTGTGAATCTTTGGACAAATTACTCAGTATTTTTGTGTCTAAGTTTCTTCATGTGCAAAATGGGTATAATAATAGCACTTATCTCATAGGTTGTTATGGGTATTAAATGAAATAAGTATTAATTTCTTAGAATAATGTCTGACATATAGTAATTGTTCAATAATTATTGTCCTTACTAATAAAATCTCTTCAGCTGTTAATATGTTCTCTGTTCTAGTGTCACATTAATTCTGGTTCTATTCTAGACTCAGAAGTTACAAGTGTGAGGTCATTCATCTGTTCCTACCTCCAAAATCTGAGCAGCTGAAATTAGAATGGAACTTGTCTCTCCCATGCATGGAGGGCTTGTGTGGGCCTGGCTGGGGTTCTGATTAAGTAATCAAAGGTCTTGAAGGGGTTGCAGAGTCTGGAATTGGACTCAGTGTGGAGAGTTAGGGGATACCTAGTACTATGATCTGAATGCTTTTGTCCCCCGCCAAATTCATATGTTGAAATGGTTGAAATGTTAAGGCCCAATTTGATGGTATTAGGAGGTGGGGCTTTCGTGAGGTGATCAGGTTATGAGGGCAGAGCCTCAACAAGTGGAATTAGTGCTCTTATAAAAGAAACCTGAAAAAGCTAGCTCATCCCTTCCACCACATGAGGACACAGTGAGAAGTCTGCAACCTGAAAGAGGGCCCTCACTCAACCATTCTGGCACCTTAATATTAGAATTCTAGCCTGCAGAACTGTGAGTAATTAATGTCTGTTGTTTATAAGCCACCCAGTCTGTGGTATCTTTTTTATAGCAGGTTAAACGAACTAAGACACCTAGAGTGGTCAGAAGTAGGAATAGCCAGAGATAAACATCTTAAGTCAAAGCTTGGGAAGCACAATTCTATCTTCTGAGGGGCAAGTAGAGACCCATAGATGAGGAACAAAGACAAATGGATTAGAACATGGTTGACACTGGAAAGAAGCTAAGAGCAATAGCCCAAGGTGGGACACAAAGCCAGAGGGGGTTCCGGAATCATTTCTGTGATGAGGTTAAATAATTTTAAAGCTAGTTTATATATATATATATATATATATATATATATATATATATATATATATATATATGTTTTTTTTTAATATATCTTAATTGATTTCAGAGAGAGGAAAGGAGAAGGAGAGAGAGAGATGGAGACATCAATGATAAAAAAGTCATTGATTGGCTGCCTTCTGCGCGCTCCCAACTGGGGATTGAGCCCGCAACCCGGGCATGTGCCCTGACAGGGAATCAAACCCCGATTGCCTAGCATCCCAGGTCGACGCTCAACCGCTGAGCCATGCCTGGCCGGGCTAAAGCTAGTTTATATTGATACTGCTTCCTGAGTGAGCTGGTCAGGTTCAAAGGCCCAGGATCAAGGTGAAAGGAAGTGGATGTTGAGTTCCTTCAAAGATAGGGGCAGTTGCAGTAGTGGTCATCCTCACTTATATTTTGGCACTACTTATTGTCTCTCAGGCATTAAAAGCTTTAAATCCAAACCCAAGTTTCCTTCAATAAGCAGGCATTATTCATTTGAAAATAATCTTTTCTATTAAAGTTAGAATTATACATTTCTTGAGATCTGCTTAACTCAAAATATATGTGACTTGAAACCATTGTTTTGCAGGGAAAGATATCTATGTTCCCATTTTGAAATCAATGTCCCATTCAGTTTGTTGGGAGGTAACCTTTCATTTTAAAGATTTAAAAATCAAAACATGAAGGCCCCATGTCCCCTATTAAATTAGCAAAAAAGTAATAAATCTTGCATTAATACTTATCTCTTGACTAAAAGTACAGCTTTACCTCTGTTTAAGGAAAATTGACATAAATAATACTTTATAAAACAAAGCAGTTATGGGGGGAGGGGTGACAAAACAAACAGAAGACAACCTTGAAAAGAAATTTAGCATAACAGTGACACTAATAAGCTGTTTCTACCTAAAGAAGAGCCCAGGGAAGGGAGGGAGTTTCCAAAGAGGTTGCTCTTCAAACTTTCAACTTCTCCTGTTACTTTTCCAAGGAATCCATCTCTTTCAACAGTGCTCCTCAGCAAGGCCTATGATCAGTAAGTCAGTTAAAGTACATCCTTTCTTTTAAAAAAAAAAAAATTTATTGTTTAAAATATTACAGATTCCCTTTTTCTCCCCAATGACCAGTTCCACCCCTTTCCTTCCCCCTCCCCAGTCCCTCTCCCCACCATTGTCCATGTCCTTGGGTTGTGTATATATGCATATAAATTCTTTGGTTACTCTCTCCCCCTCCACCCACCCGCCCTCCTCCATCCCTCTGACATTCATCAGTTTCATCTATGCTTCCACGTCAAGCACATCCTTTCTTTACTGAAGCTTATAGTGGTTTCAAAGTACATTCTAAGTATATGTTGGTCAGTTACAAGGCATCTATCTCATTACTTAAACAATTCTGATGTCACTCTGTCTCACTAGTGAGCACAGTTAAGTTGGCTGACTCACTCCTACACCTCTTCCAGTCCTCTCTTGGTAATTTCTCCATTACTTTCATTCTAGGCCAACCTTACAGCTGATTTTCTCTCAGCTGCCATTGACTGATGAAGCAAGTTCCATTTTTGCTCCACCCCTTAGTGCAAGATCAAACCTGCTCTTTGTACAGCTATCCAAACTCCATCTGAGTAAAGCTTCCTTACTGCCTTACTCCCAGGGTACTTCATTAATGGGCCCTTTTTCCTGTGCAGATGTTGCCCAGTTAGCTGTCCTTCTGTTCCTGCCCTCAGACTTTCATACTAGTCCCAAAGGTAGTTTCCTATAACCATTTATAATACCTGTTCACTAATTTTCTTATCCTTTCTCTCCTTGACAGTTTTATAGCTTTCATACGGCCTTCTGGCATCAACATCCTCTTCAGAGTGATACATGTCCAGGCAGAGGGTTACATCTAGGTAAATAATATGGTTAGTAGTTATGTGATCAAGCTGTAAAGTTAAATCATTCATTCATTCATTCATTCATTCAACAGATACCTTTTTATAGAGAACTATACTTTTTACATTTATTGTTATGAAAGTCTATTTAACAGTTAATTAGGTAATTTTTATAGCTTTTATTTTGAGTTAATTGTAGATTCAGGTGCAGTTGTAAGAAATAATACAGAGATCCCATGTGGTAATATCTCGAGAAATTATAGAACAATCTCACAACCAGGATATTGACATTGATTTTTAACAGGATACAGAGCAATTTCATTTCCACAAGGATTCCTCCTGATGTTGATTTGCCTTTTATAGTCATACTCATTTGGATATGTGGCCCTTTTATAGCCATACAACCCCCCTGTCACTCACCCCTGGTAACCACAGATTTCTTCTTTATTTTTATAATTTTTGTCATTTCAAGAATTTTATATAATTGAAATCATATAGTGCATAACCTTTTGGTATTACATTTTTCACTAAGCATAATTCCCTGGAAATTCATCCTGGTTGCTATGTGTATCAATAATCTGTTCCTTATTATTGCTAGGTAGTAATCTATGGTATGAATGTACCACAGCTTGTTTAACCTGTTGGATGACACTTAGGTTGTTTCCACTTTTTGGTTATTACAAATAAAACTGCTGGTATGGGCTGGATTGTGTTCCCCCTAACTGCATGTGTTGAAGTGCCAACCCCTTGTACCTCAGAGTGTAACTATATTTGAAGATAAGGTCTTTAATAGGTAATTAAGTAAAAATGAGGCTCTTAGGGTGGAGCTCTAATCCAATATTCATGGTGTCCTTATCGGAAAAGACGGAGACACCAGGGGCACATGTACATAGATGGAAGCGGGATAACCATGTAAAGAGGATAGCCATTAGCAAGCTGTGGAGAGAAACTTCAGAGGAAACCAGCCCTGTCAACACCTTGATCTCAGACTTATGAAGTCCAGAACTGTGAGAAAATAAATGTTTGTTGTTTAAGCCACTTAGTCTGTGGTATTTTGTTATGGCAGCCTGAGTAAACTAATACAATTGCTCTGCACATTTGTGTACAGGTTTTTGTGTAAACATAATTAATCTCTGGGATATATTGCCCAAGAGTGCAATTGCTGGGTCATTTGATAGTTGCATATTTAGTTTTATGAGAAATGGCTGAACTGTTTTCTATAGTGGCTTACCATTTTACATGCCCACCAGCAATGTATGGCATGAGTGATGCAGTTCTCAGTATTCTCACCAGGATTTGATGTCATCACTATTTTAAATTTTCTGATAGGTGTTTCATGCTATTTCATTGTAGTTTTAATTTGCATTTCCGTAATGGTTAATGATATTGTACATATAATTTTATGTGCATACTTAATATCACTGTATGCTCTTTGGTGAAATGTCTGCTCATGTCTTTTGTCCATTTTCTCAATGGATGTTTTAGTATTTTTATTGAGTTTTGAGAGTTCTTTAAATATTCTAGATACTAGTACTTTGCTGTACATATGGCTTACAATTATTTTCTCCAATTCTACAGCTCATTTTTATCCCTTTAACATAGTATTTTGCAGAGCAAAAGTTGTTAATTTTGAGTCGGTCCAATTGAAATTGGATTGTGAGTTTTGCTAGTTTGTATCTTTCAAGCAATTGGTTTATTTCAGATGTTATCAAATTTTCAAGCACAGAGTTGTTCATAGAATTCCCTTATTAACCTTTAAAGGGATGACACTTTATTATTCATTTTCTGATTTTTAATCCTCTATTTACCTTTTTTTACCTTCCAGTGGGTTACTTGAACATTTTTTTAGGAATCCATCTTGATTTTTAAAAATGATTTTTAAAGCATATTGCTTTGTATAATTTTTTTAGTGGTTGCTTCTAGGTATTACAATATACCTACATGCCATATTACAGTTTACTAGTATTGGCATATTACCACTTTGAGTGAAGTATAGAAAACTTACTTCTATTTAGGTTTTTTATCTTTCCCCCTTTTCAAATATATATATTTTCATAATTATACACTGAGCATCACATCAGATGGTGATGTAATTTTGCTTCAACCATCAAATATGATTTCATAAATTCATAAAACGTAGCACAATCTATTATATTTATTCTTACTTTTACTAATTCCTGTGTTCTTTCTGTTCTGACATTCCCAATTTTTTTTCTATATCATTTCCATTCTGTTCAAACAATTTTATTTATCCATTCTTTAAGAGTATATTTGCTAGTCACACATTCTCTTAGTTTTCTTTTGAGAATGTATTTTCCCTTCATTCTTTAAAGATACTTTTGCTGTTTATAGAATTTGCTGTTGACAGTTCTTTTCTTCTAGTATTGGAAAAATGCTACACCATTTCCTTCTGGACTCCTTGGTTTCTGAATAGAAGTCTACTGTCATTTGAATGGCTCTTCACTTATAGGTAATGTGTGTTTTCTTTCTGGTTGCTTTCAAGATTCTTTCTTTGTCTTTTGTTTAAAGAAGTTTAGTTATGATGTGTTTTATCATAGATTTTGGGGGGATTAAATCAGATTGGGATTTACTCAGCTTCTTGAATTTGTGGTTTGAAGTGTGTGGGTATTTTTTATTTTTGCCAAATTTGGGGACTTTTTAACCTTTTTAAAAAATATGTGAGAGCCTTGGCCTGTGTGAATCAGTGGTTAGAGCATTGGCCTGTGCACCGAAGGGTCTCAGGTTTGATTCCCAGTCAAGGGCATGTACCTGGGTTGCAAGTTCAATCCCTGGCCTAGTCAGAGTACATGCAGGAGACAACTGATGTGTCTCTCTCACATCGATGTTTTTTTCCCTTTCTCTCTCTCCCCCCCCCTTCAACTCTCTCTAATAAATCAATGGAAAAAATATTCTTGGATGAGGATTAACCAAAAAAATAAATATATGAGAGTGGTGTTTAAAATAATTTCACTCTCTAACTCCTCTGATTCTGGGACTACAATGGTAGAGATGTTAGCTTATTTGGTTTTGTCCCACAGACCCCAAAACTATTCATTGTTTTCATTCTATTTTTCCTTTGTTGCTTGGATTGGGTAAGTTATTTTAGTCTGTCCCAAAGTTCACTGATTCTATCCTCTGTCATCTACACTCTACTTTTGAGCCCATCAGTAAATTTAAAATTTCAGTTATTGTATTTTTTCATTTCTATAATTTCCATTTGGTTCTTTTTTATAACTTCTGTTTCTTTGCTATGTTCTATTTTTTTCATTTGTTTCAGATAATTTGCAATTGCTTGTTCAGTTACTTTTAATATGATTGTTTTAAAGTCCTTTCCAGATAATTCTAACATCTGATTTATCCCAGTGCGGACACCTGTTGATTGTATTTTCTCATTCATATTATGGTTTTCCTGGTGCTTGGTATAAGAAGTGATTTTTTATTCTATCCTGAACATTTTGAATATTATGAGACTTGATCTCATTTAATTTTTTTTTTGCAAGTAATCCCCTGTTGAGGTGTAGTATGAGAGTTGTATTGAGGTGTATGTTCAATTTCCCACTCGGCCTCACTGTAACCACTTGGCAAAAGTGGATTGTTGACTCACACTGCCTCATTGCAGATGGCTGGCATAGAAGATCAGTTCACTGCTTGGCCCCCCAAGCAAAAGATGAAAGATTAGCTCCTCAGTTTGTCCCCATAAGCACCATTGGGAGAGGGAATCAAAATCCTCTATTTTTACCATCTTTAAGCTTATAGTCTAGTGAGAGAGACAGACGATAAAGAAGTAAATTTAAACAAGTATATAGATGTACCTGTGATATGGGCTATAGAAGAAGAGTACAGAGTCCTAAGAAAAAGAATAGAAACTATGGGGAAGTGACACTAAAGACTTGAACAATGAGAAGGAGCCAGTAGTATGAAGGTGGAAGGGAAAGTGTTCCAAGGAGAGGAAGCAGCAAGTGAGATGGCACTGTGTCAGGAAAGGACCGGGATATTCAAGAAACCAAATGCAAGGCCAATATATGGAGAAATTGAGGTGTCTCGGTAGTGAGAGGGTGGGGCTAGAGAGTTAGAAGATAACTGTTTGTGAAGGATTTGGGATTTTTATCCTAAGTATGGAAATAAGGAATTAAAGAGTTTTAAGAAGAGCAAGGGTATGTTTTGATTTAACTATTAAGAAAAGATCACCCTGGCTTCTGTGGAAAAAAAAAAAATACTTTGGAAGGGAAGACTGTAAGAGGGAGATCAGTTAGGAGACTGCAGTAGAAATAAAGATGAGAAATGATAAAAGCTTGTAACAGAGTTGTAGTGTGGAGATGGAGAGAAATGAAAATATTTGAAATAAAAGACATACCTCATTTGTCAGTGGGGAATGTGTTTCTAGAAATTAGATTATTTAACTGCATCAGCATTATATGAACTCATTATAGCATAGTCCCTGTGGAGAGGGACTATATTTCCTACTATCAACGTACAAGTATGGGTTTACTGACTTCCAAATATACTGTCCCTGTATTTTTTGTGATCATTCTAATGGCGATATAGCTAGGCCTAGAAAATGGACTTAAATCTGTAGAAGACTGCACCTCTGCAAGCTGCAGACACACTTGTGTGTGCTTTCACCCTTAATACAAGGTGAGACAAAAGTAGTTTTACAGTTGTTCATATGGGAAATAGTATAATAATTAATAAATAATACAAGAATAAACTGTGTTTTGCATACTCACAACTGTAAACCTACTTTTGCCCCACCCTGTATAATCCCGTGTGAGACTGTCTTCAGAAAACAATACTATTTTGTGGGGATCAAATCTGTGGCAAGGAGAGAAAAAAGAAACCAGGATGCTGCAATACTGCTTAGCTCAGAATAAGCCTTCAGTAAATATGAGCTGATATTAGACTAAGTTTAATTCAATTTATTTTAGTGAAAATGCCTGTATTTTAAAAGCTTAGTTTAAATGACAGGAGTAAGTTGCAAATCCATAAATATTTGGAGCAGGGTTTTTCATTGTCATGTGGTTAATTATTTATTTTTATGAAAACATGTTTGCATGTATAATTAAAAGCTTGATAGATAAGCTGGGCATTACAAAAATTTAAATTTAACATTTTATAAGCCAAACATCCCCTGATTTCATTTAATCAAAATGAAACTATGGTCTTTTGTAATTTGTTCTTCCATAAACAAATAAGGATTCCTTGTAAAAATAATTCCTCAAGACCACACCTGTATCAGTTAGGATTCAGTTATAGGAAACAAAAACCCCTCTGTCTTTCCGGGTATTTAATACACGGAATAGGGGACTCCCAAGACATTGTCTGTGCTAAAGGAATGAGCTCTGAACTAGGCCTCCAGAAATGAATTTCAGAATAACACTGAAGAACTGGTATGTCAGAGGATAGGCTACCCCTGTTCACAGGAAGGCAGGGAATCAGGAACGCCCCACTGGAACTGCTGAGTTCAAGGACACCAGCCGTGACTGTGCTTGAGGGATCCAGAATCCACCACAACTGCAGCTACCTCTTCATGTTATGAAGCTGGTGCCAGGGCACCCCAGACAGAGTTCACCCTTCACCCCAATACAATTGTCTCAACACCAGCTAAACTAATGGACCCTAGAAGCTGCTGCAGGAAAATCCAGGGTCTTCAAAGATTTTGCTTGCCAGCAACAACCATCAAAGCAGCAGGAAAATGATTCTCAAATCATTTCTGCCTTCTAAATCTAATGAAAGTACACCTAATTGGTGGAACCTAATTTGCATCCAGAAAAATAACTAAAGGAGTTTCAGAAATGTAGATTTTATTCTTCCAGGCTAAGCAGTACAGGAAGACATGTTAGGTGAGAATGGGTGTTGGATGCAATTCACCATATTCACCACCTCTTTTGCTACTAAATATTGTACATGTTTGTCTTTCCATACTTACAGTTTGAAACAAAAACAGCAATGACAATATGGTGATGCCTAACATAATGCAAATTTTTCTGGTAAAAACAAAACGGAATCCATCCTCTTCTGTTCATTTATCATATGCTTTTGTCATAATCCCACCTGGGGATGCTAAAACTTAAAGACTATAATAAAATTAATTGCTGCCAAGACATTTTTATATAAAATAGTTGGGGAAAGGGAAAGACAGAAATATGTGTATATTTGTGTGTATGTGTATGTGTGTAAGCAAGGAAGAAAATAGGATGACTATTACAATTCTCACTTTGAAACTGGTTACAAGACCATGGTTTCATAAGTACTTACAAATTGCTTTTTTCCTTTAGCTTTTCCATGTTGTTTTGCCTTCGGGCAGCACCTCTGCAGGTCAGGCCTGTTTACTTTGTGAGGTGACCTAAAACTAGTCCTGAGGGGCAGGGATCCTTCATGATTCTGGTGATACTAGATTGCTGCAGTCTTCAATTATTTATTTTTTTTAAATTGGACTTCAGGAGTCACTGCCATCACTGGTTTATATATCTTACCTTTATTTATTTATGGTTATTTAATTAATTATAGATGTGTTTAATAATGTAATAAGCATTCTCAACCCAACCACTCAAAACAAAAGCTAGGACCTTGACAATAATTTTTCCCAGCACCACATTTCCGTCCACCTGAGAAAGCATCAACCTGTTTCTACTTTTCGTGATTCCCTTGTTCCATGTTTATATAGTTGTACTGCATGGAAATACATTCCTAAAGAACATACTTTAAATTTTTAGTTGTGTTTTACTATACAGAATGGTTATCATGCTACATGTAATGTTTAAGATTTATTTTGATTTTTTTTTTACTTAACATTATTTTTCTAAAAATCATATCTGCTGTGTGTTGCTATAGTTCATTCATTTTGACTGGTTTATACTAATCCATTATGTGTCTATACCACAGTTTATTTATCTTCTCTCTCATTGATAGGCACTAGGGTTATTTCCAGGGTTTTAGTATTGTGAACAGTACTGCTACGAACATTCTTGTATATATTTCCAGTTGTACCTGGAGTGGAATTGCTAAACCATAGGCTATGTAAATAAGTAACTTTAGGAGGTAGTATGAAACTGTTTTTTCAAAGTGATTGCAGAAATTTTCATTCCCAAAAGCAACACGTAAGTCATATGGTAGATCCATGTCATCTCCAACATTAGATATTGTTAGACTTTTTACCTTCTTTTCTAGTAAATGTGTATAAACTAGTATCTCATTGATGTCTTGATTTGAATTTCCTCAATCACCATTGATGTTAAACTTACTCCATACATTTTTGGCTTTATGTGTCTATTCCTTTGTAAAATATCTCTTGCCCATTTTTTTTCTACTGAGAATTTCTTTATTATTCTTGATACTAATTCTTGGTTGTATGTACTGTGAGTATAATTTTTCAGTTTATAGCTTGTCCTTTTCAATTTCTTTAAGCTATCTGTTAATGAGTTTTATTATAGTCAATATTATCAATCTTTTAGTATCATCTTAAAAAAAATTTCCCTACCCCAATGGCTAAAAGATTTTCATGGCCATTTTCTAAACAGAGTTTTAAAGTTTTCTTTCCCACAACAGGCAATATATGCATTCTTAAGTTTCTCATCCCCTACTCCCTCCCTCTTGGCAACCATCAACTTGTTCTGTATATCTATAGGTCTGTTTCTGTTTTGTTTTGTTTTGTTATTTATTTTGTTTTATAGGTTCCCCATGTAAGTGAGATCGCATGGTATTTGTCTTTCTCTGTCTGATTTTAACTTAGCACAATACATACCCTCTAGGTCAATCCATGTTGTTGCAAATAGCAAAATTTCATTCTTTTTTATTGCTGACACACACACACATACAATGCTCAC
>NC_138104.1:22126775-22396775 GCF_964146895.1 Miniopterus schreibersii | reverse complement strand
ATAGATAGATAGATAGATAGATAGATAGATAGATAGATAGATAGATGGATGATAGGTAGATAGATAGATGTAGATGTTAGATGATAGATAGGTAGATGATAGATAGATAGATGATAGATAGATAGATAGATAGATAGATAGATAGATAGATAGATAGATAGATAGATAGATAGATAGAGATAGATAGATGATAGATAGATAGATAGATAGATAGATAGATAGATAGATAGATAGATAGATAGATAGATAGATAGATGATAGATAGATTAGATAGATAGATCTAGATAGATGATAGATAGGTAGATTAGATAGATGATAGATGATGATAGATAGATAGATAGATAGATAGATAGATAGATAGATAGATAGATAGATAGAGATAGATAGATAGATAGATAGATAGATGATAGATAGATATAGATAGATAGATAGATAGATAGATAGATAGATAGATAGAGATGATAGATGATAGATAGATAGATAGATAGATAGATATAGATAGATATAGATGATAGATTAGATAGATAGATGATAGATGATAGATATAGATAGATAGATGATTGATAGATAGATGATAGATAGATAGATATAGATAGATAGATAGATGATAGATAGATAGATAGATGATAGATAGATAGATAGATAGATAGATAGATAGATAGATAGATATAGATGATAGATTAGATAGATAGATGATAGATGATAGATAGATATAGATAGATAGATGATTGATAGATAGATGATAGATAGATAGATAGATAGATAGATAGATAGATAGATAGATAGATATAGATAGATAGATAGATGATAGATAGATAGATAGATAGATAGATAGATAGATAGATAGATGATAGATAGATAGATAGATAGATAGATAGATAGATAGATAGATAGATAGATGATAGATGATAGATGATAGAAGATAGATGATGATAGGTAGATAGATGATAGATAGATGATAGATAGATAGATAGATAGATAGATAGATAGATAGATAGATAGATGATAGATAGATAGATAGATAGATAGATAGATAGATAGATGATAGATAGATGATAGATAGATAGATAGATAGATGATAGATAGATGATAGATAGATAGATAGATAGATAGATAGATAGATAGATAGATAGATAGATGATAGATAGATAGATAGATAGATAGATAGATAGATAGATGATAGATAGATAGATAGATAGATGATAGATAGATAGATAGATGATAGATAGATAGATAGATAGATAGATAGATAGATAGATAGATAGATAGATAGATGATAGATAGATAGATCTTTTAAAAGCCCAGAGACTTTTAAAAAATGATCCTGAGAGCAAAACGTGGAGGTCACCTTCCATAAGCATTGTGACCAAATGCTTCAGTGATCACATGGTCATTACTTCTTCACTCTCCCATTTCCAACAATGTATAAAATCCAATTTTTACATAAGCTTCTTTGGCTGATCTTTTAGAAAACCTTTATTATTCCATGCATGGATGTTGCTGTTTCAGTCTTTTGGTAATTTTCCATGTCAGGGCAAGTACATTACAGTGGGGCCAAAGGGTGTGCTTGCTATTACCAGTAATCTGTTTTTCCTAGGACAACCTCTGTATCCTTTCTGAGGCACCGCACTTCCTTGAAATTGATCCTGACAACTGTGCAGGACCTGTAGTGTAGTAGAAAGAACTCTAGACTACCAGAGAAGAGACCTAGGTTGTTTCACCTCTGCTGTTAACTAATCATATGACCTTAGGTGAGGTTGTCCTCTGAATCTCACTTTCTTATCTTTTTTAATGACAATTGCTCTGCTGACCTCATGTTTTGTTGGGAGCCTCAACTGAGATGTCAGGAAAGCATCCTGAAACACATTCAGTGCTATGCTAAAGCAGGTTCAGATTCTGCCTTTTGTTTTAACTCCTGCGCTCTGCAGGGACTTACCCAAATCTCTAAGTCTCTGTTTATTTACCATTAAATAACCACTGCAATGCCCAGAGGGAGTTGTAAGCAGTTGGCTGAATTGTCCCAAACCACCTGTTGTTCTTTACTGTGGATAACTGACACCATACTGGGGACTGAATGGCACCTGGCATGAGAGCAGGTTGGAAGTGGTGTGCCAGCAGGCAGAGGTTGTGGTCATGGATGTGAGACATTTTTAGCTAGATGTTTTCAGACTTTCTTAGAGAGAGAAAGAAAAAATAGAAAATGCTTTTAAAATAGAATTTTAAATGTTGTGCAACTAAAAGATATTACATTTTAGCCTCCCTCATTTATTATTGTTCTTACTCTGTGTTAAGCACAGTGCTAAGTTCTTTACAAGCAGTATCTCATTCCATCTTCACTTCAAGCCTATGAGGGAAGTATTAAACACATGAGCAAATCGAAGTGTCTGAAGAGGTTAAGTAGCTTTCTCAAGATCAAATAGCCTCTCTCCAAAGTCATCTTAAGAGATGAATGAAACCAACACCAAATTATAAGTCAGAGGTAAGTAAATAAACTCCTCAAGGCCAATTGCATAGGCAGTGGAAGAACCTGACCAAATCCCATGCTTATTATCTATATTGTATATCACCATTTCCATCAGCTTATTGATCTCTAAGCAACCATTCTTTGAATGCATACTGAGTGCAGGGAGCTTGCTGAAGGAGTTGGTACTGAACATAGACCAGAGTCCAGTTGAGACACCAAGAGACACGAGGCTAAGTTTGCCTATTTAAGGCAGTGTGCTGAGTGTCTACTGAGTAAGTAGATGGGCCCATGGCCCAGACCATCACTGCTTCCTTGCATGAGTCCAAAGCAAACCACTATGTGTCAAAGAGCCTAAACACATAGGATTAATATATTTATTTCCAAATTTCTTTACAGAAAGCTTGTCAGAGTCTACTAGACACATATGAGTGCAAATAGGACATCTTCTTGTCAGAATTAAGTTCTTTAATTTTTAAAATAATTATTTATTTAATGGGCAAAATTTTTATCTGACTTACTTCATTTTTATATATTTTATTACTAGGTGAGGTTGAATAATTTTTATATATTTATTAGCCATTTTGAGTTCCTCCTTTAGAAATTGTATCTTTTGCCCATTTAACCATTAGAGTCTTAGTATTTTCCTTAACAAATGTGTAAACTCTGTATATGAAGGCTATCAACCCTCTGTCATATTTGTGGTGATTGCTTTTTTAAGCTTTCTGATCCCCTACAAGTGTTCTAAAATTGAGAGTATTTCCATTAGGGTTTGGGGTTAGTGTGAATGGCCTTTTAAATCTTCCCACATTCCTTGTTTGTTCAAAAACTGGTCTTTCTTAGGTATTTTGGTTTTTATATCTCAAGGAAAAGCAAGTATTTCAGTTTGAGGCAGAAATAGAGTGAATATTGTCTTTCTCTTTTCTTTCTTTTTAAAAATATATCTTTATTGATTTCAGAGAGAGGAAAGGAGGGGGAGAGAGAGAGATAGAAACATCAATGATAGAATCATTAATCGGCTGCAGCCCGCAACCCGGGCATGTGCCCTGACAGGGAATCAAACCTCAATCGCCTGGATCCTAGGTCAACACTCAACCGCTGAGCCACGCCCGGGGGGCTTGTCTTTCTCTTAATCACAGAGACTCAGCATAACCTTGGTGAGAAACAAATTGAGCCCAGGAAGTAGCAGACAGCACAGGTCTACTGTACTCCTAGTACAGTGCATGGTACATAATAAGTGCTAAGAAAAACTGTTGTAAAATTAAAGCAGGCATGAATCTTCCCCAAGAATCATGTATCATCAGTTACAGCCTCATATCTTATCACCTGAGTTATGAGGCAAACTACCTTCTTTCTCTCTCTCAAATTCTTTTCTCCCAATATTTGAAAAGATTATATGATTACATCAGAAACAGGATTTCGATAGGTATTCATAGGTCTTTAACCCTAATAATCTCCCTTTCAACAAGGGGTTCCCAAGGTGCCCCAGGTTTCTTGTGAATATTATGGAGAGGCCTGGAACATTTTTATTAAAATCCCAGATTCTGGTGACAGAAAGATCTGAGTTCAAATTCAGCTTCTGCAATTTAGCTAGCTATTTAGCTATTGGTAAATTATTTGACTTCCTTATGCTTTCACTTCCATCTCTGTAAAATAAAGATGATACTAGTTTCTCTCTCACAGGGTAAAAGTGGTTCTAAGGATTAAGTGAGATAATTATACAGAGCATCAGAGACAGAATAGGTAAGAACTCATTGAATTGTAGCCACAATTATATCAACAATGATAATGTATATGTTGGGAGCAGGAAGCAGGGATGGGGGTAGTATCAGGGACTATATCACAAAGGTTGTAGATATTAATTCCAAATACATAAATTCAAGTTCAAGCTCTATCATCAACTCACTCTTTGACATTGGAGGAGTTCCTGTACTTTTGTGGGTCTGGTACTGTGATAATAAAGTGCCCTATTATTCTCTGTCCTGGGCTGGGGTACTAGCCCTATCATTGTTACAGCAATGGCACCAGCATCCTAATGTGCCTTGTGCATGGGAAAAGCCTTTCTGAGGTTAGCTATAATATGGCCTATGGGAATCTAAGAAGAGTAAGTATTAGAACCAATAGTGTGCAAATTACAAAGAGGTTAACAGGTTTTAGGCCAATAAAAGACCTTTTCATTGTTCAGTGATTCAGCACATGCAGTCAAAAACCACATTGCCTGGGTCAGAATCCTGACTCTGACACTTATTAGCTGTGTGACTTTGAGTGTTTTAGCCTTCCTGATACTCAGCTTCCTCACCTGTAACATAAAGATAATAACAGTACCTACATAATACAGTTGTTATAAAAATTAAATAGTTTAATATTTGTAATTTGCTTAGATCAGTATCTGACATATATGAAGCACAATATAAGTGCTTGTTAAATAAAAAAAATAAATAAAATTGAGAGTTCACCAAGTATTGGAAGAAATGCTTTGATGGGTAGCAAGGTCCCTGTTGCTACTAGGATGTCAGTAGAGGCTGATGGTATTAAATATATTTAATCACTAAGAGAGGATTGGACAAGAAGGACTTTTTACCATTATTTCCTAATCAGAAGTTCTATGACTTTCATCCCAAGGTCACCCACATAGTCAGTAGTAATGAATATCTGTGACAAACCCAGATTAAGCCAGAATTTAGAGTTTTCTTTGCTCTATGCCACTTTGATTTAAGCTTGTGTTTCTTTGGATGACAATTTTAATTGAATTTCTTGGGGTGATATTGGTTAATAAAATTATATAGGTTTCAGGTGTATAATTCTATGCTACATCATCTGTATATTGTATCGTATGTTCACCACCCCAAATTAATTCTCCTTCCATCACTATTTGTTCCACCTTTATCTTCCTTCTACCTCCCCTTCCTGCCCCCTTCTCTCTGGCAATCACCATACTGTGATCCATGAAATTCAATGGTATGAAGAGCAAGCTCAACCAGCCATAAAACATGCCCATAAAACAGCTATTACTCTGAAAGACAATTTTATTTTTCACCTGCTTGTCAAATCCTGGACAACTTTGATTGACAAAAAGGCTTTTGGTGAAACTATTTCATTAATATGCTTGGATGCTGCTTGCTGATTTACAGTTTTTCCATTTGTAAGGTTTCTGTTGCCATAAATGAGAGGAATTAGGATCTTATAAAACTGATGCCATCAACTTGTTTATTTTATATCTGACCTAGCTGTACTTGCATCTGTTATTTGACTTTTGCCTCATATTTGGGCAGAAAATAGCATCCATTTGTTCACACTCCATCACCCATCACTCACTAAAGACCAAAAGAATGTGCCTCCAGTTGAGGTTGCTCAGCAATGAACTGAGACAAAGAGATAGTGTTGGCATGACTCTAAGCTCAGCATAGTGGTCTGATGCTTTAAGAGACCATTCAGACAAAGGTGCAGTGGGAGAACCGCGGCAGAGATGATTTCTTACTTGGAGAGCCAGGCTAGACTGCAGCCCACACAGATGTGGCCTCTTGAATGACTAGAGATGGAGTGTTAGTGTACCCAGCCCTGAACTGGGCTGAAATCAAAACCAGGAAGGCAAGATAAGGTGTGAGCATATAGGTGAATGAATTTCCCTAAAGTAGTCAGCCCATGGGGTGCCCTGTAGCTAAGAAGGGGTCTTGTGAGGCACATAATTCCTAGGGTCTTTGCTGAGGCACACCTGCTGACCCTGAGACTCCAGTGGGACATCCTGCATATTAGAGAAGGGACGGACTCTTGGAAATTCTTAACCACTTCAAGAAAAGTGAGTATAGCAAAAAAAATGTCTCCAAGATGTCATTAGAGTAGTGGAAGTTGGAGGTTTGCATGCACTAGAAGACCCAACCTAGGTCCAGGGAGAATGTCATTCAGCGACTGCAAATGGCAGTATGGCCTTGGAATCAGACTTGGGTTTGTATCTCTGCTTTGCCAAATTCCATTAGATGAGTTACCTAACCTCTCCAAGACTCAATTTCCTCTTCTCTAAAACAGAGATGATAATAAAAGTCTTTGATTTATTAGGCTGTTGTGGGAATTTCGTAAGCTGGAATGTAGGTAAAGTACTTAGCACATATCTTGGCAAAAACTATGTGCGTAGTATATGTGAACTCTTATCATCATCATCATTATGAATCAATTACTGGAGTAGATAAATATAACTATTTAAGAAAATGCATATACATTTTCATACACTTTTTAATGCATACTGTATTTCACAATAATGACATTATTTAAAAAAGAAAGAAGAAAAGTGGTGTGACAGAGTGGTTAAGAATGTACTATACATTCTTATATGTGGAATATAATAAACAAGATAAATTGATGAACAAAGTGAATCCAGAGACATAGAAGCATGGAACAGACTGAGGAATCTCAGAGGGAAGGTGGGGATGGGGGCATGGGTGGGGAGAGATTAATCAAAGAACTTATATGCTTATAAGCATAACCCATGGACACAGACATTAGTATGGGGAAAGCCTGGGGGTGGGATGGATGCAGGGTGGAGGGGATCAAAGGGGATAAAAAGGGGACATCTGTAATATTCTCAACAATAAAGATAAAGAAACTTTAAAAATAAATTAATTAATTAAAAAATAAACAGTTAAGCATAAAAAGAAAAGAAAAGAATGTACTACAAATCATGGTTCACATTCCCAGCTCTATGGCCAATTCTTTGTGTCAGGGTAAATCATTTAACCACTTGAGGCTCATAGGACCAACCTCAAAGGATATTGTGAGAATTAGATGAAGAAATCCCCATAAAGTGCTTAGTGCAATGCCCTGTGCAGAATAAACTAATGTTTATTAGTTATTATCATTATGGATGTTTTCCCCTCTGCAACTCTCAGCCCTGTTGCGTTCCATGTGATTCTACCAGCCTTCACTCCGTTATTCTAAGCTGTACTACAGGGAAGTCAGAGTGTCACTGGTGGTCTCCTGAAGGGGATGGGTGGGACTGACACTACTAGGCCCTAGGGAATAATCCAGTGATAGTAAAAAAAAAAAAAAAAAGTAAAACATTGTTAAGAGCCCAGCATATTAACTAAAGGCACTGTGACTTTAAAAATTAATTGTTTTCCAGTTGCCCCACAGCTGAGTGGGTTCCCCAGTGGACCCTGTACCATGATATAGCCCCTTTCTTTCAGCTTCCCACCTCACCCTCACCAGGCAGGCCTACATGTACTTTTGCCACTGATGCATTTGCCACTTTCTTCAAATATTTGCAAAAAGCTTCTTAGAGCAGGAAGTCTCTCAGCTGCAGAACACTCCAAGAGAAAGATGAAGCAATGGTTTCTATGGCAATACTTTGGCACTTATTAGCATTTGCATAGGCACTAAAGCAAGATCTGGGGTGGAGACAGACGAGCCCTGGAAAACGATGAGGAGATGAGAGGACTGGGAGGTACAGAATTGCTCTCACTTTGCCCTCTTGTGTGGTGGCCTTTTCAGACAGTCCTGGGGCAATGTTTGGGGCACAAGTTGGCCAGATGGCCTTATAGAGAGTTTGAACTCTCCCCTGGAAGCTCCAGAACCACTCATCTCACCCAATACTCCTGTCTTTGCAACTAGGTTCAGGTTTCCTCAACACCCATTTATCCTGCCTCTCCTCTGCCGCCCAAAACCTTTGCTGCTTTTCCACTCTATCTATAGATCAAGTCTAAATTGTGGCATTTGAGGCCTTCCACACCTTCTTCTTTCCAGAAGCTCTGGCTGCTTCCCTCACCCTACCCTATGCACCTTCTATTTCAACAAGATTGCTGAAATCATCCTATCTCTGTTCTCACTGAAGGGGCTTCTACTTTCCCACTCTCTCCCATACCAGTCTACTTGTTCAGAGTTCTGAAACCCTCACTCTTTAAAAAATAAAATAAAATCTTTATTGATTTCAGAGAGAGGAAGGGAGAGGGAAGGATAGAAACATCAATGATGAGTCATTGATCAGCTGCCTCTTGCATGCCCCTTACTGGGATAGATCCCACAGCCTGGGCATGTGCCCTGATCAGGAATCGAACCTCAACCTCCTGGGTCATAGGTTGATGCTCAGCTGCTGATCCATGCCAGCTGGGCTGAAACCCTCACTCTTGTATCCAGGATTTACCTTTACGTCAAGACTCATCTTAAGCCTTAGTTTCTTCAAGAAACTTTCTCTGACCACCCCAACTCAATGGACTTTCCTTCTCTGAATTTGAATTGCATTATTGCTCTGACCTGTCATGCATTTGGTACTTAAACACATGATGCTATTCTGTTATCTTACTACTGCTAATATGTCTCTATTCAACTATCGAGTAAGCTCCTCCCCAAAAGGGGATTTAAAAAAGAATTTCTGGTTTTTCCACAGCTCAAAATTAGGAATTAATTTGACAATATGTGCAAAGGGTTCACCCAGTGCCTATATATAGTGAGTGCTAAATAAATATGTGCTGTTATTAAAATAGTCTTCAAATAGTTCCTGATGGATGCCCTGGTACCTCAGTCACCACTTCCACTCAACACATCTCGAGCTGCATATGGCACCCCTATGCTTTCATTTAGCCCTTTGGTTGGGAGCCTTCATGAGCCATTAGGTTGGCAAAACTCAGTGAGTCACCATGGGCCTTATCCTCACCTTCTGCTGCTGCCCACTTGCTACTCTAGTTCTCAAGGCCCGCTATATAATTTCCAGGGGCCAGTGAAAAATAGAAATGTGAAGTCTCTGGTTAAAAAGTTAAGAATTTCATGACAGTGAAAGCAGAACCTTAAACTATACATGGGGTTCTTCTCAGTGAGGGGCCCTGGCAACTGTACAATGTGCACACCCATGAAGCCTACCCTGCTAGCCATCCCCATTCCCTTGTGCTGCTCTCCAAGTCCTTGGAACAAAAGATGGGGGAAATCCACATGTAACAAATACATAACAAATGGTTCTAGATTAATATTCTAAAAGCCAGTGCTCTAAAAGTAATTCCAACTGACATCAAATCACTGAATGGCCATGTCCATACAACCAATTTGTCGTATTTGTAGTACTTTTTATTTTGTTCTGTGTTTGCCCTTGCTCAGACTCTGCCCAGGCTCCTGACTGTGCCTATATGTCCATGCTCTCAGCTCCTCACTTCCCAGGTCTCATCAAACTGGAATATAAAGGAAAGACTGCAACTGTTTTATGTCCTTTTTGTTCCCATGTTCTGATTTCTTTTGAATCAGCCATGGTTTCTTTTGGGGCTTGAGTGAACAGCCACTCCATCACACCACACCACACTCACAGGGAAACCAGGCAGTAGAAATCGATCAACGTTCAAGATTTAAAAGCTGAACATAAGAGGATGCTTCAGTGCTTACTGCTGTTAAGATTTCCCAATCACAAGAATCTCTTGCATTGTTAAACACTGTCGACTTTTCCCTAGCACTTCCAGCTGCATTATCCATATGATTATCTACCAACTTATGCTGTGCTTCCTACTTGTCCTTGTTTTCTTTTTGTCTCCTTTCTTGCCTTTTTTGGCATTGATTTTATTTTTTATCATTTTATTTCTCCCCTCTACTAGCTTGGAAGATAAGCATTACTTATGTTCATTTAGTTGTTACCTAAAAATTAGAGCATGTGTATTTAACTTGTTATATAGTTTTTAATCATACTTTTTTAAAAGTGATTTTTAGAGAGAAAGGAAGGGAAAGGAAGAGAGAGAGAAACCTTGATATGAAAGCAGAACATCCATTGGCTGCCTCCTGCACGCTCCCTACCAGAGATTAAGACTGAAACCCGGGGATGTACCCTGATGGGGAATCAAACCAGCAACTTTTAGGTGCATGGAACAACTCCTAACCAACTGAGCTACATTGACTAGGTATAATTATACTTTTACTCTGATTATAAATAATATCAGGACCTTAGAACAGTTTAACTCCATTTCTTTAAACATAATAAGTATCATTTTATAGCCTGTCCCTGATATGTCCAATATCTCTGAAGTCTTTTGGGTCTTTTTCTATTATTTGTCTTTTTTGCAGATTCCTGCACATGGTACATTTTTGTGTGTGTCTGGTTATCTTTGAACGCCAGTCTTTGTACTTGAAAAATTATTTGTAAGAATAATTTTGGGCCCAGGATAGTTATCTTTCTTCAGAGAGAGAATTTGTGTTTGATTTGGCCAGGATCCTGTGGCACTGCTAGTCTGCGGCCCTTTTAAAACTTGAGTTTTCCTGGAAGATATAAACTCAGGCTGCAAGTCTACAAGGTTCATGTGTAATTTACCATTATCCTGTAAGTATTATTACATGGAGCCTTAGATTTCTTTAGGGAAAGTTCCCTTTGACTCACAAAGCTTTCAACAGGAAAGTTGCAATTTGTTGGCATTGGAAAATGTCCTTAGGGCAAAAGAAGCTTCTCCATTCTCACTCAAATATCTAGGTTCCCATTATTATTTAGGTTTCAACCTATAATTCTTGCTACCTTGTTAATTGTTTATTGATTTCAAAAAGATTTTCAAAAAACCTATTTGTCCAGAGATTTTTCTTGGTTTCAACAATGTTAAGGAACCAAAGTATACAGTATGTGACTGTCATCATGCTTATCAATAGATAGGTGGAGTAGGAAACTAAAACTATATATATTTTATAGATGAGGACGTTCTTGAATTTACTTGCCCAGAGCCACACAGTGAATTAGTGATGGGGTTTGAAGGAGAACTTCGGCTTCCACCATGTATCCCTTGCACAATCCTGTGCCACCATCACATTACAAAATGATGGAGTGTTATTCCCCAAAGTGCTACTCCTTCTCTTGCCAAATGCTGGGAGGATGGCCATTGGTTGCGGTTGCTATTCTATCTACCTTCCCTCAATGGCTACTAATAGCAACATTCCCCAAGAGCAAGATGTGCTTTCTTCATTTTGTTTTTTACCACCCTGCTTTATGTAGGAACCCCAAGCAAAAGAGCTTCATACTTTTCTAAAGCAGTGGTGTCAAGGTTCCTCTCCCTTTCCTTTCCTTTCTGTTCAAGTACCCTGATCACACACCATGGATGTCTGATATCATTGGCAAATATACAGGTACCTTTTGGCTACTGTGGTGGCCTGACCACCACTACTGACAAACAAGGCCCCTTTTCCCCCCATCTACCATTACCTTTCAACCTGCAGTAGCAGTCCCTTATGTGCAGCTTTGAAGTGCTTTTACACACATGTGTCAATATCCCAATCTGTGCTGTCATCTGTGACTAACAGAAGTTGATTTTGGAATGTGTTTAAGCAGGTTAGTGGGGCAAAAACTCCAAGAAAATCTACCATTTTGGCATTTCTCACCTAAGCTGGATCATTGAGATTTTGCCTTTTTGGGGGTCTGGCATAAGAGACTCAGAAATGTCTGGTAGATGGAGAATTCAGGCTAAGACATATGACATGAAAACTTACAGCGGTCTACACAGCCTTTGCTAAGGAACGCCAGTGGAAAGATGCCCCAACCACAGACTTCCCCATACCTTTCCACATCTCCCTTCCTCAATGAAATTGACTTATATCTTAGAGTTTCGGGGCTGTTATTCCTTCTTCCCAAGTATGCTCAGCAGATGCTGCAGGTAAAATAAGGCACAGGTGTCTGGAGAGAGGCCAACAAGGGCAAGCATAGGAAAAGTGTCCAAAATGTACATAAAATTACTTTGAATGTCAATTTGAAAGCATTAAGGTGGTTTGACACTAGTGAGAAGCAGAACCGCACTGGGTAATACTTTCCAACATGTTATGGGCACATTGTGCCAGGTTGCAAGGATTATGTTATATTTTTACTTTCAACAGTTATATTTTCTGACATTTTGAGCACAGTATTTCTGTTGTTATTTGAGAATTGTGGGTAATTGAGCATACTGATAAATTTTTTATTTAAATAAGAGACTTCACTAATCTTGCTATTCCCTTAAGTGTAATGTGATTGCATTCAATGTCTGATGTTTTCTTAGGATAATGAGAAGGAAAATAATTGGAAAGTTGAGAAACGAAGATAATTGGAAAATTAGATCCATTCTGTTAAGTAAGGGCCACATATCTTGCCAGCCTTCATGCCTAGTCACACATCTCCAGCTATAGAGGCTCCACTGTAGGAAGCAACATTTATTTTTCTCTAGTATGTTATGGTCTCAAGATTTTAGGCAACTGCCTCTATGGCCACTTTCATTCCATCCCACCTGCTGTTTTTATGGGCCAAAGCTGGACTAGACTGTGGGAAGAGTGGGTGACTCTCAGGTACATTGGTAGCACTGGTCTGGGACTTCACTGGACAAATTTTTTTCAACACTGGTCACCTCTATTTGACTCTGCACTTCTGGGCTTTTGTTTCTGCTATTGCCATGCCACTAAGCTAAGATAACCTAGCCTTCTCATTTATCAATCTAAGTTTCATGCTGTAACCTCATCTCTTATTGTTAACAAGGGCCACTCTGGCTGATCTGCTCAATCGGGGGCCAGAAAAGAACTTTGACTGATGGTGGACAGAGAGAGCTGTATGGGAGCTGAGACAGAGAAGGACAAGAAGGGAACTATCATTTACTGAGTGCTTACTATTTGCTAGGTACCATTTTGTGTGCTTTACATGCATTAACTGTATTCATTCAGTGTCAACAAAAGGAAAGTTCTAAATGACTCAACCTTAAAGAGTGTGAGGCTGACTTGTTTTCCCTGCAATAGATGAAGTGGTACTGTTTAGGGAAGGGATTACTCTGGGAAGAGTAAGGAACTTATGGCCAAACAAACATTTAACTTGAAATGAGCCACTTTACTTCACTGGGTTTCAGTTTACTCCTGTGTAAAATATAGCCTTTGTTCACCTTATCATACATCATTGTTGTGAGGACACAGTGGTATAGATGAGGAAGCCTAAAAAGGTATAAAATATTCTATAATAGCATGTGAGGCAATAGAGAGCCAGAGTACAGATGGGATAAGGGATTCCAAATCTCAGCCCAGCAGCGTGCCACTTGTATGACTAGGGCAAGACACTAGTTTCCACATCTGTAACTGAAGATATAAATAGCACTTGTTCATGGGTGTTTTGTAAGAGAAAAATGAGACAATATATGAAAAATAATCAGAATTGTACTGGCACATAAGTGCTATGTAAGCACTATTTATTATTACAAATATTAGATACTCTGAGTATTCTGTTTCCCTGTCTTTCCCATATGTACTCTCCCAGTGTTAATAACACTTAATGAAGCAGAACTTGGGTAATGCTGCAATTCCATATACTTTGTATGTATCTGTTGGCATGCTAAGGTATAACACATAACCCTGCCCTAGAATACACATATGCCACGGCACCTGGGTCAAAGCTCAATACTTCCCTGTGGGTGAGAGACAAGCCTTCTTAACTGATAGTCTCTCCCTGGCCGGCATGGCTCAGTGGTTAGAATGTCTGTCTGCACACTGGAGGATCACTGGTTCGGTTCCTGGTCAAGGACAGGTACCTGGGCTGCAGGTCCAATTCCCATTCCGGGTCGGGGCATGCTTTGTGGGAAGCAACCAACTGATGTGTCTTTCTCACATCAATGTTTCTCTCTCTCTCTTTCTCCCCCTCCTCCCTCCCTTCTACTCTCTAAAAATCAATGGAAAAAATATCTTCACTCTTCATGGGGTGAAGGTTTAAAAAAAAAATGACACACACAAAAAACTGACAGCTTCTGAGATAAATGAGGGAAAGGATTTATTTATATAAATCAGGATGCTTTTTAACTTTCAGAAACATGTTTAATGCATTAATTGAGATATACCTGGGTATAGAGAAATATCCAGCATCATTTCAACACTCTACAACATTTAGTGAACACCTACTTTGTGTCATTTATGAGATACACACAGAACTAAGATCTAGTCCTTGACCTCAGAGAGTTGATCATTTAGTGGAAAAGGTATGGCACACACTCGAACTCAACATGTTTTAAGACAGAACAGTGTTAATTATGAGGCTAAGTGAGAACGTGTACATATCCTTTATAAGCTGAAACTATAAAATGCTAATGGTTCTTTTTGTTTGGGCCTTAAGAATTGTAAATTGTTGTAGGTGCTAGGGAAGAGAGGTATAATTTCTTGCTGGAACATCAGGAAAGGCAAAGAAGCATGAGACAGAACTTAGGACCAAGAGCACCACAAAAGCCCTGGAGATGAGAACATGCAATGTATGAAGGTAACAGTAAGTAGCTTGTGTTGGCCTTCACATAGGATACACAGGGAAATTGCTGAGCTATAACAGGCTGGAAAGTATGGCTGGGCCTGGGCTTAAATGCCAGTCTAGAAAATGAGGTTTATGAAGTAGGCAGTGGAGAGCCATGGGGAATTTTGGAGTAGAGGAATTGCATCAGCAAAAATGCCATTTTGGAAGGCACTCTGACAACAGGGTACAGTAAATGCCATCACCTCTGGCTTCCTCAAGGACTTCTGTCTTGCAATGGCATCGATCTTTTCTGCATCATCAATCTTTCGCTCTCTGCTGATATGTAATGGTAGCCTGCTGCTTTAAAAACAATGAAAACCCCCTTTAACTCCATACTCCCTTCCAGATTCCTCCCCATTTCTCTACTGCCCTAATAATGAAACTCCTAGGGGGAAAAAGGGTGTCTATAATTTTGTTTTTACTTCCTCACTTATCATTCTCTTCTCAACTTCTCAACTTGCTCTAAACAGCTTTCTTCCCCCAAGTATTTATGGTCAGTACTCATGTCAGGGTCATCAATGACCTCCATGGAGTCACATTCAATGGTCATTTCTCCATCTTATTTCTGAACACTCTTTTCTTGATTTTCACAACTCCATACTCTGGTTTTCCTCATATCTTTTTAACCATTCCATCTCAGTCTCCCTTGCTAACTACATCTTCACTACCTCATCTCTAACTATTGGGACACACCAAAGATCAGCTGTAGGGCCTCTCTCAATACTTTCTCTTAAAATAATTTTATTCAGTTTTGTTGTTTTAAAAATTGTCTACATGCTGATGGTGCTCACATTTATATTTTAAGCTCTCACATCTCCACTAGGTTTTAGATGCATATATTCTAATATAAGCTTAAATGTCTACTTAGAGGCTTAATAACATCTCAAACTCTTCTCATGGCCACCCAAACCCTCTTGATCTATGGTCCTTCCACCCCCACCACCAAATTGTTCCTACCTCCGGCTTCCTTTTTTTTTTTTTTAAGAGTTAGAAAGTTTTATTTTATGCCATAATCTCTATTAAATTAATAATTTAAATTATTTCCTCTCAAAATTGTCTATGGATATAACATTATATATTTTAATCATTCCTCTAATCCACATTTATTATTCCTATCCATTAAAAAAAGATATTAATAGTTTTCCTAAATGGTGAACTCTGAGGATACTATTTCAGAAATCAACAAAACTATGAGGTATCTGGGAATTAATCTACTAAAAATTTGTGAGAAGTTTACTCATAAAATTTACAAAATGTTATTGATACTAATATATAAATATCATACATTTAAGTATGGAAGGGATAAGCTTTACCTTAAGAATAAATAACAAAGATGCAAAAAGATATTAGCATGAATCAACAAATATGGGCAAATATATAATGTAGCAAAAGCATGTACTTGGTAATGATGGGTATTAATGTTAGGATAACAATTTCCACTGGGTAAGGTATAAGGAGAAATAAATTGGTCTGGATTTAATTTTAAATGTAATAGTATTTCATCAGGTAGACAAATAATTTTTTCTCAGTAGTTGATGTTATTCCATTATTTTGCTATTTCTCTTTTTGCTCATATAAAATTATTTCCTAGTATAATTTTCTTTGTTGAAAATTTGATCAGTCATATAGTTTAAGTTATCACTCTGATTCAGTCATTGTTTTTTTACATGCATATTTTTAAATGTTTATGTAAGTTATAAAGTATTTATCTTGTATATGTGCATTGTATTTTAGTATCTAAAGATTCTTTTTTTTAAGTTTCTTTATCTTTATTGTTGAAAACATTACAGATGTCCCCTTTTCCCCCCATTGATCCCCTCCACCCTGCATCCATCCCACCCCCAGGCCTTCCCCAGACCAGTGTCTGAGTCCATGGGTTATGTTTATAAACATATAAGTTCTTTGATTAATCTCTCTCCACCCCCTCCCCCCTCCCCACCATCCCTCTGAGATCCCTCAGTCTCTTCCATGCTTCTATATCTCTGGAACCATTTTATTCGTCAGTTTATTTTGTTTATTACATTTCACATATAAGTGAGATCGTGTGGTACTTGTCTTTCTCTGACTGGCTTGTTTCACTTAGCATACTTTCTAGCTCCCTCCATGCTGTGCCAAAGGATAAAAGATCCTTCTTTTTTACAGCTGCATAGTATTCCATGGTGTGGATGTCCCACAACTTTTTTATCCACTCAGCTATACCTCTGTTTCTTAATCTAAGTATATGGTACCATTTGTCCAAAACCAAAACCTAAGCCTCATTTTTTATCTTACTTTCTCTCACCCAACATGTCTTATTCATCTATTTATCAACAAATTCTATTGGCTCCACCTCCTAAAAGAATCTGTTCATTCTGCCTGGCCAGCATGGCTCAGCTGTTGAGCATCAACTTATGATCCAGGGGATCATGGTTCGATTCCCAGTCAGGGCACATACCCAGGTTGCTGGCTCGATCTCCAGCAGGGGGTGTGCAAGAAGCAGTCTACCAATGACTCTCTCTCATCATTGATGTTTCTATCTCTCCCTCTCCCTTCCTCTCTCTGAAATAAAAATTTTAAAAAATCTATCCATTCTATCTTTACTGCTCTTATCTTGGTCAAAGCCACCATCATCTCTTACCTAAACTACTATAATAGTCTCCTAACTGGTCTTCTCATATATATATGCAAAATTATTAATTATAAGGGCTTTAATTAATTCTCCACAGAGCCTCCAGTGTGAACTTTTAAGACTATAAGTTAGATCATGTCACTCATCTTCTTGAAACCATCCAATAGTTTCCCATTGCACTTACCAAAAAATTCAAACTCTTTCCTATGTTCTACAAGAGCACTATAGGATCTAGCCCATGTGTGCTTTTTTAGCCTCATCTTGTGCCATACTCCCTGTTGCTCATTATATTTCAGTCTCATTGTTTTTTCTGTCCTTGTAAACAAGCTAATTAGGACTCTGCACCAACTCTTTTCTCTTCTTAGAATGTTGTTCTCCTAATTCTTTATATGTGGCAAGTTTCTTCATGTCATTCAGATTTCAACTTGTGTCACTTCCTCAGAAAGGCCTATTTTGACCATTTAAAGTAGCCTCCCTTCCTTGCCTTCACTTTCTAACACATCGGCATGTTTTGTTTTCTTCATAGTAGTTATCTCTATCAAATTACCTTATGTCTAAGTGTTTAGTGACCACCTCCCCAACTGGAATGTAAGCACCATAAGAACAACAACCTTTTCTGTACCATTGCCATTGTATCCCCCATGCCTGGAACAATGTCTGGTGTGTAGTAGACACAATAAATATACATTGATTGAATGTTGAATAAATTAATTATTAATTGGCAGCAGAGTGGTGACTGCAGTAACACAAGCAATAGGCAATGAGCCTTTAATTAAATTGGCGGCAGTAAGAAGCAAATTGGAGGGAAAAAATTAGACCAAACCCACCTAGATTTCATCTAAGGGTATTTAATACTAGAAACACTGATAAACTCTCCTTAGGTCACTATTTCTGTTACAAAATATCATAACTGAGATCACAAATCAACTAAGCATTAAATAATTATCCACCCATCAATCAAAAAAAAGGGGGGGGGGACTATATCAGTAGAACTTGCTATCTGGAAGTTACAGGAGTGGAAGAATAGAGAAAATCCTTACTTCAAGGATTTGTTTATCATATATCATAGCTCACAGAAAGTACAACTAGAAAGTGTGGATTATAATAATCTATTTCTCCAGCCTCTTCCCCACAGTTCACCCCCTCTTTTGAACAATCCTGTGTATTCTTTCCAAGGCAGAGGACCTCAAGTATGGGCTGTGAAGAGGTATTGTTATCCTCCCTGACATCAGCCTCATCACATATGCTCCTCACTGCTCACAGAGACTCAAAATAAAAAGTGGGGAATGCCTCAGAATGACTGAGATCTGTTGGGGAAAAGCCTGGCTATAAAGTCACTACCACTATTTTGCTTTCCCAATAGAAATGCATATTTTGATTCCTTAAACCCAGGAAACAATGCCCTCAGCAACAACAATCTCACCCAGTCATGCATGTAAAGCATTTTATTAATCTGGCAAGTTATTGTCAGTTGAAGTACTGTTATAATTCTGTTCACTTCCAACGTGTGGCATGGCAACATGAAAGAGCTCATCTGAGTTAGTAGCAGAGTTGGGATGGGATCCTTAGACCTCTAGGCCCAGCTCCTCAGCTCAGAAAGAGCTGTTGACAACAATCTCAGACTATTATTCTACCTTCTCACTTTGCCAGTAAGCAAGGTCTCATCCTCCATGCTGGGCTTCATTCTGAACCTCTGATGGCAGCCAAGAGCCTACCAGAGACTGATTGTTCTGCTTCCCTTGGCAGATTAACACCGGCCAGTGTCAGAGCTTGTGCATATAGTATATAATGGGGTCCCTAATGAGGACATGACAATGAAGGTTTTGTTTCAATTGAAGAGCTTATTTGTCCTGTGTCTGTGTCTAGACCTCACAAGGCAAACCTCATGGTGGGGCATCGGAGGGAGAAGGTTGTAAAATAGATACTCAGAGGACAAGGCTCTCAGCTTCTGCAAAACCCAAACCTGGATGTTGGGCTTTGGACTTGAGCAGAAAGAGAGGGATTGGTTTAGGTGGTCAGAGCAGGCTATTGTCTTCTGAATGATACAAAATAGTCTGAATTTAGATTATGGTAAAGGATTCCATTCCTACTGGAACAAAAAAATAAGCTCCACTGAAACAGTAACTTTCTGTGTTGTTCACCTCTCTATCCTAAGGGCCTAGACGAGTACTTGGCACATAGTAGATGCACAAAAAATATTTGCTGAATACATAAATGAATAAAAAAGATTTGAATATAAATTCCAAATTTTAGAATTTTATTGATAAACTCAACTGTCCAGTGGAAACTTCTCCCTCACATTCACTGGAAGAATTAAATTTGTTATTAGCAAACAAAATCCAGCAATACATTAAAAAGATCATACACCATGAATAAGTGGGATTAATCCTGGGATGTCAATTTGATACAAAATCTGCAAATCAATTAACATGCTACACCAAATAAACAAAATGAAAGAAAAAGTCATATGATCATATCAATATATGCAGAAAAAACATTTGATAATTCCAGCACCCATTTGTGATTAAAAAAAAAACAACTCAGCAAAATGGGAATAGAGGGAACATACCTCAATATAATAAAGGTCATATATGACAAAACCACAGCCAATATCATTCTCAATGGGCAAAAAATACAAGTGTTTCCCTAAAGATCAGGAACAAGACAGGGATATCCAATTTCACCACTCTTATTCAACAGAGTACTGGTGGAAGTACTAGCCATGGTAATCAGACAACAACAAAAAAAGAAAGGCATTGAAATTGGAAAAGAAGAAGTAAAACTGTGATTACTTGCAAGTAACATGGTACTGTATATAGAGAACCTTAAAGATTCCACCAAAAAACTACTAAAACTGATAAATGGATTTAGTAAAATAGCAGGATAAAAAAGAAATATCTAGAAATCAGTTGCATTTTTATACACCAATAATGAACTATCAGAAAGGGAAACTAAGAAAACAATCCCACTTACACTAGCATGAAAAAAATAAAACACCATGAAATAAATTTAACCAAGGATGTAAAAGACCTATACTGGGAAAATTATAAGACACTGCAGAAAGAAATTGAAGAAGATACAAATAAGTGGAAGCATGTACCATGTTCATGGGTAGGAAGAATTAACATCATTGAAATGTCCATACTACCAGAAACAATCTTTAGATTCAATGAAAATGCTATTAAAATGTCAATGATGTATTTCACAGAACAAGAACAAATAACCCAGAAACTTATACGGAACCCCAAAAGATCTCAAATAGCAACAGCAGTCTTGAGAAAGAAGAACAAAGCTGGAGGTATAACACAACCTTATATCAACTATACTTCAAAGCTATAGTAATCAAAATAACATGGTACTGGCATGAAAACAGACCCAAAGAGCAATGGAACAGCATAAAGAGTCCAGAAATAAAACCAGGCATATATGATCAATTAATAGGAGGCAAAAATATACAATGTGGTAAAACCAGTCTATTCAATAAATTGTGTTGGGAAAATTGGATAGATACATAAAAAAAGAAAAAAGAAAGAAACTAGACCACCTTCTTACATCATATACAAGTATAAAGTAAAAATAGATTGAAGATTCAAATGTAAGACTTAAAACCATAAAACTCTTAGAAGGAAACATAAGCAGTAAAATATCTGACATCTCTCTTAATATTTTTTTCCTGATATATCTTCTTCTGCAACAGAAACAAAAGAAAAAATAAACAAATGGGACTACATCAAACTAAAAAGGTTTTGCACAGAAAAGGAAACCATCAACAAAACAAAAAGACAACCCACTGAAAAGGTGAAAATATTCTCCAATGACACATCTGATAAGAGGGTAATATCCAAAATTTAAAAAGAACTCATACTACTCAACAACAAGAAAACAAACAATCAAATTAGAAAATGAGCAAAACCTTGCCAGTGTGGCTCAGTTAAGCGGTGTTCCATGCATCAAAATGTCAATAGTTTGACTCCCAGTCAGGGCACATACACAAGTTTTGGGTTTAATCCCCGGTGGGGGCGAGGATGGGAGGCAGCCGATCGATGTTTCTCTCTCACATTGATGTTTATCTCTGTCTCTCTCCCTCTCTCTTGCTCTCTCACATTGATGTGTCTCTATCTCTCTCCCTCTCCCTCTCCCTTTCTCTCTATCTAAAAAATTAATAAAAACATATTTTTAAGAAATGGTCAGAGAGTCCAGCCCACCGGGCTCAGAGGTTGAACATCAACCTATGATCCAGGAGATTGTGGTTCAATTCCAGGTCAAGGCACATGCTTGGGTTGTGGGCTCGATCCCCATTAGGGGGCGTGCAGGAGGCAACTAATCAATCACTCTCATGATTGGTGTTTCTTTTTCTCTCTCTCCCTCTCCCTTTCTCTCTCTGAAATCAATAAAGATATATTTTTTAAAAAATGGTCAGCGAACCTGAATAGGCACTACTCCAAACAGAACATACAGTAGGCCAATAGATATATAAAATGATACTCAACATCACTAATCATCAGAGAAATGCAATTTAATACAATGATATATCAACTTACACCTGTCAAAATGGCTATCATCAATAAATCCACAAAGAACAAGTGTTGGAAAGGAAGTGGAAAAAAGGGAATTCTCATGCACTGTTGGTAGGAATGCGGATTCATGCAATCACTGTGGAAAACAGTAGGGAGTTTCCTTAAAAATTAAAAATGGAACTGCCTTATGATGCAGCAATTCCACTTCTGGGTATTTAGCTGAAAATAAAAACAACATTATTTGAAAAGAACATGTGTGCACCTATGTTCATTCCAGCTTAATGTACAATAGCCAAGATATAGAAGAAACTCAACTGCCTATCTTTAAGACGAGTGGATAAAAAAGCTGTGGTACTGGCTGGATAGCTCAGTTGGTTAGAGCATCATCCTGATACACCAAGGTTGCAGGTTTGATCCCCGGTCAGGACACACACAAGAATCAATCAATGAATGCATAAATAAGTAGAACAACAAATTGATGCTTCTCCCTTTCTAAATGAATAAATTTTTTAAAAAGCTGTGGTATATATATAGTGGAATATTACTTGACCATAAAACGGATGGAATCTTACTATTTGTGACAGGATGGATAGTCCTAGATGGTATTATGTTCAGTGAAATAAGTCAGAGAAAGACAAATACCACTATTTCACTTATATGTGGAATCTATAGAACAAAATAAACAAACAAATAAAACTGAAACAGACTCAGGCACAAAGAGAGGACTGGTGGTTGCCAGAGGGGAGTAGAGTTGGGGGACTGGGTGAAAGAATAAAGGGATTAAGAAGTACAAATTGGTAGTTACAAAATGGTCATGGTGATGTAAAGTACAGCATTAGGAATATAGTCAAGAATGTTGCATGGTGCCAGATGGGTACTAGAAATAAAGGGGGAGGGACACTGTAAAGTATGTGATTGTCTAACCACTATGCTGTACACCTCAAACCAATACTAAATAATACTGAATATAAATTGTAATTGAAAAATAAAAGTAAAAATGCAAAAATACTTTAATTTGTGTAACATTCCAGGCCATAAGCCAAACCCCCATAGTGATTGCTTTTTTAAAAAAATGCTCTTATGCCCATTTCCATTTTTTGTTTTGCTCTAGATCTGGTCTTCCATAGGGAACATTTTGTGATTATTTTTTTCCTGAATTAATAATTTTTATAAGCTACCATTTTTCCTCCCTGTGTCACTGGGTTGCTGCTCTAGTTTCAGCCTCAGATAACTTGGATTTCTGCTTTTATGCTCATCTCTGTTTAGTGTGACATTGGGAGGTGTACTTCTTATGGAAAATGTGTGTGTTCGTGGTGTGTGTGTGTGCAATTTTAACTGCCTGTAAAAAGTAAAGAACCTAAAGAAGTCACTGGGGAGTAATGATTCACATGGAAGTGAAATGATTAGGCACTTCTCAGCCTGTCACTAAAGCCATTATGAGTACTAGACAGGAGACTGTGTCTCATTGAGATTAAGCTCCAAATTGTCCCTAAGGTGGAGCCTTTAGTTCAAGGCAGTGACTGGCCTTCCAAAAACATACAAATGGCACAGCCACTAACTCTCAGCAGCTCCAAGGTCATTGTAAAATAAGAATATTGAAACCCAGAAAATGAGGAGGTCCATGGCTGTAAACAATGCCCCCACTTGCCTGTGAGGAGGACCTTGGGAGCAGTAGGCAATGCACCCATTTCCCTTGCCCAGGCTGAGCTTAGCTCTCTCTTTATGCTGCCTAATTCAGAAACCAGAGTCATGAACTTCCAGCCTTCCTTCCAGCTTCTCCCACCATCTCCAGAAATTGCTGAGGAAGGGATATTAGCACCAAGTTAGATCTCTTAATGGTGAATGGGCAATAAGTGAAGGAGCGGGCAAGTGTCAGAGGTCTTGAACAATTTATAGGTCAGCAACACAGGAGAATGAGCTACTTAAGACAACAAAACACTGGAATGTGAACCAGAGTTTCCTCCTAAAATGTTTTATGTAGCTGTCTAGCTTAAACAAAACTGAGTTTTCTTTTTTTATATTTTAGATAATACAGAGTAATAATGGTGAAGTTTCTTTTTTTGTCCCTTTACCTTGTGGTATTAATAATGACAGCTAACATTTATTGTTTATTATGTGCCAGGCACTGTCTTAATCCTCTTAAGCAGGTTATTTCATAATTTAATTTAATCCTCACAATGATTCCCATGGGGCATCATGGGATGATGAAGCTGAGGCTTAAAGTGGCAAATAAGTTTTCCTAAGTGATAGAGACAGGATATGAAGCAGTCTCTCTAACCACAGAGCCAAAGCTGTTAACCAATACACTATAATAGGTGTGTTCCTTCCTTTAACTCTTTTACATAAATTAAAGCCTTAAGCTGATGCAGTGGCAATGGAAGTGGATGATTTTCTAAAAGTTTGGGCTTCTTTTGTGGAACATCAGACTTAATAATAACTGTCACACCCCTTTATGTCAGAAAAGATCAAAAGAAATATATTGTGGTATATTTTGTACTTTATTAAATAACAAACTATATTGTATATGTTATTAAGCTATGAGTAGATAGTGGTGGTTTTTACTGTGGAAATATTGATAGCTGTACAGTACAGGTAGCTCATACATACATGTGTTCTTCTGAGTCATGTGACATAGTCAGGAATATAACCCCTGTGTAACTGAGGTGAAACATATTTGATGTGTTTTATCTGCCTGTCTGTTTATTTATCATCTGTTTTGCTGAAACATTTCAATGTAAGTTGTATAATGACTCTTGACCATTAAATACTTAGCAAGCATTTCCTAAAAATAAGGACATTCTTCTTCATACATGCAATTCATATTTCACATTATCTTATCACATCTATGAAAAATAACAATAATTTTCTATACCTTATATTATTTAATATCCAGTTCACACTCAGATTTCTCTAAATGTATCAAAATGTCATTTATATATAAAAAAAAGTCATTTATAATGTTTCATTGTGTCAGCCAGGATTCAGTCAAGGTTAAATAATTGCATTTTTATTGAAATATAATTCAAATACCAATAAATTTACCATTTTAAATTGAGCAATACAATGGTTTTTAGTGAAGTCACTAGATTGTGTAACCTTCACCACTATTTTACTCCATAATATTTTCATCACCCCAAAAACAAACCTCATTCATGTTAGCAGTCACTGCCCATTCTTCCTACACACAATCCCTACTAACCAATAATCTTTATGTATCTATATATTTGTCTGTTCTGGATATTTCATATAACTGCAATCATACAACAGGCGACCTTTGGTGTCTGGCTTCTTTTGTTTAGCCATCATGCTCTCAAGATTCATACATGTACCATGTAAGAGTACTTTATTCCTTTTTATGGCTGAATAATATTCCATTACATGGCTATTCCACATTTTGTGTACCTTTCTGTTGATGGACATTTAGGTTGTTTCCACTTTTGGGCTTTCATAAATAATGCTTCTATGAACATTCCTACATAAATTTTTGTGTGGATATATATTTTCATTTCTCTTCTGTATATACCTAGGAGTAGAATTGTTGGGTCATATAAGTTCACATTTAACATTTACAGGATCAAAAAGTTTTCCACCATGACAGACTACTTTTACATTACCATCAGCAAACTATAAGGGTTCCAAATTCTCTAAATATATAGGGAGGTTCCAAGATGGTGGCAGACTGAGTGGAAGCTACAATGACACTCCCAGGAACAAACTGGAATTACAACTAAAATGTAGGAAAACCATCGTGAATGATCAACTGAAAACTAGCTGGAGAGCACCCTCATAACCAAGCACAAAATTTGGAGACCACATAGAGACTGGAAGGAAGTTCTGAGGTGCGAGAGGGCTCGCCGAGATCCCACAGACAGCAGCTGAAGGTCAGGAGGGATATCTCAGCTGTGGGGAGTTCCCACTGAGAACCCTGCGGTCTAAACCCTAAGCGGGGCTTCTCAGCCCAGAACGCCAGAACTGAGAAAGGTGCCACATAACATCTGGCTGTGCAAAGCAACAGGGTTTCTCTCTGCCAGGGAGAGACAGCTGAAAATGCAGACACTCTCTTAAAGGGCCAGTGCACAAAGTTTCATGTGCAAGCATTCACCTTGGGCTCCTGCAGAGGGAGGGGCAGTGTGGATTAGAGCTATGTGAGGAGAATCTAGGGGTCCTGGCTTGGGGGATAGAGTTCAGAGGGTAGCTATCAGCATTCCTATGCTGAGTCATTCTCTCATACGGCAGAGAACATCTTTCACAGGCAGACATTTACAGTCCAAGCAGCTTTTGCCTGGGAGGGAAGCAATTGCCCCACCCATTGAAAACCTCTCACTGCACCCTGTGGAGTTTCTACAGCCTGGGGCTCATTAAGAGACTGAATAACAATCAGCCTCTGGGTTCTTTGTGTCTTTGCCTGATTTGCTTCTGGACCCAAGGCTTGGAAAAACAGATCTCGGTATGCATCTTGGTCCTTTCCAAATGCACCCAACCTCAGCAGAGAGAACCACAAGCTGTGAAACACGGAAACCTTCAAACGGGGTACTCAAAGGCAGTCACAAACACTGTCTGACATTGGCTTGCACCAGAGACCATCCAAAATAAACAAATAGAAAAAATCCAAACAAGCAGCCAAAATGAGAAGACAAAAAAAAAAAAAAAAAGCCCCAAATGAAAGAACAAAAGAATTCTACAGACCAAGAGCTAAATGAAATGGAGATAAGCAATCTATCAGATATAGCATTCAGAATACTAATCATAAAGATGCACAACAGCAGCATGGGAAAAGAAATGAAAACTATGAAGGAAATTAAGAATGACATAGTAGAAATAGAAGTATGGAACAGACTGACGAATCCGTGGGGAGGGGAGAGATTAACTGAAGAATTTATATGCATAAATGCATAACCCACAGACACAGACAATAGTGTGGTGAAGGCCTGGGGTTGGGGGTGGGTGCAGGGTAGAACGGATCAATGGGGGAAAAAGGGGACATCTGTAATTCTTTCAACAATAAAGATACATTTTAAAAAAACATTGGAAGGAATAAACAGAAGATGAGTGGAAGCTGAATTTCAGGTCATCAAATTAGAAGACAAGGTAGAAAAAAGTCATTCAATCAGAGAGCCAAAAAGAAAAAAACAATAAAAAAACAGGAGGACAGTTTAAGGGAGCTGTGGGGCAACATGAAACATAACAATATTCACATCATAGGAATGCCAAAGGATGTAGAAAGTAAGCAAGGGTTAGAGAACTTGTTTGAAAAATAATGGCAGAAAACTTCCCTAACCTGGTCAAGGAAAAAGTCACACAAGTTCAGGAGGCACAGAGAGACTCAACCAAAAATAACCCAAAGAGGCCCACATCCAGACACATCATATTCAAAATGCCGAAAATTCAAGACAAAGAGAGAATCCTAAAAGCAGCAAGAGAAAATCAATCTGTTACCTACAAAGGAGCTTTCATAAGGCTGTCAGCTGATTTCTCATCAGAAATTCTACAGGCCAGAGGAAATGGCATGATGTATTCAACGTAATGAAAAGCAAGGATCTGAAACCAAGAATACATTATCCAGCAAGGCTATCCTTCAAAATAGATGGTGAAATAAAGACCTTCCCAGACAAAAAAAAAAAAAAGGCTAAAGGAGTTTATCACCACCAAAACAGCATTTCAAGAAATGTTCAATGACTACTATAATAAGTTGAACTAGAAAGAAAGAGAAACAGACATAAAGAAATAAAATGGCAATAGATAAGTACCTATCAATAATAACCTTAAATATAAATGGATTAAATGCTCCAATCAAAACACAGGGTAGCTGAATGGATAAGAAGGCATGACTCAAATATATGCTGTCTATAAAAGTCCCACACAAAAGACACAGGCTGAAGAAAAAAAAATCTTCTGGAAGACTTTAAAGGAGATATCGACAGCAATACAGTCATAGTAGGGGATTTTAACACTCCACTGATTATACTGGATAGATCTTCCAGACAAAAAAATCAACAAGGAAACAGTGACTAAATGACACACTAAATCAGATGGACTTAATTGACATTTGGAGAACATTTCACCCCAAAGCTACAGAATATACATTCTTCTCAAATGCACATGGAACGTTCTCAAAGACAAACTGCATGTTAGGACACAAAACAAGTCTTTACCAGTTCAAGAAGATTGAAATCATATCAAGCATCTTCTCAGATATTTACACCATGGAATACTAAGCAGCTGTAAAAAAGAAGGGCCTGTTATCTTTTGAGACAGCATGGTGGGACCTGGAGAGCATTATGCTAAGTGAAATAAGCCTGTCAGAGAGACAAGTATCACATAATCTTACTCACATGTGGAATCTAATAAACAAAATAAACTAATGAACAAAATAGGTCCAGAGACACAGAAGCATGGAACAGAGTGATGAATCTCAGAGGGAAGACAGGGGTGGGGGGGGTGGAAGAGATTAACCTAATAACTTATATGCACATATGCATAATTCATGGACACAGACAATAGTGTGGTGAAGGCTTTGGGGGATGGGTGCAGGGTGGAGGAGATCAATGGAGGAAAAGGGGGGGCATTTGTAATACTTTCAATAATAAAGATAAATTTTAAAAATATTTATTTTCCTTTTAAAAAATATAGTCATCCTAGTGATCATGAGGTGGTAGTATTTAATTATAGGCTTCATTTAACTTTACTGATAATATTGAGCATCTTTGCACTTTTTCTCATCATTTGTATATCTGCTATGAAGAAATGTCTGTTTAAATACTTTACCATTTTAAATGGGTGTTCTTTTTATTATTGAGTTGTAAGAGTTCCTTATATATTCTAGATATGAGTACCTCATCAAATATATGATTTAAAAATATTTTCTCCAATTCTGAGTTGTCTTTTCACTTTCTTGATAATATTCAAAAGTTAAAGATTTTTTAAAAATTGTTATGGAGTCCAATTGATCTATTTTCCCCTTTGGTTGCTCATACCTTTGGTGCCATATCTAAAAAAATGTTGCTTAGTCCAAACACATGAATATTAACTCTTCTTTCTAAGAATTTTATAGTTTTAGCTCTTATATTTAAATCTTTGACCCAATTTTGAGTTAAATTTTATATATGATATAATGCTGGGGTCAAAATTCATTCCTTTGCATATGGATACCTGGTTGTCCTGGCACCATTTGTGAAGAGACTGTTCTTTTCTCTTTAAATGGTCTGGAATCTCAATTCTACTCCATTGTTCTGTATCTTTTCTTATTCCAGTACCATGCTGTCTTGATTACTTGATTTGTAGTAAGTGTTAAAACTGAGAAGCATGAATTTTCCAACTTAGTTCTTTTTTCAAGTTGTTTTGGCTATTCTGGGTCCCTTGTATTTTCCTATAAATTTTAGGATCAGCTTATCCCTTTTCTGCAAAAAAGGTTATTGGAGTTTTGATAGGGACTTCATTGATTCTATAGCTCATATATAGGGACTTTTGACATCTTGATAATATTAAGCCTTCCAATCCATGAACATGGGATGTCTTTCCGTTTATTTAAGTCTTAATTTCTAGCAACAGTGTTTTATTGTTTTTAGGGTACAACTTTTGCACTCCTTTTGTTAATGTCATTCCTAAGTATTTTATTCTTTTTAATACTATTGTAAATGAAAATTATTTTTTGTTTAATTTCATATTGGTCTCATATCCTGCAACCTCACTGAACTTTATTTGTTCTAATCGTTTTAGTGGATTACTTAGGATTTTCTATATGTAAGGTCATGCTATCTGTGACTATAAATAGATTCTAATTCTTTTTTTGCAATCTAGATACCATTTATTTCTTTTATTTTCTGGCCTAATTGCTCTGTCTACAACCTTGAGTATAATGTTGAATAAGAGTGGTGAGACTTAACATTCATGTCTTATGATCTTAGGGGAAACTTAGTCTTTCATTATTGTGATATTAGCTGTTGGTTTTCATAGATGCCCTTTGTCAGGTTGAGGGAGTTTTCTTTTATCTATAGTTTTTTGAGTATTTTTATTGTAAAGGAATGTCCAGTTTTGTCAAATGCTTTTTCTATATCTATTGAGATGATAATGTGAGGGTTTTTTCCTTTTTATTCTACTAATGTGGTGTGTCACATTGATTTTTATATGTTAAAATTAACATACGTTAAATAAACTAATCTTGCATTTTTGGAATAAATCCCACTTGGTCAAGGTGTATAAACCTTTTATATGATGCTGGCTTTGATTTGCTACTTTTTTGATGAGGACTTTTGCATCTATATTTGTAAAGGGTATTGGTCTGGAGTTTTCTTTTCCTGTGATTTATTTGTCTGGTTTTGGTATCAGAGTGATACTGGTCTCATAGTAGGAATTAGAAAGTGTTTCCTCCTCTTCTAATTTTGGAAGAGTTTGTGAAATATTAGAGTTAATTCTTTAAATATTTTGTAGAATGCACCAGTGAAATCTTATTATCTCTTTATATAAGTCTATTCAGATTTTAAACTTTATTTTTTGGTCTGTTTGGTCATTTGTGCAATTCTGCTTTTTGTTATGCTTTTTTAGACTTTTTTATTCTAGAGCTGTACTCTCATCCTTTTTTCTCATGACATTGACTTTTAAAGACATCAAGTATACACTTTCTCATATTTTGTATTTATCTGATTGTTTCACCATGGTGTCATTTAACATGTTCTTCTTTTTTAAATTTTATTTTATTTTTTCCATCACCATTTATCTCCTCTATGCCCTCTGCCACCTCTACCCATCTCCCTCCACCCAGCCATCACTACACCAATGCTCATGTCCATGAGTTTAACATGTTCTTCTTTATCTTGTATTTCTTGTAACATGGAAGTTACATCTAATGGCTATAATAGTGTCAGGTTAAACATTTTTCTTGCCAACATTCGATGTTTTAAAAATTTACACTATGACAATCTGATAAAAAATAGGATCTCATTGTTAATTACTAGGAAGATTGGATATATTTTCAGAATTATTGGCTATTTGGGTTTACTATTCTGTGAATTGTTGATGTTTATGCTTTTGCTACTGTTTTGATCATCTTTGTCTTGTTGACTTGTAGGCATTTATTATATATTCTAGATGAAGATTATATCCATATTTTTCATTTTGGTTCTTAATACACCTAAAATTTATTTTTCCAAATGAGGTATTTTAGATAAGTATGTTATTTATTTAAACTGATAACCAATCGTCCAGATGCAATGTTTTGAATAATCAGACTTTCCATTGGTTTGGAGATGCCACTTTTATCATATCCTATATTCTCATATATGCACGAATCAGTTTCTAGACTTTTTATCATGCTTTATTGACTTATTTTTGTCTAGGCTTATGTAAATACAGTTTTAATTACTCAAATGAATTATATTATTGATATTTATCACGGCAAATATGTTGTCCATTTAAAAAATTATCTTGACTATTTCACATATTTACTTTATTTTTAAGTTTTAGAATCAACTAGTCAAATTTTATGAAAAATCTTTTAAGATTCAGATGGTAATTGTGTTGATCTTGTAAGATTACTTTTGTGAAAATTTATATCTTAAACGTCATGTCTTCCATATATAAACCGGTCTTCTTCTATGCTGTTCAGAAAAGTTTTAGTTTTCTGCATAAAATTTTTGACAGTTTTGGGGGGGTCAGATTTATTTTTATGTATTTCAGAGCTTTTTTTGCTATTATAAGTGTAATTTTTTTCTAGTACATTTTCCATTTTGTTATTGCTGCATATAGAAAGCTATTAATTTTGGCCTGTGAACCATATACTCAAGACACTTTAAAAAGTGCTATGAGCTCTAAATAGTTTGTTACTTCATTTAAAAACTTAATTTATTTTTATCTCTTATTGCATTGGCTAGGTTATCTAGTACCATATGGAAGAGTGGTTGTTGATGATTTTCTTTTTCTTCCTTTTCATTTCAATGAAAATGCTTCTAAATTTTCACCATTGAAGCATGCTTTAGTAAATAAGTTTTAACAAGGTAAGAATATTTTAATTTACTAGAAGATTTGTGAATTAATGGATATATGATGTACTCAGTGTAGTTCAAAGCTTGAGACCAAGTACCATCTTCATTAGAAAGGAATACATAGGCAGCATGAACTCCTGGGCTGCAGAATATTGGCTTGGGTTGACTTGAACTTTTTTTTTTTTTAAATATATCTTTATTGATTTCAGAGAGAGGAAGGGAGAGGGAGAGACAGATAGAAACATCAATGATGAGAGAGTCATTGACCGGCTGCCTCCTGCGCACCCCCAACTGGGGATTGGGCCTGCAACCCTGGCATGCTCCCTGACCTGGGATCAAACCGCGATTTCCTGGATCCTAGGTCGATGCTCAACTGCTGAACAATGCCAGCAGGGCAAGAGTTGACTTGAACTTGATGGATCCTGCAAATGGATCCAGACAGATATCTGTGGAATCTCCTAGAAGTGAAAAAATTCCCAGAAGAGGGCCCTATACATACCATACAAACTCAGGCTCACCAGGAAACAGAATCTTGCTTAAGGGAAGAGAGGCAGAAGAGGCTGGCCTGGAGGGGTCCAGGCCCAGCAGGTAAGATTTCTACTGCAGACCCTGTTGCCTGCCTGCAGTAGGCTATCAAGTCAATTGGGATAAGAAGAGAATGGCGAACTGTAGTTTGTTACACCTCCATCAAACTGTAGAGAACTTGTGTTAGGAAATTACCTCGTGTTTGTGTGGCTTTTTTTCTTCACTGCCTCAGGAGAGAAAGACCACTTGAAGAATGTCATCCTGTCATCATTGCAACTACAGCTTAGAGCTGATTGGCTGTACTGTTCAAAGTGCCATATGATAGCTTCACCTCCTGCTACCTGAAAATAATTCTTGCTTCTTACCCTAGCTTGGAATAGCTGGTGGCTGAAACCAAATGCATCTACTTCAAAAGTCACTGTAAAAATTAAAGGAGATATGTATAAAATGCTTAGAAAATAATCTAGCAATATTTAGTGTTCACAAAATATTATGTTAGAATGAAATACTGAAAGAAATCATTGTGAAAAACCTCAGAGTGAAAAGGAAGAGACACTGTCTTATTCTATATCGATCTCTCTCCAGTGACTTGCAAGCAGACGCTCACAAAATTATTTGGACCTAACCAAAGAAAACCAAGATTCCCCATAGGTCTTCAGTAGACACCTGCTTGGAAACCAGCCATCTCTTCTTGTGGGGAAGTGTGGGAAAGTGAAACTGAACATTGATTTCAAAAGCTGTGATTCCTAGACATGAGAAGCTCCAGACCCCTCAACACAGCTCAAGATTAGTGGGATTCTGAAACTGACTTGGTTTAACTCCTGCTTAACTCCAAGGTTGCCCTGGCCTTGCAGGAATGTTGTCGGCAAGGGGTAAGGCACAATTCCAGGACAGCTCTACATTACAGACCCCTCCCATGCACCCTGAACTATGTTAGTCTGTTTACAGCTCTGAACATCAAAGTACCTTGGTTATTTAAATGGCAAACCAGACGATGTCTGTAATCTGGGCTCTGAAATGCTCCTACTTTGGCTAAACCATTCCCCTACTTGATAAGAACAATTTCTTATTTTCAGAAAGAGTACACCACTTCGAGTTACACCTCTTTCACCAAGATTTTGTGAAGAAGAAAATAAGACAATTTCAAAACAAAAACAATAATAATACTAGCAATAGTAGTAATAATGATACCATTTAATAATTACATAGTCTGTGTCAGGGAAAACACTGCTAAGTACTCTGCATGCTTTGTCTCATTCAATTCTCAAACGAGCCCTGTGAGGTAGGTACTATTAACTCATCTATTTGACATATGAGAAATTTGAGGCCTAGAGAGATTAAATAACTTGCTTGGGGTCTCATAATCAGCATGTTATAGTTTCTGTTGGTATTGCAAATGAGATTTTTTTTTCTATCAGATATCATAATAGGTTATTGCTGAAGTATAGGAAAGCTACTGATTTTCATATGCTGATATTTGAACTAACCACCCTGCTGGACTTTCATATTGGTTTTAATATGAAAGTTAACTGTCTTATATTTCTATATAGCCATATTGTTTGTAAATAATAGCAATTTTGTCTTTGACTTTCTCATCCTTATTCTCTTTTTATTTTTCTTACTGTATTTCATTGGTTAGGACAACAGAGTGTTGAATGGTAAATAGTAATAGTAGCCATCCTTGTCTTGTTTCTCACTTTAATGTTTTGTCAAAAATGTGCTAGTACTAACAACTAATGTTTATTAAGCACTTAATATTTCCTGTAAGCACCTTTATATATTTTATATCATTTAATCCTTATGCCAATACTAAAAGGAATGTACTATCATTTTCCTCATTTTTATGGATTAGGAAAGTGAAACTCAGAGAGATTAAATAATTTTCCCAAGGTCACACAGCTTGTATATGATGGGACCAAGATCTAAATGTAAACTGTCTGACACCAAAGTTTGTGCTCATAGCCAAAATCACCTCATGGTAATTTTCTAAAGCTTTGTTAAGGAAGTTCTGTTTCTTGTGTGCTGTGGGTTTTTATCATGGATGGGTATTAAATTTTGTTAAATGTTTTTTCTGCATCTGTTGAAATGATTATATGGTTTGACTTTTTAATCTGTCATTGTAGTGAATAACATTTGTAAATTTGCTAATATCAAACTATCCTTACATTCCTGGGATGTATCATTGGAAATATATCATATTAATAAGCTGCTAGATTTCATTTAGTTTAGGAATTTTATATTTATATTCATAAGTGAGAATAGTCAATAATTTTCTTATCTTTTCTTGTCTTGTTTGTCCAATTTGTAGGAACAACTCATCTTTTTCTATACTATGGAATGTATATTCCTGTCAGTTTGTTCTATGATATTTGTCTTTGATTTTCTACTACTTGTTGGGTAAATTTTAGTAATTTCTCATTTTTTAGAATTTTTTCCATTGAAACATATTAGTTTAAAATCTTGTATAGTATTTGTAATATCATCTTGGTATCTGTATTTATAACCCTATTTAACTTCCTGGTGGCATTTATTTGTATCTTTTTATTTTTTTAGTACTTGCTGAAGGTTTAACTTTTTAAAAAGTTTTGATTTTATAAATCTACTTTGTTTTCTAGTTCACCATTTTATGATTTTATCTTTATCAGTCCTTTCCCTCTACTTTCCATGGATTTATTTTGCTGTGCTTTTTGTAACTTCTGGAGTTGATAGTTTAATTCATTTATTTTCCATTTGTTTTTCTTTTCTAATAAGTGAATTTAAGGTCATATGTTATTCTCTGAATATTCCCTTGATTGTATTCAACAGAATTTGATATGTGTTGCTCCCATCATCATTCAGTTCTACAACATTTGTAGTATCAATTTAAATTCCTCTTTTATTTAAGAGTTACTTAAAAGTGTGTATGTGTCTGTGTGGTGGGAGTGGGGTAGTTAGTTGGCTATTTGTTGCTGATTTCTAATTGTTTTTGAGTCTTGTATGACTGGATTTTGAATCTGAGTTCTCAATCAATACAAACAGTAATTGTATGTCTAGTGTGTATCTGTTTCCAACCTGTAGGCAGTGTGATTTTAGCTTCGTTATATTCAACATTACCTAGGAGTAAATATTTGGGGATATGGGAAATGAGACTGAATGTCAGCTCCAAAAAGTCAATTGATCTACTGAGAGAAGGGCAACTCCTTCTCTCAAAATCTTCCTCTTTGGGGTTTGAGAGAAAGTATTTGCCTTATGAGTCCTCTTTGCCAGGCAGAACACACTTACCATGTTGACTCATCTAATTCTAGTGGTTTGTAGCTACTCCCAGAAGTCCTGGCTAGTTGGTTATAGGCATATCCCATAGATCATGTGGGATCAAGGTAGTAGAATCTTCAAAGTCCTATCCTGGAGAAAAAACAATCCATTGGTCTATGGAGGTTAGGACTTTTGGTTAATTTTGATTCTACTCAACAACATTACCTTCTTGCTCTTCAAACCCACAGTCCCCATAGCAAAGGGGATATGTGTATATTACCTTATCGCCTATGATATTTCTTTGCTTATGTTTATAACTCTTGAGTAGTTTTCTTGTTTCCCCACTTATATTTTAAGCTTCTTGAGATCAAAGACTGCGTCTTACTTGGCTCCACAGTTTTTTCAAGTCTTACTACACAACAAAGCAAAACAAATGTATCAGTAAATGCTTGTTGAAAGAATAAATGGAATAGGTGGATAAAGACCAGATATTCTTATCAGAATAAAACAAAACTAAAACAAAATACATCTTTTTCCTGCTAAACTATCTGGATGGGCATTTCATCTTCCTTTATACCTTACCTATAATAATACAGTCTCATTGCCTTGTGACACAGTCTGTGTATCATATCTCAGGACAGGGTCCTCCTTCAGGCTGTTATTGTGATATATCTTTCTTTTCACTTGCTACTGCCAATCCCCCAGTGTTGCCTGATACAAACATCCTGAGAATGGTGGGTGTTAATTTGTTTTTCGAATGAATACGGCCATTTTCTTCCAAATAGACCCAGCATAGTGTTTTGTTTTTACGCCCACATCCTTTGTTTTTAATGTCCTTGCTTCCTTGAAGATCCTTAATTGGGCTCTTTTGCAGACTGAATCTGACTGTTTTTTTCTTTCTCACTTCTGTATCATTAATGACAGTGCAGGGTAAAGCAAGACCTGACAGTGCATTCTGCTAACCTCCCTGCCAGTTACCCCTATGCAGTGCACTGGATTATCTATTAACTCTTTCTATTTTTTATGGTCAATTTTCATCTCATTTAAAACATTACAAAATAATTTTGCACCAACACAGAGCTGTTGTGAATCCCTCATTTTTCACTGCTGAATTTGATCATGTATATGGACAAAGGAGGTTAGTTTTGCCCTGTGTGCATTTCTAGTGAATTTATCAGTACTCTCTGACTTCAAAATGGTTGCAGCCATGTGTCTAGGCCAAGACATGCTCAGATGGAACCATCTTCCCTTCACGAGGCTGAGCTATGTTTGCTGCAGAAAAATCTTTGCAATTCAGTTTCAACTAGAAGCAAGAATGAGGAGGGAATAATTTTTAAAGCACAAGAATGTTTTAATCTAATGTTAAGGACTTAATGTACTTGTAGTCATCACTATACCTCACTAATGGCTCTTTCAAATCAAATGCTTAGATTTGGAAAGGACCTTGAGGCTATCTGATGTAGCTCCCTTCCTTCAGCTAGGAATGCTATTGTGATCCCCTTTTTACAGGTGAGGTAACTGAGGCCTACAGAAATGACATTCTGTAGTCCCAAGATCATCTGAACACTTCATACTTGACCTTGCCATTTTTGTACTCTGCCTGTGTTGTGCTATTCTGTCTTGGTCACTGCTTTGATCTGAAGATGTTCTCCAAAGGCTCCAACCATGTTGCTACATGCTGGGCATCTAGTGGGGAGAATTTTCACTTCCAACTCCTATAATTTAGGGCAGATCTGACTCACTTTTGTTTGCCTGTAGAGAATTGTTGTACCCTTTAATGCAGTGATACTTCCTCTCAGCCTTGGGAGCTACATGTGGTTCTTTCACTTGCAACCTGCCATTTTTCAACCTTTTGATGTCTATATTAAAATGTTTTCTGTCCCAAAGCTTTTTTATCCACTCATCTACTGTCACTTGGGCTGTTTCCTGATCTTAGCTATTGTAAACTGTGCTGCTATGAACATTGGGGTACATATATTTTGATTATACTTCATAGGGTGCGTGTACTCATTAGGTGACTCTCATAGTTAATGAGTGATTGCTTATCAGACTCCAGAATTCATGTAAGTGGCCCAACCTGATGGGGCAGCCTGTTGCATACTTATACTATTTCGCTAGATATTAAAAGTATTTTGGAGGATTCTTACATATACCATTGAGGAAACCAGTTCACAGAGGCCATATTGGTTTTTAGAAACTGCTAAAACTGCATTCCTAGCTTTGCTGCACTATGAAATACAGACTACTTAACTAGCTGTGTGGCATTGGACACATTATTATAAACTTTCTGTGCCTTAGTTTCTTTATCTTTAATGGAATAATAATAGTATATGTCTCATGGGTTTGTTATGAAGATTGAGATAATCCACATAAAGAATTTAGCTCACATAATGTCTACCACATTGTAAAGATTTAATGAATTGCTGTGATTTTCATCATCATCTCCATCTCTAGCTACATTTCAGGGTTGTTGTAAGATTATTAAATAAAATGATATAAACTATATAGCAGTGTTTCTTGTCCTTCATAGATTCTCAAAAATAACAACTCTTATGATTATGGTTATTAAATTGCTGGGAGTATACCACGAAGCTGTGACATTTCTGGAGCATGACTTATTTGATCACAAAGGTGGTTAACTTGAGCAAGTAGTACTGTTAAAATTTTCTAATGCAAGTCCACTTGTCCCCACCAGAGAGTAAAGTGAGAAACACCATGGAACCTTTAAAAAATGAATCACCTTTTTGACTTTTCCCATTAAACCTTTATCAGTTTTTTAAAAGTAGTACTAAAACATACTCTCAGAAAACAATTTCTTTGGAGGGTAGAACTGTGACAAATTATATTACCAAAGTGGCTAACTAATTAGAGACATACATTTTTCAAGATGTGCTCTGATTACTTGATCTCAACCTTTCTTTAATTTCAGCATCCACCTGGACAGCCTACCTCCTATATAAACACCCAGCCAAATTTGTGTACAGGAAATCACAAGGGGTTAGGATTCAGAAAGACCTTGATTCTATTTAAGGCTCCAGCACTTGCTAGCTCTGTGGCATTGGCCAAGTCTCTGAATGTGTCTAAATGTCAGTTTACTTATCTATAAAACTTATATAGAAATAGTTTCCCAACACCTATACAAAAGCTTTGGGGCCAAATAAGTTTCATGATCCATTGTCTTCAAAAATACTGCATGGTGCGTAAAACGTTCAGTGGGATTTGGAATAGAATCCAGTAATAAATCACATCAATATTTCTGCAATGACACATGAATATTTATAGTGAAAGAGCCTCACAGACTGTCATTGAATACATTTTGGCAGGAAACATTAAATACTGTTTGGTTTTCAGAGCTTTCTGGAATTTGGAATTATTATAATAGAATAAAGAATTCTACCTGACCTCATCAGCTTCTAAGGATTACATGAAATGCATTATGAGTAGTGGGGGTCCCACTCACCCTAAATTGAAATTAAGATATATCTGGATGTATGAAGACTCCTGTATGCCTATTTGCTTGAAATGATCAGTAGAAGGGGAAATGTTCTATGAGGAGGACTGTGTCTGAAACTTAGGGTTGTGGGCATGGTAGAACATGATGGTGTTTGTCCTGTAGGCACAGGAACCAAGTTTGAAAGTCTGAGTTGGAGTGGTGGGAGATCTATGGGGGGGGGGGCGGGGAAGCTCTAAAGTGTTACTGCAGGAAGAAGCTGGAGATGCTCTTCTCACATGGGCCTCACTGAGAGAAGATAGAAGCAATGTTTTACTGTCCAGGTGATAAAGTGTTGCACAGAACAAAAGTAAGCATTTCCATCCTTCTATATAGACCCATTGATGGTTTCAGCCAAAACTTCCTGAAGGGAAATCAGCACCATTTAAGCTCCTTGTGGATTTGGAGAATCTATGCCTCACCCCAGCAGGGACCTCTGTGTTCCCACAGCTAGAGGTACCCATGGCTGAGGGCCTGCTATGGACTATCTTTTATTAGGAATATAAATTCCCTAAAAACAGGGATTCTTTTGTCTGTCATGGTTCCCACTCTACCTCCAGTAACTCGGAATGTGCCTGGAACATAGTATATACCTGAAAAACATTTGTTCAATTAATTTGCTGGCAGTTTACATTCATGAGGAGGGAGTAGAAGAAGAACATAAAAGGACTGTTCTTTTTTCTTTTGTTAAATATATCTTTATTGATTTCAGAGAGAGGAAGGGAGAGGGGGAGAGAGAGATAGAAACATCAATAATGAGAGAGTCATTGATCAGCTGCCTCCTGCATGCCCCTGACTGGCGATAAAGCCCGCAACCCAGGCATGTGCCCTGGCTGAGAATAGAAATGTGATCTCCTGGATCCTAGGTTGATGCTCAACTGCTAAACCATGCCTGGCTGAGCGAAAGGACTATTCTTGAGGACTGTCAGAAATAACTGGGGAGACATTAAGGGAGACTGAGGCCCTCTGTTAAGCAAGTGGGGACACAAGTCATTGACATGTGAGCTATTAAAGTGCATATGATCTCACTTGCAGTCAAGGTGAAGTATGTCCTGGAGAAACTTGAGACCTTAAAATTTTATAAGGATCCAAAATGTCTTCTGGAGTATTCTGGATATTAGGTCGCTAAGCTTTATATAGGCACCAAGTGGCTCTTGGAAAGATTCTAATTGTAAGGAAGATGTTCAGGGTGGGATGAGGGTGGAGGATAAGGAGCTGGTTGTAGCAGGTTCTTCTTGGGATTTAGCTGCTCCATTTAGCCCTTGTGATATTAATTTAGAGGAAGGGAGAGGCAATAATAATTGGTTGATGACAAAAGGAAAAAAAGAAAAGATTTTCTGTTGTTCTCCAGTTTGCCAAAAGAAAATCAGTTTTACTTGAATTATTACTATTAAGGTTAATTAATTTGCATCCATGTGCTGTTAAGGATGGGTAAATGCAAGTTATATATGTCAATTATACCTTCAGTAGTGATTTTTAAATGGATCATGTTTCCCTCTAATCTCCCCTCCTCCATCTCTGATCCTAGACTATGAACTTCTTGAGGTCAGGGAACACAGTTTGTTCTCTGATGTCCAACATGCTTCTTCACACATAGTATGTTTTAATGAAAAAATCATTGAATGAATGAGACATATTGATAATTAAGATATGAATATACAAATTAATACCACGGAAATAATTGAAAGAAATTATCTTCTCTCAAACTGGTTAAATCCTATCTGACATGAACACTAACAATTTGCTTAGCAAACAGTTCTTTGATAGGAAATGCAAAATATAACTTTATTCAACCCTAGGTCTAGGATTATCAAAAAGCTGGATTGGATGGATTCAAATGAATGAGGTTTTCCTGTTTGTTTTTCTTGTCTTGGTTTTTGACATTCCTTTCCATAAATCAGAACACAACACAGAAAGTATAACCAGTCCTTTCCTTCATACATTTTTATATATAACAGCTGCTTGCTTCAGTTGGTTCACATTTCCTAAGTAGTCCCTTACCTCATTTTGGTTGATGGCTATTTTTATGAGGCCTTCATGAATTGCTGCTCACCTAAATTAGTTTATTCATTTTTCTGCAAGCTGACTTTTTAAAAGGCTCCACTCTCATAGGCTTGAATCATTTCTCATTCTATATCTTCTCTAACTTGTTACAAGGCTAATTTTTGGTCTCTTGTTTCCCTGATTTATTCACATAAGCCTTTTCTGTTCTTCTTAACCCCTTCTTTAAGGGGTGCCTTTCTGCTTTTCCTTTGCCAACTCAAGTATGCTCTAAATATTTGAGCTGATAAATTATATTCTTGTTTTGTCCTTCCTTTTTCCTCTGTTTTCATGACAGTCAATAGTTGACCTCTTTAAACAGCTTCATCTATGGTTTTTTTATTCAGGAAGGTATAACACTATGCTCTTGACAGTGAGCAAGGAAGGAATTCTTCACTCAGGCAGTACCCACAATTGCCCAGTGCTTTTCCCACTGCATACACCAATTCTTTTGTTTATACATCATGTCTTTCACTTGGTTCATAAATACTGCATAATTCTAGATGCCTGGCAGAGTGCTAGGTACTGGAACAATAGTGGTGAACATGGTCTTACCATCAAGCATTGATCTTATTTATTACATTTATAGATAGGCAACTCTTTTACCCATAACATGGATAAAGACAACTTCAAAATCATTTTTATATTTTTGCTTGAAGATGTACCAATCCCAATTAATTTCATGTTAAAATTAATTTGCATTTCTTGAGATATAACATTCAATAAACCCATAGTGTGCTGGAAAACTGACTGGTTCATATAAATGTGTCCATGACATATGTAGAAGGGGCCACATGATACTGCATGATGTTTGTCCAATATTTCTTACATACATATTTCTATTGCTTCCTGGATTATCTTTCTTTGTGAGCATCCAAAGGGCAGGCACCAGGCTAGTTTGATTCTATTTGTAAGGAAACTAAGCTCAGAGCCACATCACTCCATTGCATCTAAAATAGTGTGTACAAGAGGTCAGTGATTCACTAGATTGAATTACTTTCCTTTACTCTGTGCTTTCTAAGAGGAGTGATGACTGTTAAATAAAATCAAATGGTGTGACATGAACCCACTATATGGGAGAACATATTTGCCAATGATACATCTAATAAGGGGTTAATTTCCAAAATATATAAATAACTTATACAACTCAACACTAGGAACACAAAGGATCCAATTTAAAAATGGGCAAAGGACCTGAGTAGACACTTCTTCAAAGAGGACATACAAATGGCCAATAGACATATGAAAAGACACTCAAGGCCAATAATCATCAAAGAGGTACAAATTAAAAAGACAATGAGATATCACCTCAAACCTGCCAGAATGACTACCATCAATAAATCAATAAACAACAAGTATTGGAAAAGATGTGAAGAAAAGGGAACCTTGGTATACTACTAGTGGGAATGCAGACTGGTGCAGCCACTATGGAAAACAGTATGGAGGTTCCTCAAAAATTTAAAAATGGAACTGCCTATTGACCCAGTGATTTCACTTCTAGGAATATATCTTAAAAGTCCCAAAACACCAATCAGAAAAAATATATGCACCCCTATGTTCATGGTTGACTACAGGTAACTGAAACTGCAAAAGCAAAACCGTGGATGGGGGACTACTGTATTATTATTATTAATAGTAGTAGTAGTAGTAGCAGCAACAGTAGAAGTAGTATAGTATAAGTTGGTTTTCCAGGAGTTGCAGAAATCATCCAACTTATCTTCAAGTGCTGAATTATTATTATTATTCTTAATCCTCACCCAAGGATATGTTTATTGATTTTAGAGAGAGGAAGAGAAGCAGGGAGAGAGAGAGAAAAAAAACAACATCAATTAGTTGCCTTTTGTACCCACCCTGACTGGGGACCGAGCCCACCACCTAGGTATGTGTCCTGATGGGAAATCGAACCCGCAACCTTTTTAATGCACAGGACGATGCTCCAACCAACTGAGTCACACAGCTATGGCAAGTGTTGAATTATTTTTAAATATTATTTTTACAATTTGAAAAATTAAATTTATTGGAGTAATATTGTTAATAACATTATATAAATTTCAGGTGTACAACTTTATAACACAGCCTCTCTGCTCACCACCTGATGTCTAGTCTCCTTCCATAAGTATATGTTTGATCCCTTTTACTGTCTTTTTCCTCTCCCCATTTCCTTTCTCCTCTGGTAACCACCATACTTTTGTCTGTATCTATGAATTTGGGGTTTTGTTTGTTTGTTGCTTTTTGTTTTATATCCCACAAGTGAGTAAAATCATACTATTTTTGTCTTTTTCTTTTGAACTTATTTTACTTAGCATAATCCTCTCAAGATCCATTCATGCTGTCACAAGTGGCAATAATTTCATCTTTTTATGGCTGAATAGTATTTCATTGAATATATGCACCACATCTTTATGCAATCATCCATCAAAGAACATTTATGTTGTTTCTATGTTGTTAGCTACTGTGAATAATGCCACAGTAAACATAGGGGTACATATATCTTTACAAATAACTGTTTCCACATTTTGGGGGTAAATATCCAGAATAGGAACTAGTGGGTCAATATGGTAGGTCTATTCCAAATATTTATAGGAAACTTAATGTCATTTTTAACACCAGAGAATTTAAGTGTTTAAAAATGACAGTGTTATTTTAAAATAAAACAGTGCATTGAAACCAATCAAAATCCCCAGAACAGAAAATGGTTTTTCAATTTAGTCAGATGGTTCTAATCCAGTTTATCCCAAAGTTCAGCTAAAGTAGCCATGAGGTTGCCCCCCAACCCCACTGTCACCTCCAGCCTTCTAAATCAGCTTGCATAAAAATTTAGAGCAGCAAAGAAAGATACTCTGAGGCAGGGACTGGCCTTGATTCCTAATATGGTCAGATTGCAGTTAACCAGAAAGCTGCCAGTCATCAGTACCTAGAGGCATTTTAAGTTTCTATTTAACCAAAAGCCTTATTTTTGTTTTAAGCTTCTTGGAGTTGATGAAAAGCCTTGCTTTCATGTATGAATGCAGAAGTCTGTCTTTGAAATCATGGAGTGGATTACTGTCTGATGTCAGAGAACCCTGGCAGTGGCCCACATCAGAATCAAACATGTGTGTGTGGAAGGGCCCTTTAGCGGTATGATTAGCAATATTTCTCCACCAAAAATATCCCGCTCTTAACTTCTCTCCTAAAGCCTGCAGTAGCCTCTATATTTCCACTTCTGCAATTCCTTCATTTGAGTCAAACATTCCCCATGCCAGAAGGGTCTTCCTAAAATACAGAAACCTAAAAGAAGCAATAAATGAAATCCTTAAGACTGTACTGAGAATTCAATCAGCTTTCCTCCTTCCTAGAGTCAGGAAGGAAAGGAGGGCCAACTGGATGGAGCTCATTGGAGCTCTAGGTGGGTTGGGAGAAGTGTTTGAAAGGAAGAATAGAACTCAGGAAAGGAAAGAACAAATTAAGACTACTTCAACCCTGTCCTGTCCAGTGGTCTTTGTCTTAAACTGTAGAGAGAAGACTCTGATATCAGCGCATATGCACAAGTGTGTCTGAGTGTGTGTTGGGGGGTAGGGTTTAAAGTAGAACATAGTGAAAGTAATAAGTTTATTATCTGAAGCTGTGTTTTGGGGATAATAGATTAGATTTTACTAAAAATATAACGAGTTTGAAGGCTATCTGGTGTAACTAGAATAGGATAATTTCACCATAACCTCCTTCTACCAGTTGAATCCAAATAGAGCTACCCCCCTCCAACATAGCTTTGATAAAGGCTGATAATTTCAACTGAAGTATAGGGAGAATGATGCTTTCTCTACTTCTCTTTCTTTTAACAACAGAGTTAGGAGGTGTTTGCTTTAAATGACAAAAAGCCAGGTTAAGAATTCTTTATGGCCTTACAGGGGTGGTGAAAATTTAAAAGGGTCAAAGACATCCCAAGATTAATGGGAAAGTACAACCCCCTCCTGGTTACTAGGACACCCTACGTCTTTCAAAAGAGAATCAGCAAATTACCGTGGAAATCTTCCCCAAAAGGCAGTGCTCAAGTGAGAGTCAGAGCCTTTGTTAGCAGAGTTTTGTGAGGGCCGGCACCACAGTGAACATGGTTAAGCCTCACTAATTCCATGAATGGTGGAAAGGCCAATCTTGATTTGTAAGAAGCTTGAATTTAAAAATATGTTTAAAGAAATGCCATGTTATTATTTCCAAAAATCTGCAATCAAACTGCTGGTTGAGGTCCATGCTCTGAGCTGTCTTGACTCTTAAGGCCTTGAACAAACAGATAAGGGCTATACTTAGCATATAGGTCATTTGAATGCAAAGCGCAGTTAAAAACCTCACGTTAGCATATTCCCCTAGAAGGTTGTCACTTTCTTATTGTTTATAGTATTAATTTGCTTAGCAACCTGCTCCCTTTCCTTTTTGGCAATAAACTTTAGCCTACCATGTCAGAATTCATTAAATTTTCCATGTTAACAGCTAGAATGAATAAGGGGGGGGGGGGAGGGAGGTGAACAACTTTTAAAAATCAACATAGCCCTGCAGGGCGTGGCTCAGCGGTTGAGCACTGACCCAGGATCCAGGTGATCGGGGCTTGATTCCTGGTCACAGCACATGCCCGGGTTGTGGGTTCCATCCCCAGTCGGGGATGTGCAGGAGTTAGCTGATCAATGACTCTCTCATCATTGATGTTTCTATCTCTCTCTCTCTCCTTTCCTCTCTCTGAAATCAATAAAGATATATTTTTAAAAATCAACATAAACATATTTGAAACTTCTATTTAGCTGACCTTTAAAATTCATCATTTGATTCATATATATTATTTGCTGAGTAGGGCATGTATTCTCTTGGATGACTCAAAAGTGGGGAGAGGGCAAGCCCTTTCTAGTGCCCCTCCCCCACAAGTGAGCTGATCAAGTAAACACCAGAGAACATTAAATGTAATGAGTTTCTGAATTATAACAAAATAAGGATTGATTATGAGGTTCAACAGGTGCTTAATTACATGGAACAACAGCATGTTGAGGTCTACATCTATTAAATACATCTGCGATGGTCAGCCAGTCTTGCGTGCACATATTAACTTAGTTTTTAAATTCACACTTGAGACCACTTAATTTGAAGTGTGACTGAGTTATGTCTGGGAAGGGAGAAAAGGGAGAGAGAAACAACTACAGCTACAATTTTACACAAATAGTCAATTTCTTCATCATTTCGCTATGTTATTTTCCAAGTTGAATACACCATAAGGGAAAAAGGGTAAGGTTTGTAGAAACTGGGTGAAGCCTCAGAGAGAAGAACCAAATTTAAAAGCATGCCCCTTGGGAAAATTCTGCAATTCTACTTTCTTCCCCTGTGAGATTCGGACATTCTTAGAAAGATGGCCAGAATTTATGCACAAATAGAAGGAGGAAAGATAATAAATACTAAAGCAATGAAATCCCTAAGGCAATGGTCCCAAACTTTGCTTCACATTAGAATCTGAGGAGATTAGAACCTGAGGAGACTTTTTAAAACCCTGATGCCCAGATTCTTGCCATACAATTAGATTAGAATGTCTGGGGATCAACCAAGACTACCAGAGACAAGACTATAGTCCCATTTATGGTAGAAGTGCATTGAAAAGAGGGTGGGGGGACACCTGGGTGTGACTCAGTGGTTGAGCATCGACCTAGGATCCAGGAAATCACAGTTTGTGGTTCGATTCCTGGTCAGGGCACATGCCCGTGTTGCAGGCTCTATCCTCAGTCAAGGGCATGCAGGAGGCAGCCGATCAATGACAACTCATAATTGATGTTTCTCTCTTTCTCCCTCTCCCTTCCTCTCTCTGAAGTCAATAAAGACATATTTTTTAAAAAAAAAGAAAAGAAAAGAAAGAAAAGAAAAGAAAAGAAAAGAAAAGAAAAGAAAAGAAAAGAAAAGAAAAGAAAAGAAAAGAAAAGAAAAGAAAAAAAGAAGGAGAGAACATCTTTTGTAGCATTTGGGTTCCCACTGGGTAATTATGAGGAGGATAAAAGGAAACAAGCATAAATTCTGGATTGATTGCAGTTTCTGAGGTGGGATCAGGAGAAGGGATCAGGAAAAGGAGAAATTCACTAGGAATTGGATACTCTCATGAGGAGAGGGTGACTGAGCAATTGAGAATCCCTAGTAATAAATGAAAATAGAAAAGCAGGTATGGGGTATCATTGATAAGAAAGCAGTAGTCAAAGAATGTGGAAGTCATCATGATCATGGGAGAAACTGTTTTCTGTTAACTTTGCAGCTGGCTTTATCTGTCTGTCCTCCCAGGCAGATTAATAACTGGGCTGCTTTTCGTTAGTCCAAGCTGATTTTCTTTCTCTCAGTCCCAAAATCTTTCAGATTTTGTCCTTTTTCAGAGGGATGGGCCTGAGAAAAGAAGTTGACAGTAAAATCAACTATTAGTAGTTTTGTTACTTTTCAGCTGTGTTGGCAAATTACTTAATGAAAGAAAGAGTACATGTAAAACTGGTGGATTCTGGATGAGGCCTGCATTTGAGTTAGTAGTATTATACCAATATCAATTTCTGGGGTTTCAACAATGTACTCTGGGTGTGCAAGATAAAATTCACACAATAGTAGATCAAAATATTGGTTGAAGCTTGGGGAAAGATACCTGGGAACTCTCTGTACTATTTCTGCAATTTCATGCGAGCCTTAAGTTATTTCAAAATAAAAATAAGATATAGATGTTAAGTGGAAAAACAGGTTTGTGTTGATTATCTAAATAACACTTTTTAAAAGTAGTCTGACTTTACCTATGCTCTTCCCTGAAAAATCCAAATCGGTTGTACCAACCGGTTCTCTTATGTGTCACTGGACTTGCACGTGCTAGACTTGAATGCAGTACACAGAAGTAATGTCAGTCAACATCCATGTCTACCAGGTACAGATCCCTGAAGGGTTGTAAATATGGGACCAATTTGTGTATACACAAGATGTCATTTGAGTCAAGTATGGAAGTATTCGTTAAATATCTCCAGGTAGGGAAAGGAGGGAGAGAGTGATGTTAGGAAAAGAAAAGCACAGGAGGAAAGAAAGGCAGAGGTATGAAAGTCAATGCATATCCAGGAAACAGATAATAGTTTGATGGGGCTGACTCTTTGGGATATAAGGGAGGACTGGTGAAAGAAGAACCTGGAAAGATGGGTTGGAACTGGAGTGGGACAGTCTGTATGTGATTTTTTTCTCTCTGAAATTAAGGACTTTGGACTTCCCTTGAAGTACTTACTACATCTCTCTTATATCAAGGTTACTAGGGTATGTATCTTTTCTCCCCAACTAGATTCCAAGCTCCTTAAGGAGACAGTCCAAGTTTGGTTCATCATGTAACATCTGTTGCCCCTAGCTGTGTCCTTTGCACTTAGTAGGTGCTAATAAAATTGTCCTAGGAATGAATAACATATTACAAAGATGCAGTTGCTTTTCCCTCTCCAGAACATCCGGAGCCCCAAGATAATGTTAAGTGATGTGTTTACCCTCAGGGAAATGAAAGTAGCTGGTAGAAAGTCACACAACTTATTCCCTCAAGCTCTCTTTGTGTCTGACTTTGGTGACTGGGTATGGCCATGCCCTGGCATCTTTGACACATGCCCCCCCACTTGCCCCTGGATCGTGTCATAATGGCATCCTATAAAGAAAGGAGATGTGCCTTTTTCTAATTGATTTAGCATTCCACTCACACATCCTTCTGTTTAGTTTTGCTGGACTGTTGCAGAATTGTTTCCCCTTTCCACCACTTGTTCCACAGGTCTCTGAATTATAGTGAATATCATGGTTCAGGCATGACCTGCAGATGGTAGGTAAGGAATTCTTTAAGAAGATTTTTTCCCCAGAACTTGGCCGACTTACATTATCTAAGGTGATTTCCACCATGCCGGTTGGTGACTTTTTTCCCTTTGCCTCCTGAGAGAAATGTTTCATTGCTCACCACTTCAAATGGTTGGGTGTGAGGACGGAGGGACTTCTGTTCCTGACAATCTCATTATGTGGTTATCAGGAGCAGACACTGCCCAGGTTGTCATGACAACTAGCAATGATTCAACACTTCCCTGAAAGGTTTGTATCTCTGGCAAATAATCAGCCTTTAGCTCTCAGCAGATACTGAACTGAGCAGCCAATCACAGGTGAGCTGGGAAAGCATGACATCATAGTCAAGCCAGTCTAAAAGAAAAATTAAGATTTGTTGCTCTATTTCTTTCTTTGGTTCTTTGTCCTTTAGACTTTGTCTTTCACTTTCTCCTCTCTTTTTTTATTTTCTAGTAAAATGAGGAGAGCAATGAAACCAACTTTCCAAATTCAATTTACTGTCCACTTTGACTTAGGTTTGGGCAGTGCAGTGATCGGAAGGTATGGGGAAGGAATGTATAATGTGATCCACTGAGGAGCAAAATCAGAGCATCAGCTCAATGAAATAATGTGGTTTGATATGTAGGATCATGGTGGAAGTGGGGCTAATTAAAACCAAGTTAGAGGAGAGGAACTTCCTCATTCTCATATTTATTCATCCAAATCCACCTACACTTAATTGTCTTCTGCTTTTCCTTTGCTAACTCCCTGGTGGAAGAGAGGAGGACAGAGGCTGTGAGCTTCTGAAATATAGGTTCTACAGAGCAGGTTTCTAAGGGATGCTAATTATAGTGAAAGAAGGTAAGGAGAGATCCCATTTCCAAGGTCCCACCATATAGGAACATATGTAAATGAAGATTCATCAAGGCTTTAAGGAGGTGTACAGCTCTGAAATTTGTTAAGTCCACTCTTGTTCCATTAGCCATTTGTACCCATACAAGAATCCAGGGAGATAGGCAGGGCAAGTTTCACAGAGAAGAAAAGTAAAGCCCAGGGAAATTTGCATCTTCTTCAAGGTTTCCTGGTCAGAAGCTAGTTTAGAATCTGTGTCTCCTGATTCCCTGGCCATAACTCTGGAGGCCCAAGAGGATGGTGATTTCCTATCCATGGGCTTCCTTCTTTACCCAGGCTATGGTTTTTTAAGGGACCTAGGATGAAATCTTTTGGCATTTCTGAGGCTCCTTGCTCTTTGGCCAACAGGCTACATACATGTTGCCTTCTACAGAAGAGCTGTAGGGTGGGGGGCAGGAAGGAAGGGGTTCAGTAGGGCCTGACCTCAGTATTGGTAACAGCTTGTAGTGAGCAGGCCCTGATAAAGAAGGAGTGGGCACTGAGCTCCCAGCCAATGTCATTTACACTAGCTGTACCAAGCCAGGTCCTTTTGTATTCAGAGCATGAAGAGAAATTTTTTTTAAGGGTAGCTGCTATAGTAAAAGTTGTGAAGACTGAAAACCACAGAAATCCAGACTCTACCATTCGAAACAATTTCTGGATTTGGGACTTGAGGCAAGGGTGGGAAGGGAACCAGGATATCCAGTCTGCTTTTGCCCAGTGAGTTGTATATTTCTGCCCTGCATCCAGTGCTTGCCCAGAAATGGCTTAGCTTAGCCTGGCACACCATAGACTTCACTAAAACACTGACCTGGAATTCAGATCCCTTTTATGAGAACAGGGGTGTTTTGTTTTGTTTTGTTTTGTTTTGTTTTGTTTGTTTTGTTTTGTTTTGTTTTGTCTTAATCCAAAGAATGGCATAGTTTCCCTTTTTAATGTTTCTTACATGCAAAATACTATGTATGCTTATTGTAAAAATAAACAAACAGTGGAGAAGTATGTAAAGAAAATGGTTAATGACCCCTATCATCCCCACATGCCCACATGTCTTCTTTCCCACATTTTTGATTCTTAGAATTACCTTATTAGCAGTTTGGTATCTATAATTCCAGCCTAAACACACCCAATTTTTTTAAACAAAAATGAAATAATAGTATACCTGTTGTTCTGTCATTTTTTTTCACTCAAGAAAGTGTCAAGGTGTGCTTCTATTTCAATACATAGGAATTTACTTAATCCTTTTTAGCGCATGAATAATATTCTAAAATACATATATACCATAATTGATTTAACAATTCCTTTATTGAGGGACATTTAGGTTGTTTTTTATGTAAGATTTTATTTATTCTTACATAAAATTCAGGAATAAACATACTTGAACATATTTTGGCATATTTTTTATGAGTATTTCCATAGTCAAATTCCTTGAGTTCAAATTGCTTGGTCAAATGACATATGCACTTAAAAATTTACCAAGTATTGTCAACTTTCCCTCCAAAATGCTTTGTCATTTTACACTCCCATCAATGTTATATGAGAGTTAGCAATGTTCCCTTTTTCTGGAATTGGACTGGAACAGTTTGAAAATACTTGTTTTAGTTTACTTCTGTTGTTACATACCCCACCCCCAGAACCTCGCACTTCTCATGTGACTCAAGATGCTAGTTAGTGGGAGCCAAATAAGAAATACAACTGAAGATGCCAGGTAGGGTGTCAGAAAGAACACAGAACTGAAAGTGGGAGACTTGGTTTCCAGGACCATCTCTCTGAGGCATCGGACAGGCTACTTTAAATGCCTGGGCATCCATTCCCTCATCTGTGAAATGCAGATCATAATAATTGCCTTAGTACACTGTTGTGAGGATCAAACAGGGAAGTGCAAAAGTGGTTTGTAACTTGTGAAGCAGGGTACACATGCCAAGTGGTTATTGTGGTAGTGTTGTAATTATATCCTTAAATTAATGAGCTTGGGGAAGGGAATGGGGGACTGTGAGAGCTTAGTGGGAAAATAAAAACAGATGAAATCTTTAAGACATTTCTGCTTCACTGAAAATTCACATGCAGTTGTCTATATTCTTGGAGAACAAGCCACATTGGCAGTAAAGATTGACTGATGGCATCAAGAATAAAATAGGTTATCCCTTTCACAGGAAGACTAAAGTCTTTGTGCTGGGCCTGACTCCTAAGGACAGTCCTCTTTCTATGACATTGCTATGCTTTAATTTGTCAAGCACCTAATAGGATTTTGGCCCCATGCTACTTTCTATAATCATCAGGGAGAGAAGAAATACACATGAAATGTTTAAATAACTATGTGTGGTGACTGCATAAATAGCTCTGAGTTATAGCAGAGGTATGGGGGAAGATTAGAGTGAAATCAAATACCTTTTAATTAGTATTTAAATCAATAGCTTAGCCCTGCTGGGCGTGGCTCAGCAGTTGAGCACTGACCTAGGATCCAGGAGATGGAGATTCCATTCCCTGTCTGGGCACAATGCCCAGTTGGGGGAGTGCAGGAGGCAGTTAATCAATGACTCTCTCATCATTGATATTTCTATCTCTATCTCTCCCTCTCTTTTCTTTTCTCTGAAATCAATAAAGATATATATATATTTTTTAAAAATCAATAGCCTAGAAGACCCAAGTTAAATCAGCCAGGAAAATCCAGTTATATCTTTTTATTTCTTAAAAAAGCATTGTTATTGTTTAAAAAATAACTCAAATAAGTGCATTTTACAAATTAGAAATGTAACATTTAAGTGAATGACATTCATTTTTAGATCAGAGCTTTTTAAAATTACATTTACCATGATGTAAAAACAGAAATGAATGTGATGGGTTACTTTTTTTAACCTCAAAGTTAATTTTAAAAATATCTGTAAAATCATTGGAAACAAGACCATCTTGATTTCAACCTATTAATCAGGGATTTGAGAAGGAGGGTGATGGGTGATAAGAGACAAATAACCACCATGCAAAAAAAAAAAAAAAAAAAAAGCTACCAAAAATGCCTGATTTTTAAAAACCACCAATCTGGTATACTCTTGTCTTTTGTTGTGTTGTTGTTGTTGTTTTTTCAAAGCAAATATGTATTTTAACCAAACCATGTAGCCTAGGCTTTGGGCTCAAATCTCAGCTCTGACGCTCTTCAATGTTCATGTAATACTCATATATGCACAGGTATATTTTAATGAAGAAAAATTAAAAGTAAAATGCAAAGTGATCCCTTTAAAAGTCTAGAGTATGTAGATCACTTTGTCTTCCTCTTTCCTGCTTTGGAAGGGTCATTTTTGTTCTCTTTTTCAATTCTCAGTATCATCACATTTTAAAAATAAATTAGTCCGAAGAAGCATCCCATTTTCTAACTTCCCCAGATGTTGCCTCTGATAAATCTAGAGCTTGTTTTGTGGCCTTTCCTAAAAGTGGCAGTTATATTAGTTCACTTTCAGTGTTGAGACTTATTTTATTGGCATTATGGAAAAATGATTGCTGGATGTTAGGAAGAGTTGATAAAATTGGATAAAAGTGCACTGGGAGTGTCATGGCCCATTTTTACCATTTAAGTATGTGAGGATATATTTATCTTTATAAAAAAATAAGTTTGAAAGTGGAGAGGAAAAATCACCCATAATCCTATTATTTTAACCCAACTATTATAATTTCCTGTCTTTTTCTGATCTTCATTTACAGGAATATTTTACATAATTAAAATTTGAATGAGCTTATTATTTTGCATTCATTGTCATTTTTTATGACAGTTTAAAGTCTCCTTGCTGGGATTTACCATGATTTACATAAGCTAGACAAATTCTAGAGTGGGGGTATGGATTTGGGAATAGCAAAATATTTTTGGAGTTAGATTTTAGGCGTTGGACACAAGCAAAAATTGAATTCTTTTTTTAAAGACAAAAGAGGCACACATTTTGATGAAATTAACTGTATCTATATCTATGTATATATTTATCTATCTATATAAACTTGAAGTAGATTAATTATTCCTTCTTTGGTGTAATGCTCTGTTTCAAAATGCATGTTTCATGTGCAGAAAGGTAGTTTCCCTATCTGGATTGTCATCTCTTTGAATCCCAACGCCATATCTGTCTCTGAGTTTACTGTGTATTCCAGAGAATCCATCATATTGCCTGTTTGCCTGACAGGTGGTGTTCCAAATCCAAACCATTTTCCTTCCAAAAGAGTGCTGGTGTAGCTGGACAGATTTCCTCCCGTAAAAACTTATCTGAAATCCAAGTCTTCCTGAAGGAATCAGTTAAGGAAGAGAAATGAAATACTCCCTCTCCTTCTACTGCCAGGCGAGCCTCTTTCTTGAGGCTAGACCTCTGCCTAGACAATACTCACAGTGTAGAAGTTTCCATCTCATTTTCCTTTCCCTCATCCTGCTCCCCCTTTTTTCCTTCCAATGCACTTCCTGCATGGAAACAAAAGATTGGTCCCCAGTAGCCCACTCATGGAGATTTTAGTTTGATGCTCATATTCTGATTGGCCTATGTACTGCGCAGAGCACTGGTGATGTCATAGCAGAGAAGGGCTAGGGAGCAGTTGCGAGCACGGCTCCACCACAGGCTGGCAGCTGGCAGCTGGCAGCTGACAGCGGCAGGCCATCTGGGGTCTTGGGTAGGGGACTGCAGCTTCTCCTTGCCTGGAGCAAGGGAGCAGGGTCTGGGAGGGGATCTCAGGGTGGGGGGAGGGGAGTGGGCTGGGCCCGAGGCTGATGCTACAGCAGAGGGGCTGAGGCTCTCCAGCCCTGCTAGCCAGAGAGCTCGGAGGTAGAGGGAAGGTCTTGACAGGGTGGCTGGACCAGTGGCAGGTAAATCCTGCTACTTATGGCACCTGGCTCGTTGAGGGGAGCGGGTGGCAGCTCGGCATTGCTTTTACGCGGCTGGGCAGATTTTCTGCCTTCTCCGATCCGCCCCTGGTTCTTGCGGCTTTCCAGCCTTGAGTCCCCGACGTGGCTACCTGGAGCCCTGAGACTTAGTGCGTAGTTTGCAGGATCCCTATCAGGAAAGCGGACAAGTGGGTGTGTCAGGGCCCTCCTGGGAGAGCTTGGGCAGCTTCGCTGGGTCAAGCCCTAGACAACCATACTAGGCTGGAGGCAAAATCCGCCCCAAAAGCTACGTCAGCCTGTAAGTCTTATGCCATCTACCCGCCCCCTCCAGCAGCCACTGTTGCAGGGACAGCAGTCTCCCCACCCACGAGGGGGCGGGGGTTGTGGCGGCGGCCCTGGCAAGCCTGGGTTAGGGGGAAGAATCTGACCTGAACAAAAACAGAAAAAGTGACGATTTTTCAAAGGGGCACGTTTCCCCTTTTTCATTATTTTTCTTTATCCCTTTGTCCTTTTTTTGGTGAGGGAAGGGTCATGGCAGGAGGACACTTCTCCTGTGGGGTTTGGAATTATGGAATAATGTCCTGAAAAAGCCTGGGGTCCCTCAGTTGGCCTTTGTCTTTGTCTGGAGAGGGTGGTCATTAAGTGCATTGGCTCTCCCCTCCCTGTCCCCCTCAGCTCACAGGGTGCATTGCCCTTAGTTTTTGAACTGAATTTGGCAAGATTACTGTCACACTTTTGGACAGATTGAACATTTTAGATCCTTGCTCTTAGCAGGTTTTCCTTCCTTAGGTGGTAGTTCAGGGGTGGGGTGGGGGAGCAGCAGGAAGGCAGTGCCTGAGGGAGGGAGCCAGAAGCCCCACTTGTTTTGTTTTGTTTTGTTTTTGGTCCCACCTTCCAGAATCCAGTCCCAGACTGTGGAATTGAGGGTTCTGGACTATGGTCTGTAGAAGCAAAGGAGAGAAGGGTGAGTGGCTTGGCTTTGGGGAAGCATGACAGGGGGGGTTGCAGCACTATTTTTAAAAATTGGCTTTCAGCAGGGAAGCCTTTAGCCATGTTAGTCTTGCTCCCTTCATGGTTTTGCAGACTCAAATCCAGGCCAACTGTATGGCTTTCTGAGGTGTTGGAACAGAAGGAGGTCCATTCCTGTTGGTGATAACACTGTGGCCCTGCCCTGAGATGACCGAGGTATAAAGGTCAGTGCAGTTTTCACTGGACTCTTTGCAAAATTATAATTGGGTAGGTCTTTGGTTTGGTACTTAAAGCCCCTAATCAGAGGCACCTTTGGGCAAAGGGACTTAATATGGCAGTGGATGGTTAATAGGCTAGGGCTTGGAGAGACAACCTCTGTTTCTGGATACAAATGTCATACCCCCCCCCCATGAAAGAGGACAGAGGGACCTTGAGATGTCAAAGACCAGACCCTTCAAGCTGGCAAATGGGCCTGCAGGAGAGACCTAACAGAAAAAGGAAGTTCAGCTGTAATAGATGTGCAGGCAAGGGACCACAATACCCTGGAGGATATTCCAACTAGCTGACCATTCCCACAGACTGCAGACTTTCTGATTGGAGGTGGAAATTGTATACAGAGAAAACAAGATTGCTGAGGTCTTTGGGGGAAGAGCAGTGGACATGACAGGTTAGGGAAATGAAGAATAACTTCAGGGATGGATGGGGAAGTGCTGCCCCCATTAGAAGCTCTGCTATTAGGAGGTCAGAGACTAAGGTACTATGAGGTTGAAGTGAGTAGCCATGGCAAGCTCGGTTGGTTGGAGCTTCATCCTGGTAAGCCAAGGTTGCAGGTTCGATCCTCAGTCAGGGCACATACAAGAGTCAACCAATGAATGTATAAATAAGCAGAACAACAAATCCATCTCTCTCTCTCTCTCTCTCTCTCTCTCTCTTTCTCTCTCCCCCTCCCTCCCTCTCTAAAAGCAATAAATAAATAAAAATAGATCTAGAAATCAGAGTAGGTAGGTAAGATCTGATGGAATAGCCAGGAACAAATTGATCGAGAAAAGAAAAAAAAGTCTTGCCAGTAACCCAAAAGCTCTAATTTCCATAGTGGGATGGGGAATTTGGTGGTTGAGGTACCTGTGGCTCAATCCAGACTTACAGGGACAATTTCTCCATATTTAGGGAATCAATAGCATTCCCACCCATGTAACCCATCTTCAGGAACCAGTTGCTTCTGGTCAAGGGAAGAAGAAACTCCATGAGTGGCAGCCTCAACAGCCAGCTCTTTCTTCCTGGGTAAGGAGAGGGAGTGGAGGGACAGGGACCCAAAGGGGATTGGAGAGGCTTTGAATCTGTCCAAGACAGGTAGGTTGACTGCTTTTACATGAGATGTGCCAGGCCCATGCTCAAAACAAAATTAATAAATAAAATTAAAGCCCTCATTCCCAAGCAAGAGAACATGGGACCCTGTGCAGGCTGAGGGATGGTGAAAACAACTATCTTAGAAGGTAAGAGCAGCTGTCAAGGCATCTGGGATTCAGCTTAAGCTTCCTTCAGCTGCTCTGTTTTTCCTCAACCTCTCCATCTGCCAGAAACTAGGCTATTTCCTCTGCAGGGCCTGGAGTGGGCTCCCTTGCCATCTAGGCACTATTATGAGGCTTCTCCAGCAGGGGGCAAGAAAGGGCATGCAGTGGTGCTCAGGGCCTGAGTCCTCCATTTCACTTGAGAAGCCTTAGCCTGGGAACCAGTAACAGCCAGACATGTAATATCTGATATGGGGTAACAAAGAACCAAGTAAACTCCCAGGACTAGCAGTCTGTTTCCATTTCCCCCCAGAAATGTGTTGCTTTGTTTCTCACTCTGTGACTTTGGAAGGTATTCGCATTTACTTACTCGGTCATTACTGGAGCCACTAACATACACAGCCTAACTGGGAGTTTAATTGGAAATGTTAATCAGTGCAATGGATCCGTATCTAATTTGCACATTCAGTCAGTTATCTGCAGGTTGGGACAATCTTTGCTGCACCCAGGGGATGTGATGTGGGGCAAAATGGCATAGCTATCTCTTGGTCTGCAGGTGGGAAGCAAAATAGGAGAGGTGAACCTTGAAGACTGGGAATAAATGAACAATGTGCTGGTAGAGAATGGAAATCGTTCCAAAAGTGTGGCCACAGAGAGGCCTGGGAGACTGATCCTTAAGATGGAATAAGATGGTATTGGAGGTCACACAGTAGAGTTGGAGGCTAGGGTTTTGCTGTGTGGTGAGGGTGGACTGGATTTGGAGAAGGAAGTTTTTTAAGGACTAGAGGATCAGGATCTGGTGTGGAATGAACCCTGGGAATCAGAAGTCAGGCATTCTGATGTGAGTGTGTGTGCCCTTCTCTGGGCCTCAGTTTCCTTGTCTTTCAAATGATGAGGTTTGGAGGAGGTGTTTTCTAAAATGGTTGTGACCTTTTAGGAGAGACTCAGGCAGCTGTGGCTTCTTGTAGGCCTTTCTCATATATGGATGGGGCTGGGAGTTGAGAGAAGGAGCCATCCCCCCCTACCACCCCAGTGCTGATTTTCCTTCTTAGAGCCTGAAAACAGCTCCAGAATTCCATTTTTTTATTTTTATTTTTTGGCAATAAAGATGGGCCTGCTAAAGGGCAGCCCTCTCCGCCAAAATTACCCCTTCTAAATCACACTCTTTTCTGCATGCTTTCCATTTAAGGGGAAACAGTACAAAACAAACCTGCAACTCTTACACATATTTCATCTCTTCACCAGTATGGCTATACTTTTATTTCATGTAAATGGTGAAAAATACAGAAAAGAGAAGTCCACGTGGAGAATCTGCTAAGGACTTTATAACCAAGCACAGAAAAAGCTCTATGGGGATCTTATATGGTGAGAGGTAGGGGATGCAGAGATTCACTACTGGCCCTGACTCCCCGAGTTTCAAAACAGAAGGACTTAGGGTGAGGGTGAATGAAGGGCCTGACTTGGGGTTTAGGTCCTTTCCTTTCTTTCTCCCCCATCTCTCTCTCTGAGCCAGGGGGACTTTGGGGAATTCTGCAACCCTCAAGAGAAATGCCCCTAACAATCAGCACAATCATGCCCTCTAGTGACCTTAATGGAGAAGCCTTTAGCAGAGCTCCCCATACATTCCATCTTATAGCCCAGCTCTGGTGGCAGTGCTAAACACTTGTGCAGCTCTTACTCTCTGTGGAGAAGGGCTCCAGTCCTTCCAACTGGCCTGAAAGAGAGACTCAGGAAGCTGTGGCTTCTTGTAGGCCTTTCTCATATATGGATGGGGCTGGGAGTTGAGAGAAGGATCCATCCCTCCTGACCACCCCAGTGCCGAGTTTCCTTCTTAGAGCCTGAAAACAGCTCCAGAATTCCTTTCCCACCTATCTTCTGTGCTGGTTCAAGCACTTGCCATGGGAGAGCTCTGTGGTAGAGTCAGTGGTTGTCTGTAGCTTCTCTCATCCCATACCCAACAAGGTGGCAGCTCTAGTCCCCATACAGAGATGCTGGCAGGAAGCTGGAATGCAGCAAGCCTGCGGTGCTAGTAAGCACAAGATGTGTGCGCTAATCCTTACCTCAGTCTCTGGTAGGAGGCTGAGCCACAGGTGAACACACAAGGCAATATAGGTACACAACATGATACAGACACACAATGTGGCATAAGCATATGACACATGATATGGATTAGCCACAGGGTAGACACACGCACAGCATGGAATATATGCAACACACATACAACACAGTGCAGACCTACAGCATGTACACAATGTGGTACTGACATGATACACATATACAACATGATATAAATATAACTGCACATGTACTCAACATAATACAGACTTGATATACACACAACATAGTATAGATATGATTCGGCACATATCCAACATGGTATAAGCACACAAGGCATCCAACATGGTAAAGAGAGCAGCAACCCCCATGCTCTCACACAAGTCACACTCCAGGCCTACAGGAGGAGTGTGGCCACCAGGTGGAGTACTGTGTCTTGCCAGCGGCACCTGCACTGGCTCCAGCTGTGCAACTGGTAGGTTTGAGGCAAGCTACATGGAGTTAATAAGTGAATGAGGGAAGGTGGAGGCAGGCCTGGATCTTGCACAGAAGCCTGAATGTGCTTGGTTATTACAAGCTGATGCATTTCCCCCTTCCTCCAGGTCTTCTAACACTGTTCCCCACCACCATGGATGCATGCTGCCTCCCTGGGACTAGCTCTTAGGTCTGAGGGTAGGCAAGGGGTTTTTGTGGCCATCCTTCTTGAGCCCTCTTTGAGTCCCGCTCCTCTCTGGAGCTTTGACAGCCCTCACTCTTGTATCCCCACCCTACCGTGACCTTGCAGGATGAGCTCCTGCAGTGGGGGAGGCTGCAGGCACACCACGCAGCTGCAAAGTGGGTGGGATTTGGGAAAGCTTTTTAGAGTGTGCATGTGGGCAGCACAAAAGGAATGCCAGGGCTTCTGGGGAACATGCATGCTCTGGAGTATTGCCAGGAACAAGTGGAAGACCTGGGATATGGTTTGGTCTTATTCAAGAAAGTGACCTTGGGAATCATGGGGCTTTTCTTGGCTCCCTGGGGCTCTAATTTAGCTATCTCCATCTTTAACTATCCAACCAACCATCCATCTATCCACCCATCCCTGGCTTTGGCTTAGAACCCTGTGTATTCTGGTGTCCTCTAATAGATGTGCTAACCTGGATCTGGCTTTATTGGGAGTTATATATAAGAGCTGCTTTTCTTTGAGGACACACACTGTGGAAAGAAAGGGGGACAGAGTAAGAAGGAATGCAGAGCTTGGGGCCCTGTCAAGGGAAGTTTGGTCTCCTTGAGAGTGCTAAACCCTTGAGAGGCTCAAGTGAATGTGTGGAAAGGCAGAAAAGAGAGGGGTTAAAGAGATTCCATGTCTTTCATGGTTGGACATGGAAACTTCTGTGGGGAAGATAGGGTAAATTGCCACACAGACCAAATAAAAATAACAACCCCAGTATATATTACCAGACAAAAATCTTGGGAAGATTGTAAAAGACATCCTTGTGGTGGAGATAGGAGAAGGCAAAGAGAATTTCCAATTAGGATCAGAGGCTGAGGCCCTCAGCAGCTGTGAGATGATATAGGAGACTTCAGAGTGTGTCCCGCCGTAGTGAAGGAGGTTGTTGAGAGAAGAAAATGGCAATGGAGGTGGAGACTTGGAGTTGAGGAATGAACAACAGTGCCAGGTCTTCAGGAAGCTCAGGTATCCTCAGAACCCACCTGAATTTGCTATCATCTCTGTTTTCCATGGTACACTGGACTATGCTACCTTCAGTAAATATGCAAATATTTCACATCTGTCACATTGGATTTATTCATCCTTATGTAATAATGTTTTTTTATACTGTTCTGATTCTCTGCCTTTTGAAAGGATTTTCTGAAATTCACTGTAGTGTGTATGTGATGTTTGGAGGGTTGGATGAGGGAGTAGTAGCAGGTGGGGAAAGATATTCCCGCTCCCCCACAATGCTTCTTTTGGCAGGTTTTCCCCAAGAAAGAGCAGCTGAGTCCTTGCATCTTGTGGCAGCTGGTGTACCCAGCACTGAGTTCATCGGAGCTGAAGGCAGCCTGGCCTCTTCTCATGGGCAGCACCCACCCATGCTAAGGTCCTGCAGCGGTGGTGGTGTGAGGTGAGTAATGGATTCCAGGGTAGGGAGTTAGGGATCTCTAAGTCCAGGTAAATGCCACCTTTTCACCAGAGCTCCCAACTTTAAAGGCACTGACTAGGCCTCATCAGCTAGACCCCAAGGCATGGCCCCTTCTTTCTGGGGAATTGTGCCCAGTATAGCTGCCCTTTATCTCTTCATTCCTCCATTTCTAATATGAGAATGACAGTCTTGACCTACATCCTACGGGGAGTGGGAGAAACACACTCACAGTCACTGCCAAGTCCTTCACTAATGTCAAGCTCCATCTGAGAGCTTTAGTATAACACAGACCTGCTTCCCATCAAGCTGTCATTTCTTTTCCCCCTGCTTTCCTGATGCTAAAGTGGTATTTCAGCCACATGCCACAAATTTACCAATTGGTTCCTATAAATTCTACTACCTCAAAACCTTAATTTCACCTGCTTATTTAAAGTGTAACCCCAACCCAATCATCCTAGGTTCTTAACTTAAATCTTCCAGAAACTTCTTTCAGCCTTCCCACCCAACCGGGGAATATTTCCTTCCCCAACTCTCCAAGAACACTCGAGTCTAGCATGTAGTGCAGCTCTTGTTTCTTTACTGCTTGAAATCATTCTTGCATGGTTTTTGCAGTATTCATCTTGACAGGTAAACTAGACTTTAAGCTCTTCAAGAGTAGGGACTAGGTCTCACAGGTTTCTAGTGTCTTTCACAAGTGCCTGATAGCTCCCCAGCAGCTTTTCAATTTGGGTCTCTCTCTCTTCCTCTCTACTTTCAGGTTTCTTGGCCTGTCTGATCATCTCTCTGTCTCTTAGCCTCTCAAGCAGCTGCTATAGCTTCCTTTGTTGACTTCTCCATCTGGCCTTCTTTTGCTATACACTGCAGTCCAGACACCTGTTTGTATCTTACTGTCCCTCTGCCTCTCTATCTGGTCTTCTGTCTGTCTCTTTGTCAGTTACTTAAACATCTCTCATGTAGCCTAAGTCAAAACAAACAACCAAAATAAAAATTAAAAAAACACATCCAAGAGAAAAACAAACTAAACAAAAACAAACAAGGAATATTCAATCTAATTCCCTTTCAAACTGAGCCTGTCCTGGCCCTACAGGACAAAGGAAAACTGCAGCTCAGCAACAGGTGTTTATGTGATGCCTTCTCGTGAAGGCGAAGCTCCAGAGTTTCAGCTGTGAAATTAAAGGTATGAAATTACAGCCTTGCCGATACTGATGCATTCAACTTTCTAGAGATGCTCTGCTAGAGGATCCTTTATAGACCTTGAACAACAGAAGGTAACTAGAACTGGCTAAACTAAGAAGCAAGCTCATGGGTCTTTCCTGGGTGTTCTATGACAGCTGCAATAATGACTTGTATTTATTGAGTAGCTACTGTTGCCAACACTACACGAGGCATTTTACTTGTGTGAGACAATTTGATTCTACAGTAACTTTGCAAGGTAGTATGTTTTTCTAATAGTTACTGTATTTGTTTCTGATTATAAAAGTGATACTATCTCAAGGTACCTATTATTATCATCACTGTTTTACCCATGAGGAGACAGAAGTTGAGAGTTGCTATGTAACTTGCCTGTAAGTGGACACATGGAACTTTGGGAAGAGATACTTCCTAGATAATTTCTCAGAATCACAAATTATTTGAATATCCTTCAGTGCTCATACACACCCTCACAAGCACACTCACATACTCGTACATTCACACAATATTTGCTTCTTGACTCACACTTAATTTTCACACTGGGCACATTCATAGTGATAATCTCACTTATCCCCCACCATCACACAATCATATTTACAAACCCACTACGTACAGGAACATTCTTACTGCCACACATTGATACATACATTTATACATCCATATTTTCATACTGACACACACTTACTCTTGCCATACACCCACTCTCATATTCTCACTCACACCTTTATGTTTTCTTATATTCTGATACACATTCACACTTTCACATTCACATGCACACAGATGAAAGAATCACCCTTAAGCCTAAAATTTCTACACAATTACATACATTCTATGCACAAATTGACTTTCCTCTGTTTGTTTCTCATAGATATATACACAATTTCTGTCACTCCAATGTATTTGCAGTATCACTATTTATTCCTCACATTCACACATATAAACAACTTATAACCCATCACAGCAATACACACATATGCATGCCTACTCATATGTTCCCATTTATACATGCTCACACCATAAAAACAATCTCTCCCATTTAAGCTTTAATACTTTCTAGAGTTCTTACACTCAGAGTTACATGCTCTTATATAATCAATACTGGCACAATCTCCCTATCCTGTCATATTCACACATAATCAGGCTTACACATGGAAACACACTTATTTTGATACATATCCACATTCACACACTCACTTTCCCACTGAAGCATAATTGCACTCTTCACCAAGCTCATCAAATATAATCACAAACACATTCACTTTCATAAATTCAGCCATTTTCACTGACAATGTCACTCTACTCTCTCAATCATACACATACACACAGCTGCAGTCACCTTGACATACACTAACATGTACATACATATGCACACTCACATTCAATACTCACAAAATTTAACAGGAACACATAGTCACACTGCACACCTAGGGTTATATTCTTACATTTTCACAGAATACTTACATTCTCACATTTTCACATATTCTCACATTCACAACTGCACACTCAAAATCATACCCTTCCACACATCCCCATGGACACACAGCCATACTCTCTGACACTCATGTCCATTCACAGTACACTCTCTCATACACCAACTCCCATTCATACATCACACATATTTGCACTAGTACAATCACACTTCCCACACACTCACATTCTTACACATCCCCACTCTCACATTGATACACCCTCACTCACATTGCTATACACATTCTTACCAGTACACATGTAGTGACATAGTCACTGACTGCATTCACTTTGACAAACACCACACCAACCTACACAATTCACACTGTCACAGTCAATTTACAAGAATACACATATGAATCACACAGAGGCAGTGACTGATTCCACATAGACTGACCCTCGCTCAGACTCACAGTCATCCTGTCATATCCTTCCTTACACTGACTGATACATTTGCTCACACTGACCCACATGCCCACACGGTCATTGATGCATAAATCACTGACTCTCACTTGGCACATTCCCCTGAATTTCCATTGACTCTTACCTGGACTCTCAGATGGACACATTGACACTGATACATACTCACATTGACACTAACCTACATTTCCTCAACTGAGATGATCCCATTGACCCATATCTACTCACATTGGTTCAAAAATGCTTATAGCAACCCACACTCTCATGCACACACCCATACATACTTTGCCAAACTCTTATACATGCCTTACACTGATAATTGTCACATTCACACCTTCATACACTGCAACACACCCAATTGCAAGTAATAGTTTATAATCATAGCTGTCATTCGTTTTTCCTACTTGCTACTACTACTCTTTTCACCCCTGCCAAAAGGTTTTCCAGCAACCTGTGGCCAAAGAAAGAATGTTGCTCTCAGCCAGGGTGCTAATGGGACCTAGATCTTTCCAGAGCAGAAAGGAGTGGAATTTATGTCTAGGATTAAAAAGAGAAAGCTCAAACAAACAGATCAAATTTTAGATTCTTTTGCTAGTTTCCTTTTACAGAAATCATCTCTAGTAGAACCTTACCCAGTCCAACCCAAAAGAGGTTGGGATTTAGATGTTTATTGCTTTTTTTAGGAGTCTATGGCTAAACTTGATACCTTATTTCTCTTCCAAGGGGAAGGCAAGGTGAAGAATGTGTTTCTTTATGCATTCAGTGTTTTCCTATACTAAAGTGTGTGCCCCAATTTTATGTTCGTGGTCTGAAATTGCCGGTGGATTGGACACGTGGAAAGGGCAGCCTTGTTCCAATCAGGCACCACTGGTCTCGCCAGGTCTATTTTTAACCCATTAACCCAGGAACATGGTATTCAAGAAAGAGAAAGAAAAGGTTAATGAGTTAGCAGGATGATAAAATAAATTCTATTGTGTGTGTGAATGTGCATCCATAGACCCCACTGGAATTTCAACAGCTGTTACTAAGAAGTTAACAGAAAATTTCTCAATAAGCATGGATAAAGACAAGCTAAAGAAACTTCCTTGCATGCCAGACAGACTATAGATTTCCTTGTAAGAGGATAAAAAGGAAGCACAAAACCCGGGAGGAAGTGACCCAGTAGACCAGAAACCTGGTGCCGGAGCCATGTGCCCTCTCAGTTCCCTAACCAGAGATTTGGAAACATGAAAGCACCTTGTAGCAATCTCCCTAGCCTACAGCTTCTCCTGCTGGAGTCTCTCTGGTGTACAAATGAGTGCAAAATATGACTAAGCTGCAATTTGATATGGGTTCTCACACACTATGGGGAAAAACCTATACTGTGGAATACCACCTACCACCCCAAACACCTGCCATTGGATTGAAAACTTCTTTGATACCACATCATCTTACTTATCTTGGATTTCCCATGCCTATTATAATGTTGGACCCAATGCAGCTACTTGTAAAGCTCATTTAAGAAACTGAAAGTGGTGTGTGGACAGCAACACATTGCCAGGACAGGTCCAGTGCCTCTCTTTCTCTATCCTAGAATTCCAATGACATTACCAGATTAGATGGAAGATCTTCAATAGGTCTCACATAACGCTAGGCCCAGAGGGAGATTCAGATGAGCGAAAGAAACAATCTGCCCTTAAGTTATTTCATTTAAGTGGGAAAGATGAAGTCACTATGAAATAGCAGAACAAGGCAACCATCTTGAAGCTTGGGATTAGAAGAATCTTTATGATGTAATTCAGTGGTCTTCAGACTCCAAAGGCTTTGAGGGCCCATGAGTGATTGAGAATAGCAGTCAGGATATAAGGAAATCACTTCCCAAAGCAAACCTCCTTGTAGACATCTTGCTCAGCACAGAGCTGTACCATCTTTCCAGAAGATTGTGTAAAAGAGCTCCTTGTCACTGGGCCTAAGGTAGAGGAACAAAAATGAGCTATATACATTGATGGAAATTTTGTACCACCTCCACCAGGAGACAGTTTTAGAGAGTAGCTTGGCCAATTACATTTGGTAGTTTCTGTTGGTATACCAAGATTCACCAAAAGTAATTTATATAATTTACAGGACAGGCTGAATTTTAGGAAGGGAAAAATGCATATGCCTGAATTCACATTAATGCAGTGAAAAGCTGTGAGGAGACCCACCCCTTTGCAATTATGTGATATTTTATACTTTTAAAAACATTTAATAACCCATTCATCCATTATGATAGAGACATTAAGAACACCACCTCTGAAGTCAGTAGACCAGCATTAAAATCCCAGTTTAACCACTTCTTAGCTATGTAACCTTGTTTGAGTCAATTACTTATCCCCCTTAGTCTTCAGTTTCCTCATATGTAAAGTAAGAGTGACACTAATAACATCTACTTCATTGAGTTGTAATGAGGATGAAATGAGATAATCTATGAAAGTATTTACCACAATGTCTAGCTTATAGTAAGTGTTCTACAAATTATAGATCTTAGTGTTATCCTTATCACAACCCTTTGAGGTAGGCATCTTCAAAGGGACAGAACCTTATAACAGAGAAACAGTATGGTTCTTTGAAGCCAAAGACCCCATTTTCATAGCACTTGTTGCCTGCTTTCCTTTAAGTCTTTATTTCTTCTTAACCAAAAGCTAAGAGTCAGTGCTCATTCCTACTTAAGAAGATGAGCTAAAAACAGAATTAACCCATGGAGTTTCCTCAATTCCTTTTCATTTTAGGTCACATTTCTCTGACCATTGCAGCAATGTTTCTTGTTAATTCAAACATCCCCTCTAATTCTCCAACTCTCCTCTTGAAATAGTGAGGTTCTCACTGTTGTCACCTTCATTTTCTGGCACAGAAACTTGGGAGAGGAGGAATTGAAGAGACTCCTGATGCTGGTAGAGGCAGAGGTACTATTCACCTTCAAAAGTCGAGGCATGCTGTGTGGTTCTGTTCATGCTGCTAGAGTAATACCAAATGTTCAGAGTTTGGGACATGCATTATGAAATGGTTCAATGGAGAGCTGGATACATGGGCTGAAAATAATAAACTGTCCAGTTGCATCTTACTCCCATGCTGATGGACTCCAAATTAATATCATAATGCCTAATAAACATGTTAGAACTGCTGCTACTGTATTTGTAATTGTTGTCTTAACATTGCTATATCTATTGACAGGAATAGATTTAGCTAGAGATATATATTTTTTCCACCACATGCGAATTGACATTTCCCTCAGCTTTTCATTACCTGCAAGGTAGTGTAATACCTCTCAAAGACAAGATGTTTAGATACATATTTGTTTTGCTTCCCACTAGATATTCCTAGTTTAATTTTTACCGAGATATCAAATGTCATTGTGTTTATTTTCTCTTCTTTGTATATTGACTTATACAAAATTTACATATTCCCAGTCCATTTTGCAGTTATTTAGTCTTTGTAGAATTTTTATGCTTGTTTGTTGAGTCTATGAATTTTCTATAAAACTTATAAGTGCAGTTCTGTTGGCCAAAACCAGAATAATGTGCTCTTATTATACTCTTGGGAATATGATTATATTACTGGTGATCCAATGACTGCTAATACAAAGGGCATCCAACATAATCATATTTGTTATCATCACACTGGCTTCATTTGTTGTTTTTTTAATCACCATTTTAAGCTAGTTGTTTATGCTCATTTTAAAAATCCCCACAAAAATACAAACAAACCGAAACTGAGGCACTGTTCTGTTTGAAACAAAACAAAAATTAAAAGCTATACTGGGGATGTAATGTGCAGCATGGTAACTATAGTTGATAATACTGTATTGTATAATTGATATTTGCTAAGAGAGAGTAGATCTTAGGTGTTCTCACTATACCAAAACAAAACAACAAAAAAAGAAAGGTAACAATGTGAGGTGATGGATGTGTGAATTAACTTGATTGTGGAAATCATTTTGCAGTGTATACAAATATCAAACCATCACATTATATACCTTATATATAATTTTTATTTGTCAATTTTACCTCAGTAAAGCTGGAAATCTCCTAAAGACTAAAAAATACCCCAAAAAACCTTTAGGCCTACCAAACTCCTGTGAGGCTCTTAGGATAGAAATATATTTCAACCCAGATCTCCATTTAGAGTCATGACAGCAGTTCATCCCACTAAGCCTAGCATCCTTTCCATCTTTGGCAAACATCCAAAATAGAGGCCCTTCTTGAAATTTAGTTTTTCCTGTCTTTCTATTCCCATACTGCCTGTGCTTTGTCGCTCCTGGTTCATTTTCTCAGTGTTGTCTTTTCAAAATTACTTTCATGTTGCTATGTGGAACATCCCACTTCATGAGGGAAAAGTTCCCCAAGTCTTCAGCCTTAGACATCTGCTGCATTGTCATCTGAATAATAGTTCTGAAATTCAAAGCTAATCTTACCATTCTACTACTTGAAACCTCTTCATCTAGGCAAGAAGTGTCTAAACCTCAAAGAAAGGCATACAAGACCCTTCTTCATTTGATCTGTACAGATCTTATATTTTTCCATCCCTTCTCTTTGTTATAGTGACACCAATTTTCTGAAGTTCCTCTAATACATTACGTTGTCTATAATCTCCTCTGGGCCCTAACAACTGTTGTTCCTTGCACCTGACAAGGAACCTGTCTATAATCTCCTGTGGGCCCTAACAACTGTTGCCCTTCCCCTGGTTAGGTTACTTGTTCTTTTTGTTGTTGTCATTTTGTTTTTTTAATTCTACTTAAGTGTACTTCTCCTGTAAAGTCTCCTTCCTCGGGCTGTTAAGAGTTCCTTTCCCTATCCTTTAGTAGCAACCTGTTGTCATCTTTTCATTGAGCTATCATGACCAAAATTTATTACATTTTAAATCTCTTCAAGGACAGGAACTGTACCTTGTTTATTGCCCACCTTAGAACCTGGTAAGCTCCTACTCATCTTCCAATACCTTGCTCAAGTTCTGTATCCTCTGACTCCTCTGGGCAGCATTAACTGCCCTTCTTCTGCTGCCCTTCCAGAGCATTCTCAGTCTTTCTAAGAACAAACTAGACACTGTGTAAATGCTAAATGAGTGAATTTATGAAGGTTTAATGATTTCCTCAAGGTCACATAATAAGCCAGCAGTGCAGCTGGAATTAGCTATTCTTCTTTTGTGAGAGACAATTCTTTGGTTTTATAAAAGACCTACTAACTAAAATTCAAGACCCTCCACCCAGATTAAAAGTGCATAGCAAGATGCAACTTAGTTCCTCCAAGAAAAGCGATTTCTTTTAAGAGAAAGCAAGGAATTTCTTTTCCCAAGTGTCCTGTTCTTAATACAGTTCCTCAAAAGAGGTCTGCCTTGCTCATATATGGATATAGCTATAGAAAATGCTTTGTGTCAAGCCATATTGATCCTTCTTTTGTAGTTCATCAAGAGCAAGTATTTTTGTTTTTTTAAAAAAGTTTTGTATGTGTTACTTTCTTCCAGAGTTTAGTGAGATCTGTTCTCTTTACATAACACCGGCATCACTTAGTTCAACAGAAATGCGAACAAGCTAAAAAAATGCACACAAATCTACCATGCTTGGGGTATTTGTTGGTTAAAATACACTGTTGAATAATGGCTTACACCAACCTAGTGCTTTCCACTTTTCAAATACTGGTGAACTCCTACTCATCCTTCAACAACCTGCTCAAGTGCTATATCTTCTGATCCCCCTGGGAACATTAAATAACTTTCATGCTCTGTCTCTCCAAAGCATCTTATGCCTACCTAGGTTGCATCACATTCTCTATTGTGTGTATACATGCCTGCCATTCTCACTGAACTATGAGCTCTTAGAAGACAGGAACTAGACTTTATTCATCTCTCTTTGTATGTGATCTGTACCTGACATAATACCTAGTATATATGAATGTTAGTAGCATGGAAATGGAAGGCAAAACAATGATGTTCTTTGGAAGGATATTAAACAATTGTGTAATGTATGAAGGTATGATCATTGGCACAGATTTCTCATACAATAGGATGGCAATCAGTTAATGAGAGCCTTGCCCTCTTCTGAACTGCTGCAGTCCTCTATTTTCTGCACACTTAGTTTTGCAATATACATGCCCTTACTTATTTTGTAGTTATGTTTTTATCTATGTATTTATTATACATTTTAGATGGCAGCCAAGGATAAAACCCACTGCTCAAACATGTAGCCTCACTCAGGGCTGGGTGTTTAGTTCTTTACTCCTAACACTTTGAATGGTGCCTAGCACATAAACTTAAATAAATATTTGTTGTTTGAATAAATGAATAAGTGCACAGATGGGTTTCTTACAGTTACTATCTGGCCCCTCAAAGGGTAGTAGGTCATGGTTTTGGTCTCAGGGTTCTTTGAAATAAAAGTCAACCAGAAATCAACAAGAAGATTGCATGTGATTAGTTTACTTTCCTTTAAAAAGCTATGTTAGGCTGATACAAGATCTTTTCATTTTTTTATACAGCTGTGTAACCTACAGACCCTTATTATTAAGCTGGGCAGAAGAATATAGAGTATGTCTGGGTGACCTGCTAAAGGCCTCGCAGCTGGCTGGTGGCTGGCAGACATGATTGTGAGTGCAAGGAATGTATCAGGCTCAATCTCAAAGGAGAAAGAATACTCTGGCCCTGGTTGAGTGGCTCAGTTGGTTGGAGCATCGTCTCATACACCAAAAGATTGAGAGTTCGATTCCTGGTTAAGGCACATACCTAGGTTGCGGGTTCAATCCCTGGTGGTAGCCATATGGGAACAACCGATCAATGTTTCTCTCTCAAATTGATACAAAATAATATATCCTCATCCTCCCAGTGTTTCTCAGTGGTTAGAGTGTAAACCTGTGCACCAGAGGGTTGCTGGTTTGATTCCTGATCAAAGGCATGTACCTGGATTGCAGGTTTGATCTCCGGCCCTGGTTGGGGCACATTTGGGAGGCAACCAATGAATGTGTCTCTCAAGTTGATGTTTCTCTTTCTCTAGATTTCTCTCCCTCTCCCCCTCCTTTTCCCTCCCCCCTTCAACTTTCTCTAAAAAAAAAAAAAAAATCAGTGGAAAAAATATCCTCTGGTGAGGATTTAAAAAATACTCTGAGATGAACATCATTTGCAGAGTTATATATATATTTTATTATAAACACCAAGTTTTCTTCCCCTTTTTCTCCCCCAAATTTTTGTTAGGATGTGTTGTAAGCTATAGTCTACAGGAATAATTTGGGAACTACTAACTGATTCCCCCTCAGGCCTACTGATTTTAGATGTTTGCTCCAAACTTTGCTTCTGCTTTATCTACCATTTTTCTATCAGAATACTATATCTTGAGGAGAGGGCTGAGCTCTCTGATTTCAGCCTTCCAAGGGCCACAGAAAGATTTAGGCACATGGTACTCTTTTTTGTGTGTGTATATGAGCACTGGGGAAGCAAAGTAAATTTTGTGCTGGAGAGGGATCTGCTCTAACATGAACCAATGATAAGCCATATCTTATATAAGTGCACAGTGGCAGCTGCAACCAGGTAAGTAGAGTAATGGGAAGCAAAGGGAATGCCCTATTTGGTGGATACAACAGCTTGCAAATGAAGATTTGTGTAAGTTGTACAGAGGAAAGCCATGAGAAAGCCAACATGCTCTGTTGTGAGGTCATCCTTCAGATTTGGCTTTTGGTTTCTAGAAGAATTTTCTTTGGGAGGAATATAATCTTTTCTTAGACCCATGGCCAGTTTTCTTTAAAACACAAAAATTTGTCTTCAGTGGAGGTAGGAAGTGGGGAAATTCCTACAACTAAAGTGTGGCCAGCTGACTGTTTATCCTCTAACATTTGGGAAGAGGAATATATGGAAAGTAAATCTTGTGATGTCCATTCTTCCTTCAGTATTTGAGAGAACACCCCCCCCTTTTTTTTTCTTCATAGATAGTATTTCCTCTTCCTTAGCCATAATCCTCAGATAAGATGCTGACATGTATGGCCAGCCCTTTTAAAATGTAAGCATGTGAACTTAGGTCAAGGAACAACAGCTTGGGAAAGAGTTGTTGCATTTTATGCTGGTTCAAATTCTTTGATCTCTAGTTCTGGCAAGTTGCCTTTTTTTGGTGAAATATGAACATTGCTAAATTGATCTAAATTCCTGGTTTAGAAATAATACCAAGGTCTCAATTGACCCCATGTAGCTCTTCTATTCAGACATGCAGGGAGCACCTTCCATGTAGAAAGCTTATTTTGGTACAGACAAATTGGGACTACAGCAAGGACCTAGAATGATGAGCCATGACACACAGGTGGGAAGACAATGTCTAGGCATCTATATAGTATACAGAAAGCCATAAAAATTACTGGACTTGAAATTTTAGTCTTGGATTTGAAGAAATTTGTGGCTCTTTCGCTGGAGTGGGTAGGGGAAGGGTATAACTATCACCCATGTATAGTAACAGAGAGCAACTGGAACTCCAGAGACTCAAGATGTTGGTTTACCATATCCTGCTCTCTTAGGCTGTTAATCTGTATCTATTTTTTTTCTGTCCTAATGCTTTCTAGGATACTACATTCTGCTTGAGAGCTAGGAAACGTTTTATTACTAGATTTTACTTCCTTTACTTTTTCCCACACATTTCTTTGAAACACCTTTTAAGGTAGTTACTTTTTCATGCTTAAAATTTTTTCTACCTCTGTTCTTTATGCATTTTCTTTTCTTTTCTTAGAATCATCAGTGTTGGAAATGCAAAGCTGAAAGCTGTAATAATGAATCAATTTGCTAACATAAATACACATCAGATGGTCATTAGCATTTTCTTGGCATTATCTCATGTAGCCTACACAATAAATAATAAAGTATGGTGCTGCATACATTTATAAGCTTAAGAAGCAACTGGAAAAAGAATGAATTGTCTCACATAATATATGCAGTATATGAGGTCTGGATGCTGGGGTATACCTATCAATTTCCTTGTTTGCAACCTGTCATTGAAATTTGCAGCTATAATATGCTGGCTTATTGGATTCAATTAATGTCAAGTTCATGCTCAAAACAAATGAAATAACTCATAAATATGTTAGCAGAGAATAAGACTACAGCAGAACATACCTCATTCTCTTGCGTGTATGAGAGAGAACATGAATTTATTCTATGTGAGTATGCTTGTATGTGTGTCAGTAATCTTTTGCAGGATCTAAGATTGAAACTAGGCAGCTGTAAAAAGAGCTAGTTGCCTCCCTTGCTTGTCTGGCTGCTTTTGTAAATCTGCCTAACAAGTAGCTCAGCTCCTCCTGATCAAATGATCTTAGAAATGGCTTCCCTCCATTACACACTGTAATGGTATCTCCCAGGCAAGGCTCTCTGAAACAGCACACCCCTGTCTCTGATAGCAGAGTTCCCTTGGTGAATGCCCCAGAACAGACAAGCTCCAAAACAAGGCCGTCTAAGAATTGGTATTACCGGCCAAGGAAACCTGTTGAAATCTGTCAGTAAATCACCTAGCCTTGGGTCTTTGGATGAGAAAAGCAACTAAAATCAGTAAGTACCATCCTGAAGTGGGTTGAAGCAAAAAAGCTAGAAGTGTCATATGCATATTTTGGGAGGATAAAAGTGTATATATGAAGTGTGGGTGTATTTGTGGGTTTACTTGGATACACATTGTATTGGTGTAGTGGAAAGGGAATTGAGAAGAGTTTGAGATTTTAGTCTGTTTTTTCACTTATTTTGTGACCCTAGGTAAGCCACTTAATCTTTATACTCTGTTAATTCCTCATGTGGAAAATAAGGATGCTACTTCTTTCTTCACATGCTGGTGTCTGTCTCAAATAAGAGCAAGACATAGAAGCTCTTTGGGTATTACAAAGTCTTACAGTAAAAAATGAGGTGTTGATAATCAAATGATAGCTGGTTTCTATATCATGCCCAATATCTTGGCAGTTAGACTAGTGCCCATATCTCCAAACATGACTTTTTGTCTCAGACCTGCTTTGAGTAGGCATATAGACTTGTACAACATTATGAAAAATGTACTCAGAGCTACATAGTGCATAGAATGTATAGAGTTCAGTTTCATCACCTCACATGTGTATTTAATGTCTACTGGGAACAAAGCACTATATTAGGCAGTATGAAAGCATACAGTTATGACTGAGGGAGACTTACCCTCAAGGAGCTTATGATCTAGTGAGGGGAATGACATGTATAATGACTATGTGCAATTTGAAACAAGATGATAGAAATTCTCAGTCGGGCCCATCTGTCTGGCTAAAGTTAGTGGTTGGCCTGTCTCTTGTCCACCCAGTCTGGGAATGGGAGTATGGGTTTGGAGCTGCTGGGAGACCCATATTAAGCTTTTCTCTTTCCTGTAAAGTAAGATGAATGCTCTTTCTCTCCTCTTTGGCATCCTAGCATATTATGGGAATTAATGTCTGAAAAGTCACTAAAGATCTTCAGGTGCAAGTTGCTGTAGAAATGCAACACAATGTATAATCTTTCTTTTAAATCATAGTACATTGTCCCTCTTGTGGAAGGCTAGATGATTTCTTTTCTTTTCTTTTTTGGCAATTAAAACCAGTCCACTACATCTTCTTACATTGTCAGTCATAAGTGTCTGAGCCAGTTGGTTCAGTTGATAATAATGTGTCCAAGATAAAGTGGGTTTAATATTAGTGTAGGCTAGTTAGCAAAGTAGAGTTTGTTTCCCAGTCCCAGACAATACCTGGAAGCTCAGGTAGCCATCTTGAAAACATGTGCTTTTATTTATAGGGAGCTCAGGAAAGAGCCAGCAGGTAACTCTTAGATCCTTTTTTCCAGCCACCAAAGTACAATTCATTCTGATAGTAAAAGCAACAACCTCATTCTCAAATACACAAAAAAAAATCTCAGTGTTGATATTATTGGCTGACTTTAAATCTATGCTTACTTGATACCTCAAAGTCTGGAAGTTCTCATTAAAACTTCAATTTGTCTTGATATATAGAGCTAATTCTTGCTATAAAGATTTCTCAAATTGTAGAAATTTGAAATACTCTTATGTTTTATTACTCTTTTTTAATTTAGTGAGAGTTTTTTTACTTGTTTATTTCAATTTTGAGATCTTAAAATTCATCTTCTTTTCTATGTGCTCCTGTCAGTTTGGCAGTCATCTCATAAACTCAAAATGTCTTGCAACTCCATCCTTCATGTAGGTATCTCAGAAACATTAGGAAGTTCACCTTGGAAATTTCCCCTAGGCTGCATCTCATTCCTCAATTAGATCCTCTAGTTTGATATGAAAAGGATATTAAGAAACATTGGTGTGCTCACCAATTTATAGTAATAACTTTGTGTGGCTGGTGGTTTTGAAACTTTACTTCTGGGTTTATTAGATCATGGCTGTGCATCTGCTGGTCTGGGCTTCTGTTTCTGAAAGGAGGCCACTATTAGTTTGTTTCTCATTGGGAATATATGTAAATAAACAGTTATTTAGATTCTGAAAGCAGACAGGATAATACAGACTTGTTGGTTGTCTCTTATGGCATCAGATATGATGAAAATATTTGTTTCATTTGTTTATGGCTTAATAGATGGCCTTGAAAGTTGTAGGGCCAGTATTTCTAGATTCTCACCCTTCACACACCTGGGTAGAATACCTGTGGTAAATGGGTATGATTGGTATTTTTGGTTGCATCCAATTCAACATGTATGCAAAAGTATGAATTTTGACCACATTAGGGAGAGTACAATTGATTACCTATCTTTCCCCTTGGCTCCTGAAACATGCAAGTTGGTGGCTTTTTTTTAACCTATTGAGCATTCTCTGTCTACTTTGGCACTGCACTGATTAAGAGAATGCATTTTCAAAGAATGATAGAATGATGGCAATTATTTATAATGCCTTATTTCATTTAAAGTCCCATACATCTTGATAAAGGGATTCCTCTATAATGCTTTGCAGTAGACCTCTGTGTCAAAGCCAAGTCAGTGAAGGGCTGTGTGTATGTGTTTGTATATGGGCCTGTGTATGCAAGCCCTCATGCTTTTTGAGGGCAAGGGAGAAGAGAGAGAGTAAAAGGAAGATGAGTGAAGGGAAAAGAAGAGTAATCTTTCTCAGGACTCTGAAAAAGGGATGTTTAGGCTCCTTGGTTATCATGAGACAAGAGGCTCACTTCTTTTTACTGATGAATTTCTATTGTAATTACTAAGCACTGGTGAATTGCATTAAGTCCCAGGGGCTGGATTATAAATATATACAATTAACAGAAGCCATTTAAATTCTCTCTGAAAAACCTAGTATTCAAGTATAAAATCGATTTGTGAACAGATATAACAGTTTTGTTGCTAGTTGTCCATTAAAGTTAGCTGTTTCTTCACAATGGTAAGAGCCAAGTTCTAAAAGTTAAATGAATGGCCTGTGGCTAGATCCAATGTGCCACTCACTTGTAAGTTCCTGTTCTGTTGCAGAAGGGATTGACCGCAGTTAAACTGTAAAGATAAACATTTTTTTAATTGGGTTCCTAGAGAATAATGGTGCTTTTGTACAATTCTTGAAATAGAGTCTACAGCTGCCCCAAACAAAATAGCCTCTTTCAAGATCTTGGAAATAATGACATCATAGTCAGATTGAACCAATAATCCACTAAATAGTATTCTTTGTAGAAAGCTGTCTCAGGGAGGGACCTGCCTTGGTAAGTTGGCATTGTTTACAAACATAACATAATGGAATCCCCCTTTTTTTCTATATTTGTGGAATAGTCAGAGATACCTCCTACCTGGGAAACAAATACATTACCAGTAAGGCTTCTTTACAGGTTCCTACCCATTTCTACATTGGTCTTCTAAAAGTGTGCTTTGAAGCATTATGCTTTGAAGTTGAGTTAATGATAACAAGAGCCTCCTGCCTTATTCTTTTGTCACCAAATCAGAATTGTTTGGCACAATTAGAAGAAGATAAAGATAAGTTGTACCTTGTAAAGAGTAATAAAGAACTGAAGTAATATCAGGATAATTCAAGCAAAACCAAATATGAAATATATGGGTTAAAAGAATGATTATTTGGTTCATGCTACATGTTCCTGGTGTGAAACTGGACAAAGATTCTTCAACTTCATTTTCATGCCTGTAAAAGGTTTATTCCAAATCCTCTTGTAATTTCCTTATGAGTTTAATGAAATTAAAGCAAATTCAGTTTGCTGGGCAGTAGAAACTATGATATATAAGCTGGGTCCTTTGGAGAATGCCTGTGATACGGACCACAGCAAGTGTGTGGGGTTCACATTTTAGTCAGGGATTTCTAGTGCAATATAAGACAGTATAGTATGAGGGTGTTTTTTTTTTTTTTTTTTTTTACAAGTAGCCCTTTTTTCCCCACCTAAAATATACCAGATCAAATAAGGTCAGAATAACCAGGCATCCTGAAAAGAAACAGGGCACTTGCCTTGTGAGTCTCTGGCCAGAGCCCTTAATTTGGAAAAAAGGCCACTTTTGTAGCCATGCACATTTATTAAGAACATTAAATTACATAGGTGCCCTAGAATTTTGACTGGCCCAGACTCTTACATGCCTTATTATGCAAGACCAACTCTGTATACCATTTTAAAGAGGTCATGCATGTTTCTCCAACTTCTTCATCTCAAGTTGAATAATCAGTCATCAGAAAATATGTATCATCTGAATATGGTGGCTCCTCTCTCCTTGAGACATATTTTTCGGAAACCTCTCTTCTAGGTATTTCTACTTAAATCTTCAGTTCTTTTGCAGTAACTTTAAATTTTCACTATTTTTTTAACCAAATTTCATTATCATATAAGCTAAATTTTGTATAACCAAGCTTTATTTAATAATCTCATATTCAGACATTATTTTTGAACCACTAAGTGAAATCATCAACAGCAACAACAACAACAAAATAGTGCTTTGTTTATGGTGGCAAATTCTTCTCAGTGACTAAGTTAAAACCATGAACTTATTCAAAATAGAATAATGCCACTGATGATGTAAGTCTTTAACCCACTTTTATTTTGGAAAAACAGTGTGTTTAGAAGGACCAAAATCCAAGTGCAAAAGGGAATGCAAACCCATTAGCACTATTTTCATATTCTAGTTAAAATATGTAGTAGTGCCAATAGTATCCATGAGTAGGCTTTATCCTTCACATCAGTTACTTTTTATTTTGCTATATACTTTAGTTTCACCTATATAGGAAAATGTGAAACTTATCAAGTTGTTGCTGTTTATGACAAAATATTTAATAGTGAGTATTTTCACTATCATGATCACTGAAGAACAGAATTGTTCTTAATTCTTTAAGATAATGCAAGGCATGACACTTAGAAAAGGAAAGAGATCTCTTGTCCAAATCAAGATCAAGCCAATCATTGTTAGTTGACAGTCATCTATGCAGATGGAGAAGCTATTAATTGATAATCACTTATTCTTAAATATTCACAGGCTGTATATATTTGAGAAAACTTAGAACACAGTAAAATTAAAAATTTTTTCTACATAACATCATGTAACCTAATTAGAGTTCAATAATGAAAATAATAAACATTGTAACAACTAAAGGGCTAAAATAATTATAATAGATTATTTCTCATTATAACAGGTAATGAGATCTTGGTTTAGTTGTTGTTGCTGTACTTAGGTTTATTAATAGTAAATGTTGTTGGAATAAAGTGATGTGGTAAGTTGTGTTTGGAGAGTTCTTATGCTCCTAAATTAGTGCCAGTTAATATTTGATGAATTTACAGAGATTTTGTTGCAACGGAATTTGATTTTCCTTGTATTCAAATGTGAGATTCACTTGAAAGTTACTCTTAACACCTGACTTGCCTGGCAAGTTTTAGGTCCCTAATGAATAACTTGAATTAGAATAGGAAAACAGCTGGAAACACAAACATTTCCTTGGAGAGTTCATGCTTTTTTCATCTCACTTTACCTTCCCAGTGGGATGGCAAAAGAATAATGCAAATGAATAATGAAATTAAGAGCAAATAAGTTTCTAAAACCCAGACTGGTTCTTACAACCATGTTATCCCTGCCAACTTTTTTGTTCCCTGTTCCAGGACATAAAATATGACAAGGAGTAATCTTTTAGTGTCTCTTCCAAAAGTGGTTCTCTCTTTGTAGATCCTCTTTTCTCATGGTGACATTTGGCTCAGCTTTATCTTCTACCCACTATCTGAAAATGGGAAATTGTTTCCTTTATCTGTACACCCTAACTCTGCTGAAACTGACAGGTCTACTAGATTGCTTCTCAGTTCTTTCTCATAAAACAGTAGAGTATATTTTGTAGATCAGGTACACACAGGTAAGAATCAGACACCAAAGGCATACCAATGTCAAAGCAGTCAACAAATCATTATTGCAGGCCATTAAAAATCAATAGCCAAACCTGTGTCAATTCTGGATAGTGAAGAGGTTGTGCTACCCTACTGTGACAATCATCAGGATAGAATTTTTAAAGAATAAGATTGTAAATTGTTGATTCAAATACTTGAGTGTACAGCAGAAAATAAAGTTTCATCATGAGAAAAGGAAAGGACCTAATGTTTTTGTATGTGCATATTGAAAAGCCATTAATCATTGCCTTCACTTTTCTCTTTGGGAAATTCCATTGCTGGTCTTTAGGGAGGCAGTACCTTTTCTTCTAGAAAATAAACAAGTCAAAATGGTCAGTGGATAAGCGAGATCATGTGATATTTTTCTTTCGCTGCCTGGCTTATTTCACTTAGCATAATACTCTCCAGGACCATCCATACTGTCCCAAAGGGTACAAGATTCTTTTTCTTTACAGCTGTGTAGTATTCCATGGTGTAAATGTCCCATAGCTTTTTAATCCACTCATCTACTGATGGGCACTTGGGCTGTTTCCAAATCTTAGCTATTGTAACCTGTGCTCCTATGAACATCGGGGTACATATATCCTTTCTGATGAATGTTTCAGGATTCTTAGGATACATTCCTAGGAGTGGAATCACTGGGTCAAACGGCAGCTCCATTTTTAATTTTTTGAGGAATCTCCACACTGTTTTCCATAGTGGTTGCACCAGTCTGCATTCCCACCAGCAGTGCACTAGGGTTCCCCTTTCTCCACACCCTTGCCAGCACATGTCATTTGTTGATTTGTTGATGGTAGCCATTCTTACAGGTGTGAAGTGATACCTCATTGTGGTTTTAATTTGCATCTCTCTGATGATTATCGACATCTTTAATACTTTAAACAAAAATAAAAAATTTTTTTAAATGGTCAGTGGAAAACCTGACATGACATGAGACCAATATTTTTGTTTTTAAGATATTAGAATCCCCATATTTACTAGTTTGATTTTTGGACCTCTCCTTTCTTAACTCCTGTTTTCTCCTCCTTCTCCTTTAGGAGTTGTGCAATTAGTTGTAACTGAAAATGTCTGACAGTCTGGATAATGAAGAGAAACCCCCAGCTCCCCCACTGAGGATGAATAGTAACAACCGGGATTCTTCGGCACTCAACCACAGCTCCAAACCACTTCCCATGGCCCCTGAAGAGAAGAATAAGAAAGCCAGGCTTCGGTCTATCTTCCCAGGAGGAGGGGATAAAAGTAAAGTATCAGTGGCTGGGCATTGAAAAGGGGCTAGTTTATTCTTTCATTGTCACTTCTTTTTCTTGGGTAGTCATTTCTTGAGCATTAGCTGTTTAGAGCCTGCCTGAAGTTTATGTCTACTTCTTCAGAGGTTGCATTTTGTCAGAAGTTAATGTTTTATTGATGTACTGTGGTTTACAGAAAATATACTTATGTTTTGTTTACCTTTCACATAAAATTGAATCATAGTGTTAAGCCAAGGGAAATCATAGAAATAGTACTGTCTTGAATATATAAAAAGTGACTATCTTCTGATAACTTAGAGGAGCATTTATAGTAATCCTTTCTAAACTGCAAGTTCTCTTTATTGGAAATTGGACTATAGGTGGATTTACTTCTGTATACCATTTTGACAACTGTGAAAATTTTCAACTGAGTATATGGGAGTCAGTTCAAGTCATTTGTTTTCTCTCTCATCTTCTATCAGTTGTCCCCTCACAATCAGCCTTATTTGCACTGGATATCACAACAATATATTATCATTGATCCTTGTGTTGTTCATAATACCACTTGGTGCTTAAATACCATATGCTGACACTTTGTAACACTGGGGGATATAAAATCTCTAGTAAGTAATTGCCAGGTTGCACTAATTAGTGTAAAGTTTAAACATGGCTTCAACAAATATGACTATTGAGACAGAAGAGAGTGGATGAAGTACAGGGACACTGTTATCACACAAAGTTACCAGAAGGGCAAGAAGGGTGATGTCTTTAGAAAAGAAAAGGAACATCCCTGATCCACTTCTTCAAGGTAAGCCAAATGGCTTTATAGGTTGCTTTCACGGTGGTAATGAATCCACAATTTGTAACACAAGGAAAGCTGAAACTCTTTTTAAGGTCAGTATTGTCTCTTGTATACCTACATCACTTAAGAGATGCTTTATCCCCTATGATGTGAGGATGGAAAACATGGAAATGATGTTAAGCATCTATATTAAAGACAAGCAAAAGAATAAGGAAACACTTGCCATATAAGGGATCTGTGACCATGTCAGAGGGATTTTTGAAGACATGTTTTCAGACACTGAAGTGGGTCTAGAAAAAAATCCTGCTAGGAACAAGGGATAGTTTCAGAAACTTATGGAATGCCATGACATGGAGATCAAATTTTATGTTACAGTGGTGCCAAAGAAAGAACCACCAGAGCCTGCAGCTTCTGTGTTATATCTGTCACAATTACAGAAAGCGATTGAAGAAGGGAATTATGTGCCTGTGAAAATCTTTGGTGCTGTTGAGACCACCATGCTTTGGAAACCCTTAAACAATCTTACTTGCCTTTTTGAAGAATAGGAGCCAGATGATGCTGGCATGAGATCAGCAAAAATAGGGAGGTTTACATTTGTGTTTTGTGCCACTACTTCAGGAGACCTCATAGTGAAATCATTACTAATCTACATGAACCCATGCCCAAATTGTCCCAGAGGAAAACACCCAGCCAAGTTTCCAGTATATTTGTGTGCAAACAGAAAAACCAAGATGACTCCTCTCCATATGGAATTGTTTGAAAAGTATTTTCTTATGGAAGTTCAAGGCTATTATTGTTTTTAATCTTGAATCAAAGTCCCCCTGATTTTTTGCAGTCTTTTTGGCACCTCAGATGTACTTGCCAATGTGCATCCTAATGTTAAGGTTGTCCTTATATCTAGTCTCATGTCTCAAATCTTTGAGCCCTTAGGTCAGTGTTTGATCCAGTAATTCAAGAATACTTAATGCCAAATTAATAACATAACTTTGTTGTTCAAAATCTCACAAAGGTTTCTCTGCCTGAGGATCCTAGTGCATGAGATTACTACACCATCACTAATGTTAGTTTTGCGTGTTTTTTTCAATTTCACTTTTATTTATTTAATTTTTAATTTATCTTTATTGTTGAAAGTATTACAAGTGTCCCATTTTCGCCCCATGACCCTTTCCATCTAGCTCCCACCCCTCCTCAGGTCTTCACCCTATTATTGTCTGTATCCATGTGTTATGCATATATACATATAACCTCTTTGGTTAAACTCTTCCTGCACCCCACCCCCTTCCCTCTTCCCTCTGAGATACAACTCTCTGTTGCATGCTTCAATGTCTCTGGGTCTATTTTGTTTGTCAGTTTCATTTGTTCATTAGCTTCTTCTTAAAGAAGACCTTTCAACATTTCATGTAATACTGGTTTGGTGGTGATGAACTCCTTTAGCTTTTTCTTATCTGTGAAGCTCTTTATCTGACCTTCAGTTCTAAATGATAGCTTTGCTGGGTAGAGTAATCTTGGTTGTAGGTTCTTGCTTTTCATCACTTTGAATATTTCTTGCCACTCCCTTCTGGCCTGCAAAGTTTCTGTTGAGAAATCAGCTGGCAGTCATATGGGTACTCCCTTGTGGGTAACTAACTGTTTTTCTTTTGCTGCTTTTAAGGTTCTCTCTTTGTCTTTAACCTTTGGCATTTTAATTATGATGTGTCTTGGTGTGGGCCTCTTTGGGTTCCTCTTGTCTGGGACTCTCTGTGCTTCCTGGACTTGCAAGTCTATTTCTTTTACCAGGTAGGGGACGTTTTCTGTCATTATTATTTCAAATAAGTTGTCAATTTCTTGCTCTCTTTCTTCTCCTTCTTTACCTCATAATGTGAATGTTGGGCTGCTTGAAGTTGTCTCAGAGACTCCTTACACTATCTTAATATTTCTGGATTTTTTTTTCTCTTCTTGTTGGGTGCATTTTGCTTCCTCATTCCAAATTGCTGATTTGATTCTCAGCGTCCTCTACTCTATTGTTGATTCCCTGTAAATTATTCTTCATTTTAGTTAGTGTAGCCTTCATTTCTGATTGGTACTTTATTATGTCATTGGTGATCTCACTAGTTTCCTTAATAGTCTTACTAAGATACTTGAGTATCCTTAAAATCATTGTTTTGAACTCTGTATCTAGTAGCTAGCTTGGCTCCGTTTCATTTAACTTTTTTTTCCTGGAGATTTCTTCTGTTCTTTCCTTCGTGACATGTTTCTTTGCCTTCACATTTTGGCTGCTTCCTGGTGTTTGTTTCTATGTATTAGGTAGAGCTACTATGTGTCCTGGAATTGGTAGAGTGGCTTTGCCTAGTAGGTATCCTGTAGGGTCCAGTGGCTCATCCTCCTCAGTCACCCGAGCTGGGCCTTCTAGGTGCTCCCTTGTGTGTGCTGTGTGCACTGTCCTGTTGTAGTTGAGCCTTGGTTGCTATTGGTGTCACTGGGAGGAATTTACCTCCAGGCCAATAGGCTGTGCTATAATCTTAATAAAAGAGGCATTAGATCGTTTAACAGGGTTTATCATTAGTGTGACCTGAGAGACAATTTGGTTAGATATGGTAAAATATCTTTCAGCAGTTCCTCCTGAAAACAAACAAACAAAAATGGATAAAGAAGAACCTACGAGTGCAGATGAACATTTGTCACAGGAGCAGTCATTGGCTAAAGTTCAATCTGAACCTGTTGACACTAATCCAAGTGATGTAATGCTGCTAGAAGATGACTTTCAGGAAACTTCCAGTACTCCAGAGCTGATTATTATAAATAATGATGAAGATACTTAAGGTCTATGGAACTGGAGCAACAGAAGCAAATATTTTAGATCAAGATTAAAACTTCCCCAAGAAAGTAGGGAAAATTGATACCTTTACAAGTTAAACCTTACCTCTTCAAAGCTTGAGTAATTTAGCAGAATTCTATAAAGATGTGCTCTGATACGTTAAAAAATTATCACATTGGACAAAAAGCAGGACTTAAATCATCAAATATCATTGCTGTACAGTTGATACACTGCCTTTAGATGAAGTTTAAATGATTTAAGTGAGTTCTATAATGTGCTTCTAAGAGTCTTTTGACAACTCCCTAATGGAAAGAAAGCAAACTCAGAAGAGCCTAAATCATGAAGTAGTACCATTTCAATACCAGTACTGGAAAGCTGATAATCTGACTTCAAGAAAGCTTGAATGATTTAATTTGAACTCTACACCAAAGTGATAAGGTGTCTTTAAAAAATACTTGAGAAGACAGAAAGCATCTTCAGAAGAGCCAAAGTCATTAAGTTGTACCACGTAAAATTACTTGATTGATAGGGCTAAAGCCACAAGCAAGTTGTTGCAATTTCAGGATTGGACTTAGATGACTCTGAGACTATGGAAAGTCATGACTTGAAATAACTGTCCACCTCTGTTCATTGCTTCACTGTCACCCCCCTTTTCCACTGCCATAATGAGTGGTACATCTTCATCACCTCTGGAAATCATCTCAGGATCTAAATGGAAACTATGTAGAGCCTGTCATTTTTACTAATTTAAGCTATGTAAACTCTCATTCTTTTTATGTAATGTACTATTGTTATTGTTTTGTTTTACTGTGCAAAAATGTATATGAGGATTTTCAAAGTTCACATGTAACCTTACTTCCCTTACTCTTTTTTTGCCTCTTAAAATCATAATTTCATCAGCTGAATGCTCTTACATTGGGGGTAATTCAAGAATAGGACCCTCATAGGTAGGGGGAGGTGACTGCTTCTATGTTTCTGCCTCTCAGTGACTGATTGGGTTACACAACTGTCAGCCTTGAATGAATGGAAAGAGTACTGAACTTGGGTTCTGATGGCCTGGGTTCAAGCCCACCTCTGTCACTGATTATTGTAATTTTGGGCTAGTCACTTAGTTTATCTGAGTCTCAGTTTTACCATCTGTTAAATGAGGAGAGTAATATCTAACTTATCTCACAAAATATTGTTGATAATCAAATATAATTCTAAATATCAGGATGCTTTTAAAAATGAATTACATAATTTTAAATTTAAGTAAAAGTAACTTTATTAACTATTAAATTTAAAAATAAATTTTATAATTATTAAATGCTTAATAAATTGTGAGGTGTTATGAGATTTGCATCATTATGGACCAAAAAACTAGATTTTAGAATTCTTGTTTCTTTCTTTAAGTAACTTTGTTCCTGACTAGAATTTATGTGTCAGTTATAGAAAATTGAAAAATTGAAATTGCCCATAATTCCATAGGCCAATAATAACTGACTAGGTTGTTATTTTTCTTCCTAATCTTTTGTCTTCTCATCATAGAGAAATTTTTCATCAGTATCAAAAACCTTGGAAAATAAAGACAAGCATATAGAAAAAAAATTAAAATCACCCAGATTCACAAATCTCAGAAACAGTGTTAATATTTTGATGGATTTCTTTTCAGATTTTTTATGGCTATATATAAGGATATTATCACATAGTTGATATCATAATATATACAGTTTTATATCCTGCTTTTTCACTTAAATTTTTTATCATGAATATTTTCCTACATTTAAAAAATTTTTCACAAATATTATTTTTGAAGTGTGTAATATCTCATACAGTGGCAAGAGTGGCATCATGGTTTATTTAACCATTTCCTTTTATTGGATATTTGGGGTCCTTTCCAAATTTTTGATAGAAATAATGTCGCAATGTCTACTTCTTTAATTAAATGAAAATACTTGCATTGGTGACAGCAGAAGTTTTTATTTGTTTTAAGAAGTCTCTTTAATAGATACATTTCCTTCAACAAATGGAACTTTAAGAGACAGGTAGAAAAAAAATAAGAAGTAGTAGGTGTAATTTCAAGATTGACTCTGTCTTTCTTGGAGACTGTTCCAGGAGCTGAATCTTGGTGTTACAGCAAATTAGGAGACACAATTTGCCACCATTTTTCGATACTTCACTATAGGAAAGTTTTCAGAATTTAGATCATTAAGAGGACATACTGAACAAGTGGTTTGTTTTTATTTTATGCACCCTGTGAAGTGTGAGACTGATCAAGTTTCTCTTTTGTTGGCTACTAAAAAGCTTTGAGCCAAATATGTGGCCCATGCATAGCACCTGTCATAGAACATTATGGTATGTATGTGCTTTGTATTAGCTTTCTTCCAGACTCTATTTTATATTCCTATCTTTTTTGTTCCTTTTACTTTCTTATCTATTTTGAATTTATGTTATCATGTTGTATATTTTGTATATTCTTGTAAGCCACCTGTTCCATTTTGGAACAAGGTGGGGAATAAATACATGAATGAATAAATACATACATGAAAAATTACAAAAGCAGTGAGGCAAATGAATCTGCCAGGACTCTGAAAATGGCATATACCTCTAAAAATAGTCAATGTTAAGGGCTTGAAGCTTGGAAGCACATATGGGAAAGAAGCAGGTGAGGCTGCATTTGGAGGTGACATGTTCTGTGTGACTTCTGTGTCTTCTGAAGTGCCCTTATGTGTCTTATGTCTTGTGCTGCACTTGAGCATCAGGTGTGTTTCAGAGGACACACAATGCTATGCAAAAGGCTGTGTCTTTAGAGAGCACAGTTCATGTGCATTTTGTTTATGGGTAATTCAGATTGATTTGGAAGCTGGTGAGCCTGGGAATGGAGTAAAGGCTCCTCTTCCTAGTGAAGTATTAGGAGATAGTTGGATATAAATCAAATCAAGACAAATAAGAAGTGATCTACATTTACTGACTGATCTACCACTTGTTCCTGTGTGCTTAGCTGTGTTCCAAGCACTGTACATATATTGAGTCTTTTAATCCATACAACCACTCTGTATTATCCCCTTTTTACAATTTAAGTTCAAAGTGTGTAACTAGACAGCATACACCACATAGCAAATGATGGAAGCCAGAATTCTCCCAGGTCTCTTAGACTCCAAACTCTATGATTGTTCTACTCTGTAACACTGCCTTGCAACAAAACAAAAAGAATATGTAGGAAACTACATTCTTAGCATTCAAATGCCAACAGTGGCTTTAATTTTTCCTTAAGAATATATGGCAGTGCCCTTTGAAAGTTTTCTCACTTTCAAAAAAAGGGACTTTTTCATTATCACTACTCAGTAAGAAAAACGAAAACTTTTTCATGGCTTTTTTAATGATGGCAAGAAAATATTCTTCATAATAGAGGTGTGCTAATATTTGATTTGGGTGTTTTGGGGTCTGGATTCTCATTTAGGGTGTGTATTTTACAGGTTTACATACTGCTTACTTTAGAAAGTTGAGGCTTTAAATGAGTGTGCTCATATATGTGAAAAAATTCTTAAAGTGCCATATAGTTTGTTATTGTAATGCATATATATTGTTGTTCTAATTCCTAGAGTATGCTATTTTTTATATAGGCTACACAGAAGAAAGCATTACTGTGCAACAATTATGTTAAAGAAGACTCTCAGTTATTCTTTATGGTCTTGTTAATCAAATGTTTTGGTCAATGAACGTTATTAACTTTCACCTAATTAATGCACAATAAAAAATACTTAGTGTGATAACTAGACTGAAAAGTATGCAGTCTTTCTTGGGTGATACTGAAGACCCTTTGGCATCTTGCAGTAGCTCAAAGTTATTATCATTGCACCAACAATGAATGGGAATTTCAATTAATTGTGGGTTCTGTTATCAGAACGCCAGATGTCAGAGACTGCTACATCCTGAATGGTGTTTACACTCCTTTTGGTTTTCCAAAGTAGCCCCTACAGCTCAATAAATAGTGCTCTTTGGAGATCATTGCACTACCTTTTGGAAAGCCTGAAGGACATGACATCTTACTTGTCCTCCAGGGTCAGTGCTGTCTCCCAAGAGCAGAGCCTCCTGTACTACTCCTTTACTCTTAGAAGTTCCCTGTGGTTGAAATGGGAATAAGGTTGGATAATGATGCACTCTATCGACTAGGGCCTGTGCTTCCATTTCAAGGCTAATGAACAGGGAAATTGGGCACAAATATGGTAGCCCACTAAAACTAGCGGTCAAATTCAAGACAAGTATGGAATGAAGGATTGGGAGATGTATACACTAAAGGAAACGAGTAATAGGGAGAAATAAATGGAGAGAAAAATTAATATTTGAGAGGGAGATTAAGAGGTGGAGAAGATACAGGGGATGGGTGAGAAGGGGCAAGACAGAACAGAGTTGTATCAAACATTAAAATGAAGTATTGAAAGGACAGGACACTAGCTAAAAGATATAAAGTTACTTTCCTCCTTAAAGCAAATGAGGCCCCATTTTTCCCCTTTCATACTTGTGTGTTGTATAATTATCCACATGATCAGATGTGCCTGGTTTAGGACATTGCCTCATGTTTGCTTTTTCCCCCCAAACATTTGCCATTGAAACTGTCACACATGTGAATTGGGTAGAAATGAGAGTGAAACCAGTGTGTGTTGTCTGGAAGGAGATGGGTGTGAGAGTCAGCTTCTTAATGATTTGTCAGAATGATTACTGTTGCTGAATGTCTTTGAAAATGATACCATTGAAGGTGATAGTTGTCAGCATGTGTGAGTGGGGATCACTAGAAGGGCTCACATAGGGCCATCATTTCCTTTCCTCCATCATCCTCATGAAACACTCAATCTATGAATTGGGCTTGTAGCTGCTCTTGCAGAATCAGGTACCATTTTGACTATTTTTCTATTCAGTAAAGGCTGTTACTTTATGGAGGGCATATATTATTTCCCATAGCCACTAAAGACCTGGCAGGAGGAAATGGGCTCCTATTTCACCAGAGAGAATAGAACTAAACATAAGGAAAGTCCAGATGTGCTGATTGGATACTATGATTACTAAGGTTCTCCATTGGGTCTCTCCTGGCTTTATCAGGTCCTCCCTGAAGGCAGGAAAATGAAACTTCTACCATGGGCCTTCCCAACTATATACTTCTGAGATTTGCTAATATAATGAAAGATACTATAATAAGAGCAGTAAATGTTTAAAACAGCCCAGTTTAATCCTCTTTCTTGGTAGTTATATTTCTAAGAACTTCACTCATAGGATGGAAGTGCTACATTTTAAAAGTGTCAGATTACTTAGTTCTCCAGCAAACACAGACACCCTGTTACTAAATATATTGTTAATGAGATGATGTATTTTGGATGGCAGTTTCAGGGATATTCTAATGTTCAAAGTGTTTTTATATCAATTACCTCCTTCAAACCTCCTATGATGGAGGCAGGAATTATCACCATTTACAGAAGTCAAGAGTTTAGACAGGTTAAATGATCCATAAACTTGCCCCACTAGTAGCTACAAAGCAAGGAAGACCTAGAATTTAGATCCCCAAATCCTAGTCCAGTGGTGGTTGAACACTATACAGCTTACCATAAAATGGGAGTTACCTAACTCGTTTCAAAAATGGGTTTTAGCCAATGGAATATATAAAAATGAAATCTTTACAGAAGTAAGTGAAACCTAGGTGAATCTAGCCCATTTTCTCAGTCAGCAGTCATAGCAGTAGTCACTCCTTTGTCTTTCTAATTTACTCCTCCTAATGGCCTAACTTGCTAGCAGAAAGTAACAGCCTTTGTTAAAAATTAAAGAAAGAAAAGAAAATTGTTAATTATTTTCCCATGATTCTTGTGTTATTTTGGGGGCTTTGAAATCTTTTTTTATTGAAAAAGAATCTGATGCTCTTACAATTAAAATATTTAAAAACTATATTAAAATAGAGCATGACAGTCACCTCTCATCTTTCACCTTAGATTCATTCATAATTTAGTATTTAAAGATTTTGGCCCCTTTTCCTTCATTTAATAAATACCTATTGCCTTTTCTGATCAGAATCAGTATATATTTTGTTCAAGATGCTAGATTTAAGCCATTAATACATTTGTTATGTAGAACCTCTTTTACCCACCTTGCACTGTCAATTTCTTTAAATACTTAGTGCCAAGAATAAACTCTGTTTTTATGTCTAAATTTCCACTGTAATTACCACATGTAGTTTGGAGTATTTCAATTGAGAAAAATAAATTTGAAGGCCCACAAATAACATTTTTTTTTTACCAAAAAATAGAGGAAAACTAGAGAATTAATCTCTCCCTATGTAAGGGAAAATGTACATTTCATGAATCCAGGGGTAATAAATTCCTTTGGATCTCTTCTCATAATATGCTCCCAAACAGAATATTTTAACTGTTCTCAGGTACTTATTCTTACCCAAGTATAAGACTTCAGAAAGCTTCCCTTGGAGGGAGGGGGTTATGGCACAGTGTGCTCTGTGACCAACAAGTCAGAGGGTGGAACAGAACAACTCAAGTACTTAATTCACTTTCCTGGTAGCTAAATAAACACTAAGGCATTTTAATTTTTAAAGGCCACAAGGGCAGTGTTTTGTAAAAGATTTTTGTGAGGCATTGACTAGCAGCCTCTTAGCGAATTAAAAAAATCAATAAACCACTGAAAGTACCTATCACCAGCTAAACAGTGACCAAGTCACTAAGGATCATCTATTAGGAAAAGTGATGTTTGCCACCCATAGGAGATGGATCACCCCTTAAAAATACCTCTATATCCTTCCAACGTGGCTTTCCCCAAGCAAAGTCTTGGAATACCAAGATGAAAAACAGACATTTTAGTATGACAGATCTCCAACCAGCCTTCCTCACTGCCCCTGCCAGAAATGGCTCCTATCTCTGCTCAAGTGGTTTGGCTTCAGGAACACATAACACAGTACAGATTGCACATGGCAGGAGGAGTGGGAAGAAGTAGGGAAGAGATGGGAAGGGATTTTAGTGTCAAAGTAGGGGTTGTGGGACAAGGTCACTTCCCAGGAGAGCTCCAACATCAGCAACTCCAGTACAAGCCTCCTAACAAAATACTTTAATAGGCCTCCTTTACCTCAAAGGACTTCATGGAAGATCACAGGTTAGAGACATATGTGCAACTAGCTAGTGCATAAATCTGAGTTGCATGCTGAATTTCAGCACAGACCTAGTTTATTAGTTATCTCAGTTTAAAAATCAGATATAACAAAATTGGATGTTAAAATAGGCTAACCTGGAGCATGTTTTATAGTTCACTCAGAAAAGAGTTGTGCCTTCTTTTCATGTGCTTAGCTCTGTGCTGAGTGTTGTTGGGGATATTACAGATAAGACAAGATTCCTTGTCCTAAGATAATTTTCAATCTAGTTGCAGGAATCAAACACACACAGTTCATAGGAAATTCCCAGTAGGTAATCTTAGAGGCAACAGATTCAGTGGCAGATAGGTCTTCCCCATTCCACTCCCACCATTTATTTTCCTCCTCAGCCTGCAAGATAACAACCATTTTGAAGCCTGCCCACACTATGCCATATGTACCTAGCAGCATATAGCTACCTGGCTTGTTTTCCAGAAAAAAACCTTTTCTATTTTATCATCTATCTGCTCAAAAAATTTCCCAGTAAATTCTTCATTACTGTTCCAGTTGTATCTTCATTCCTGATTTCCAAGGCCATACCATGTCTATTCACCTTTCTGTTTTCTCACTTCCTCATCAATATGCTATATACATTTCTATTTCCAAGCTTTAATACTCACATTTCCTGCTTTAGATGCCTTACCTTTTCCTGCTTATCCATTCTGTAAGACCCATCTCTCTAGTCTTACTTCTGCCAGTAAACCCTCACTGTTTACCACAGGTTTCTTTGATCTTTTCTTTTGATATGCTACAGCATTTATACTACATTCTCCCCATATATGCACCTAGTTTTCTTTGATCTGATATTATCAATTTCTGTTTTTTATTTACTCAGCTTATTTCTCCAATAAGATAGCTGAGTTACTCAGCATAATCTATCACTATACTGATCCTCAATTTTTTGTATACTTGTTAACTGTCCCAGTGACCGATTCAAAGGAAAGGAAGCTAGAACAGTAGCAGGAGGGAGTTGGTCATTAGAGCCAGGGTTGTGAAATGCCTGCTGCTTAGAACTAGCCAGTCTATATGCTTTTTACTTTGGAAAAATTATTTCTATATTTTTAAAATGTTCTATATAATATTTTGCTTTTAGCTTTGTGTATAAATGTCACTTCTTAAATTATGCCATATACCGTAACTTTGCATGCTTTCCATTTCTTTTTCAAAAATGATTATTGTTCTGTGCTTTCAGGCTAAATTTATGTGGGAAAGCATTTCTCTATGTCTGTCCTCTGTCATTCCTTTTCTTTTCCTGCATGCTCTGTTTTCAAGGAGCTAGAAAGTGTTCTAAAAAAATAATTCTGGACGTGACCATATGACATCCAATGAGAAGGCCCAACAAAACTTCCAGGAATTTTAGGGGAAGATGTCAAGTGGAACTCCTACAACAAGGAAGACTCAGGTGACAGTTTTCTAAAATGCTTTCAGAAGACAAGCATAGCACCATCCAGGGATTTCATCTGGGGGAGAATTGGCTGTTTTGCTGTACCTTGAACCCTGCCCATCTGTGTTGCCAATATATGGTTTTGGCCCCAAGATGGCACCTGGGAAGAGATGTGCCTGATGAGTAGAGTCATCCCCACTGTTGGGGAAAAACAGAAACAATGCCACCAACAACTTCAACTATAACAACCACTCTAAAATATATCCTCCCACCCCCCAGCCTTCTTTGGGAACCTGGATCATTGCCTCCACATCCACCAACATATAAAGGCAAATATGCATGACCTGTCTTCATACATTGGGTCTCATTTCATATACTGAAGGTCATTTATCCATTCATTTGTTTATTTGCTTACTCATTAAATATTTATTGAATCAGGTACTGTTCTAAATAGATGTTGGGGTACAGAGGTGAATAAGTCCTAGTTCCTGACTTTAAGAAACTGATGGCCTAGTGAGGGACACAGACAAGTCTGTCAATGATTAAAGTTTATTGAGGTAAGTATAATGTAAAAATGAACACTGGAGAGGGGCATTTATTCAAACCTGAGCTTGAAGAGAGGGGCAATTAGAGAAAGCTTCCTGGAGGAGGTGACCATTGAACTGAAATGAGTCTTAAAGAAGGAATAGAGCTATCCATGTAAGAGATGGGTGGCATTTCAGATAGAAAGAGCAACATTATAAAGGCAGTATGCATAACACACTATTAGCTGAGGTTCTATGAATACAACTAAAAGTAGTTCAGGATAGCTAGTACATAGAGCGAGAACAGGAGAGGGATGGGAGATGGTGCTGTGAAAGCAATCAGGTACTGTACCCTGGAGGACTTATTTATGCCATGCGAAGGACTTTGAATTTGATTGTGAAGACAATGGGGAAACATTGAAGCAGGGAAATGATATAATATTTGTGTGTCAAAATATCACTATAGCCACAAAAGAAGAATGGATTTGGGAGAAGAGAGATGGAAGGAGACAAGTCAGGCTATTGGAGTCATGCAGGTGAGAAATGGCAGTGGCCTGAATTAGAGAGGACAATAGAATGAGAATCTTTAGGAAGAAGAATTAATAGAACTAAGAAACTATTCAGATGGTAGGAGGAGAAACTGGAGGAGGGTGAGGTAGGGAACACAAGAAAAGTTGTGGTTCTTGTTTTAGGTGGGGAAAGGCTATGGAGAATAGTTTACGTTTGAAAATATTTAGAGTGAGGGTCTTATGAGCCATCCACATAGAGGTATTCAGTAAGCAGTTAACTCCATGGAGTTAGGGCACAGCAGAAAGGTCAGGGCTGAAGGTACATATGGGGAGTCACTAGTGTAGATGGTAATTGAAGCCATACAAGTACATGAGGTGACCTAAGGGAGAGGTGTGATGATAAGAAGAGATGATGACCTAAGATAGCTCCTGGGGAATATTATTTAAAGAGTTGATAGAAGACTCAGAAATATAGGAATAGCCTTTTAAAAAGTGTTGTGTGAAAGAAGATGGGGAGGAGTTGGTGTCATGAAGTTTATGGTCAGAAATGTCAGTTTTGACTGAGAGGTCAATGTTGGTAAGGACTGAAAAGTAACAATTTTCAATGATATCAGGGACTCAGTGCAGTGGTTTAAGAAGTGAGGGCTAAGGAAGCCTAAATTGCCTTTTTAAGACATTTAAATAAGGAAAGTCTGAGAGACTATAGAAGTTAGAGAAAGCCATGAGGTGACAGAGTGTCTTAATTTTAAAGGAAAAAGGGATCTCAGCATGTCTTTTAAGTCAAATAGGAAGTGTCCATTGAAGGGGAGAGATAGAAGATACAAGGGGAAATAGGAGAAGTGAGAGGGACTGGGACTTAGACACCAGTAGAAGGATAAACCTTAGGCAGAAGAATGAGAACTGCTTCCAGTGAGATGTGAGATAAATGCATAGGACTGGGAGAGAGAGTAAAGTCAAAAGAGCTCCAAACTGATGGCCTCCATTTTTCTCATTGAAGTAGAAAGAATTTCATATGCCAAAATTAAGAGAGAAGAGGGTGAAACAGAAGTTTGAGTGAAGTGGTAAATTTTGGAATATTCAATAAGAGAAGTGGGAAAGGAAGTCAGCAAGGGGAAAGAAGAATATTGCCAAGCACCATTTATGACCCAACTATTGTCTCTGAATACCAATATGTATGTCTGTATGGTTTTACCCCAACAACTTTCAGTAGCCCCAGTATGGAAGTGGAGGTTTTGTGGTTGGATTCTGTCAGGGTAGGGTTTTGCAGGACAATTGCAAGAAAAGGTCAAAGAACAAGAGTTTCCAGAGCAGTGGTTTAAGAGCAATTTAAGTTGTTGTGACATAGAGTCTGGGCCAGGAGGAAGCTGAGAAATTGACTAAAAATGTAGAGATTCAGGAACTGGAGGTTTTGTTGAGATCAAAGAACAGATAAAATAGAGTAAGGGCTTGAGACATTGAAAAGGCTAGCAGGATGGGAAGCTGGGCTCAAATAATGAGATAACAGGGTTGAATATTTCAGGGAAAGGGTCATTATAGATAAAGGCCTGGAGTAGCTGTGGTTCTCCACTAGGTCTGCAAATCATCTATGGTGCTTAAAAAATCATTTGCTCAGATTCTGCACCCAGGAGTCCTGATGTAGTAGGTTCTGGGTGGACTCTAGACATTGGTATTTTATGGAATTCTACAAGTCACTGTGATGTGCAGCCCTGGTTGAGAATTGCTGGTTTAAAAGGTGGCCATAAGAATGGATTGCAGATGTGGAAGGGAGATAAAGTTCATTAGAGTTGATGGAAGTCAAGGAGTTAAAAGAAAAGTGTGTAAATGAGATGTCCATTTACATATTACATTTCACAGAGTGATGGCAGCACTGAGTGCAGGAATGAAGACTGGAAATAAAAATCCTCAATGGATAAGGGGACTTGACCATGAGAACTAAATGGCAATAACCTCACAGGATGGGGGTTTGTAGGCAAGTGCAGTAGTACTGACTTCAAATACACATTTTGGAATAAAAAATGAATGAAATTCTGTCCTTTCCCATTCTCCCAGGCCTAATGACTTGAGATAAGGAAGAATGAGTAGCACCCATCAGAAATATCTGTGGAAGTGGTACCCTCATTAGATAGTAAGGATTACAATTGTTATTTTTAACCCCAGCTACTTAATGGAAACACCCTAGGAAATTTAAAAATGAAAAGTGCTTGGGTCTAGCCCAGACTAACTGAATCTGAATCTCTGAGGGTGGGGCTCTGACATCTCTCTTTAAAGTTTTCCAGATGGGAGTGATGCACAGTGAAGTTTGAGAACCTAAGGCAGGAAGTGAAGAGGACATTAAAAGAAGAGGTTGAAGGTGTAGGGGAATTTGTAATGGAAAAAGTTCTACCCACTGGAGGAAGTACGGAACACTGGGGTGGGCCATGTAGGAGATGACTGATGTCTAGAGAGGCTTTTCTTTCTTTCAAAGGTAATAGGATGAAGAAAGGTGTCAGGATGAGAAACAGGAAAGGTTGCTAGTCCTCAGAGTTAAAACAAGAACTCATGTACACCTAGAGCGTCCCAACACTCTTTGCATTTTATGGTCTAGTCACCAATTTGTGGCCTTCATTCTAGGTTCCAATAGAATATGCATGATATGCTTAAAAAGTAGTACTCATTTGGTCTTCTGCTCTCCACAAATATCAACCCAGAGCTGATCAGGTTGAGTCTTATCATCCCAAGGTTCAGGTAAGGCTGAATCTTTATATAAATGACCAATGCTCACAGAATTTCCTGAAGGAGATACAGACATCTTAGTGTTCCTTAAAAAAAAAAGTTCTCATCTAGGTTCCATTCAATCACTAAACATTTATTGAAGACTAGGGCTAAAATGTGTCCAAGTTTTTTTAATGCTACTGAATAATAAATAGTGTAGCTATTAAAAGCTTTTGTTCTGTAGCCACAGTTGGGACCTCTTTTCAAATCTTGATTTTGACTCCTGCCAGCTATATAACCTGTGTATGTTATTTAACCTCACTCAGCCTCATTTCTTCATCTATAAAAAATAATAATACAATAATAATAAAGTCTACCTTATAAGATTTTGGTGATTAAATTAGATAACCTTATAAGCACTACACATATGGTGAATGTTTCAGAAATTATAGTTATTAAGTGTGCAGATGTAAAGCAGGAGCTAGGAATGTGAGACTGCAAAGATATAGTTGCTGCTGTCAAATACCTCAACTTTTGGCTAGAGAAATAGGTATGTAAAGAAGAAAAAACAATCCAGTTTTGATAATTGTCAAGCTCAAAGTATACACTGGGTAGTCCATGGGACCATCAAGAGAAGGGCATTTAACTTTATCTGCAGAGTGAAGACAGGAAAAGACTTGCTAAAGGAGAGGAAGCCCAAGAGTGTGTCTTTAAGAGTAAAGACTAATGGAAGTTATCTACACAAAGCAGAAGGGAAACGGTTAAAAGTAAGACTTTCCAGGCCTTGGCCTAGAATGTGTAAAAGCCTGGCAGTAAAAGAAAAGCCAGCAGGGGATGGACGAAAATGGCAAAAGGGATTAAGAAGTACAAATTTCCAGTTATAAAAATAGTCATGGGGGTGTAAATTACGGCATAGGGAATACAGTCAATAATATTGTAATAACTATGTATGGTGCCAAGTGGGTTCTAGACTTACCTCACTTCTTAAAGTGTATAAATGTCTAATCACTATGTTATACACCTGAAAGTAATACAATATTGTATGCCAACTGTAATTGAAAAATAAATTTTAAAAAAGAGAATGCCAGCAGTTGAGGGAGCATGAAATGGGTATGGGACACTGGGGACCATAGGAAGAATAGACAATAGAGAAAGATGGGGGCAGATCATGCAGGCCCTTGGATAGCATGCTAAAAAGCATGTGTAATGGGTAGTCATTTAAAGGTCTTTAACAAAGACAAGAATGCAGTGAGATTATTATATTTCAAAAGATTACTCTGGCCCAACATAATAAATTGCAGGGAGCAAAATTGAAGACAACTAAATCAGGTGGGAAATACTGGTACCTTGGACTGAGATTATGGTTTGTGGGGATAAAAGGAAGAAGGTGGATTTAAGATGAGTTTGGAATATAGAATAGAGAGAATGTGGTGACAAACTAAGGTAGAATTAAAGTAGGAGTCAAAGAAGCCCCCAAATTTATGGCTTGGATAGTTGGACCAGTGCTGGGTTACCCAATATCCAGAATAAGCATGTGCTAAGTGCCACAAATCAGGGGTACCCAATATGTGGAAACATTGATTTGGGAATATTGTTTTTTAAAAGACTTAATCATTTTAGGAATGTCAGAACTTTTTAGACTTCCTTATATTTTTATGCTTTAGTATTGTTTTTATTTGAATTACATGTTGGAGAAGGGGGTGATCATAATCTTTTCATTACTTAGAGCCTCCCAAAGGAGGAGGTGTCTAAGGCCTTAATCCTTCTCTGATCTGGGTGGTTAGTGGTATCTTTTCACTGAGAACATTGGAGACACTGGAGAAGGAGCAAGTTTAGTGTAGTGCATATATAGTCCATTTTTATGGGCAGAAGTTCTACAGCTTCAATTTTTCAGAGTGGTCTTTGATCCCCAAAAGATCACCAACCACCGGGAGTAGATTTACTATGAAGTAAATAAAGCTTCTGCAGAGTTTCTCATTGCCTGGGACTCATCCAAGGCCCTAGGAGGAGCCCTAGGAATTTTGTATTGTTTTTACTTAAAGAGAGCATTCTTTTCAAATTATATAAAGTGGTCCCACAAAAGCTGGATATATCCCCTGCTAATCACAGATTAGGGAATTATGCAACATTACTTAACATCTGGGAGTGGATGCCATCCAAGATGAACGAGTGTGAAGAAAGGATTGTGAAAGGCCAAAGAGTGTGATACGAAAGTCAGGAGGAGCAATGCAAACAAATAAAGAATGATAACTGAGGGAAGAGGAGGAGGTTCAGACCACATTGTCAAGGAAGTAGAAAGAGAGATGGTTAGCCATGCCCAACATGAATGGGATATTAGGAAAAATAAGGAAATGATTACATGAGTAGTTAGGACACCTTCAAGGAAGTGGCAAAAACAGAAAGGTGGTTGTTCTGTTTTGCTTTCCTGAACAAATAAAAATGGTAGTTGAATAACTGTAAATGGTAACTACAGTCCATAAACATGCAGGGAGATAAAAGGATCAACAGAAAACTCTTTAACTTCACTGTTCAGTTAAGATGATATTCATAAATAAAGTAAACTCACTGTCTTGGCCACTGTGGCTCAGTTGGTTGAGTGTAGTCCCATGTACCAAAAGATCACCAGTTGGATTCCCAGTCAGGGTATATGCCTGGGTCTTAGGCTCGATCCCCAGTAGGAGATGTGTAGGAGGCAGCCAATCAAAGTTTCTCTCACATTGATGTTTTTCTCTCTCCCTCTCTCTCTAAAATCAATAAAAAACATTAAAAAATAAAGTAGGCTCACTGTAAAATTGAGATCTATACTGAAGTTAAGTTAGGTAGCACTTATATACTTTTCAAAATGGGTACTAAATGTGTTCCATGACCAGGCAAAGGCTTTGAGTGACAGTTGGTCCCCCCACTTCCTAATCCTGTATCCTAATCCTCTTAGTACTTGAATTTCCCTAGTTCTGTCCCATATCGCTGTCCCCTGGCTGATGAAATGGAGCAGTCAGAGAAGGTAGAAAAAGAGAAGAAGCCATAAGAATGAAATTTGAAAATAAAAGGTTTTGAATTTAAAATTATACTGGGTAACCCATAAAACTAGTAATTCATGTCTGGTTAATTAAATGGTGTCTGAAATTCAGCCTGAGGAAACATCTATTTGAACCAGAATGTTCTAAATTGGCCACCCTGGCAGTTCTGAAGTTGATTGGTTTTATTTGGTGATACAGATTCATACTGACTTGCCCAGTATTAGGAGTGTGAATATTATTTTTTGAGGGTGAAATGCAGCCTTACCAGAGATGCATGCTCAAATTTGTTGATATGTCTATTATGGAAGCTACTAGATGCCATTTTACCTTTTCACAATAACTTCCTCTGGGATCAATTTGGGATCGACTAATTTCATTACAGTTCCCAACTTCATTTCTTCAATGATTATATTTTTAAAGACTTTTGACTTAACTTTTGATGCACTTGTTCATAATTGTGTCATTATGGAAAAAATTGTTACCTGGTTTTGAATGACTAATATGACAGAATGTAATAAGGACATGGAAAATAGCTATAAACTAATATGACTAAACCAAGGAACTGCTTTGAGTTTTCTAAGAACTAAATAAAATTAATTCAGTAAAAAGCAGTAATTTGTATTTTTTTACTAGCAAAATTCTGGGTAGGAAATCATTAAAAACATTTTTAATGATAAAGATTTGTAATGTTATTGATTTACTGTATTATTCTTGTTGAAAGAAGACCAAGAGTCTATTAAGACATGCTTCATATTGTAAACATGTAAATGAAAGATGTTCCAGTTACTTGATAATTAGCTATGGTGAACATGGAAGCAATTCATAACACCTTTATAGATAAGATAAACAATTTTCTTTTCTATCCTTTTTCTTCTAACAGTAAGCCTTAGCTTGACTTGAATGTAATGAATTTCTTCTTTAGTAAGCAGTATTTGATTTAACAAAGCCAGTTAAACACAACAACATAGATACCTGGTGGTTACATCATTGGACTGCTAGAGGGCATAAATCAGTTTGACTGCAGATTTTGTTTGGATTGGATTTTTGAAATTTATAAATTATTTAGGCAAACATTTTTTGGTCTGTTAGTTGGACCAAATTTCTGCAGTTAAGTATTGTTAGAATTGCGTTGGAATTAACTGTCTTTCAAATTTGTAACTGTTTTTGATTAATCTAATTGTACAACTTTTGGATGCCAAAACTATATCCCAAATAAATACATGTTAACATTTTGCCTTTAGCCAATAAGAAGAAAGAGAAAGAACGTCCAGAGATCTCTCTTCCTTCAGACTTTGAACATACAATTCATGTGGGGTTTGATGCAGTCACCGGGGAATTCACTGTGAGTAAGCTTATTTTGTTTTGTAAACCATGAAAAAAAATCCTTTCTCATAATAGGTTTCAAGAAAAAATTTCCATGTGCCAAAATGCCAGACCTGAAGTTTTGACAGCAAGAATATTGGCAAAATAATTTTGTCAATCCTAAGAAAAGTGTCTGATGGCTATACAGTTTCCACTTGATTGAAAATGCTAGTTTACCATTGCATAGAAGATGTAGTACTAGTAGTTAGACCCTGCTTGATTGAATTTATTCTTTATCATTTGAAGTGAATCAGAGAATCATCGATTAAACTTTGACAGTGAAGACAATCTGTCTGAATAATTCAGGCTTTACACTGAAATCCGGATTACCCAGATTAGCTAACCACACACACTAACCAAAAACTCTGTAAAATTGACCTGTTTTTCCCTTTGATTCCAAGAACATAGCTTATTTTTTAGGCTTAACAGGTATATTTTATAGACATTCAAAAGACAAACCCCATGTTTTAGGAAGAAACATTGATGAATATATATATAATGTATGATTTAGTGGATAAATATGGATAAGAATTCTCTAGAAAAGCCCATATATTTATAGATCCAGCTTTTATTTGGATATCTGTAGTGCACAAATAGCACAAGATCTCAGATCTATGACACTTTATATTTAAGATCTGACTTTTTTTTTTAAGATGGAAGAAGGAAAAGATGTGGCTAGAAATATGTCCTCAGGAAGATCAACTATCTTTCCTGTACTAGCAAGAAACTCAGTCACAATGTGCATTCTGAGATAATGTGTAATTTTGAGTGCATTCAAACAAAAACATCTTTGATAGGACCATTATAAGTGATTCATGGATCCTTAAACCAGAGATAAATTTTGATATTAAATAATGGAATTTCCTGTAATACAGCATGATGGTTAGTGAGCAGACTGTCATATGATTATGTGAAAGAAATAAAGAGGTGGCAAATTAATTTGATTTGGGGGAGCAAACCATGTCTCTGATTGATAGTCAAATTATATTATATTTTCAATTCTGGAAGTAAGCAATATGAGAATGAAATGGAAATTGGGTAAACATCTTGGGCTTATAAAGTGATGTAAGCTAATTATTTCTATGTTCTCAGTAGCAAGAAGAAGAGAACATTAAGAAGTACTGACATTGAGAAATTTGAGATACTGGTAGGCTTTAACCAATTTCACCACTGGAGTCAGAGACATTATTCAAATGACCTTTTGTTTAGCCCAGCTTCTGTTCTTTACTATATGTGAGAATATTCTCTTAGCGATGCTTAGGAAATATAACCTCATTGTCACCACTATGACCACCATCATCACCACCAAATAATATTTTTTTATAATCTGAACAAGTTAAGATTTTTTTAAAAAAAAATCTTAGATTGACTTTTTTTTACATTTGTAACAGTAAAACACTTAAGCTTTACAAGTTTTGTCTGATATATCTTCCCTTTTTTATTTGATGAACTTTATTTTTCCAGTTTTTGATCTTTTCATGTTCTATGTGCTTTCCCTCTGCTTAAATTTCTAAATTTTATTGTCTTTTATATATTTTTTCTTTCTTCTTCTTTTCACTTCCTGATGTAAAAGTTTTCTCCTCCACTATTCTCATATGACATACTGTTTCCTTTCCAATTTTTTTCCTACTTTTTCCATCTTGCTTGACATCTTATACAATCTATCTTTAGCTCTTTCTTGTTTCTTTATGGGTTCTCAGTGGAAATAAAGGAAAGTGAATCTTTATCATCTTGCTGACTGCAGTCGGCCATTTTCACTTTTCTATCATTTAGAACCCAAATTACCAGCCAGAAAGGGATGGAGTGGGACATGTGATGGGCAATCTTTTTCAGTTGTAAAAAACAGTTTGATGCAACTGAACCAAACCAGACAAAAACCCGTCCCTTCTTCCCCAAATCCCAATTTGAAATAAAGCAGTTGTTTGGATGCAGTCACATGTTAGAAATCCATTTGAATATATTGATAAGACACAGGCTAAATTTGGAAATCCGATGCACTTTATTCTCATCTTGATGATCTGTTACAACTACTTATCCACATATTATTTTTAAAGATGCCAAATTCTGCCTTTTTAAAAACTATCTTAACTTATTATTTACATTTACAAACTTTAAAAGTACAAAATGATAATAAGCTTTTAAAAATCATTTTACTGGGCCCTGGCCAGGTAGCTCAGTTGTTTAGAGTGTTGACCCTATACACTAAGGTTGTGGGTTCATTCCCTGGTCAGGGCACATACAAGAATCAACCAATGAATGCATAAATAAATGGAACAACAAATCCATGTTTCTCTCTCTATCCCCCTTCATCTCTCTCTAAAATCAATCAATAATTTTTTTAAAATCATTTTACTGGTAAGAATTAAAATTGGGTCCTAATTCCACAGTAACACTAATTCATTGCATGCATAGCTAATTTGATTATTGCAGTTGTTTACATTGAATTTTGAGCAATTAGTTCAACTATAGTGTCCGGCTGCCTTACAAGGGTTTGTTATTTTGAATATTTGGATACTGATTTGGTTTGTTGCTTGATGATTACCCTATGGCTAATTGGCCCTTATGACCTTGTACACCTGTTCATACACTTGGACCCTGAGATTAAAATTAAGATGGGAAGTGAGATTTGGGGTATTAAACTATTACAAGTCCTTACCCTTTATATTGACATTTTTGTCCCGAATACTTCAGAACTCCCCTTTCCACACCTCTAAACCTGTGACGGTCGCTTCAAGTCAATCAGAGGGCAAAATGGTATGAGTGATATAAATTATCATTTCTTATGATAAGATAGATGCTTGGCCTGTTGTATCATGCTGCCATTCTCTTGGGTTACAATGGGAAATCCCCAGCTTGATCTACATCTACTAGTTATTGTATACATGGCAAGGCATTTATACCTGCTCCTGCTTCTGATGCTCTCACTTCTAGGTCTCCATTAGCTATCTAACTTTTGGAATTTGTACCTCAATTTGAAGTAATGACATGGCTTTCTGATTACGTGCTTTTGTGGCATACCTTCAGATTTGAGTGTCAGGTTTTATTGATCAACTAGTTTATTTCAACTTAAAAAAGAAAATAGAAATTATGTCAAGAGTGTATTCATGTGGTAAGTAGAGTTATCTGGAGGATCTTCTGCAATTGACAGCATTTTCCCCCTGTGGCCTAGTGATCACAAGACTATTTATCACAAAAGTTTAGAAGTGCCATGAGAATGTATAATAACTGCAAATATTCTAATGATTATGATAATGATCATGCTAGTGATCTCTGCTCTAGTGGTTATGTGCAACGCATACCTGGTTTTGTAACATTTAATAACTCTTTTGGCCATTATAGTATTAACCAAATGCTATTAATTGCACTTAGAATCAGAACTGGGATCATGCATGGTCTCTTGAGTTCAAACTTTTGGCTTAAGGCTTCAGCATCAAATTGTGTGATGAATGCATGAAAAAATATTGTTTCACTGTGCTTGGAGCAACCCCAAATGCTAGGAATCAAAGGCCCATATCCCAAATTTAACCAGTTGGGTCAATGCATGTTTCTGTAGCATTGGAAATATCTTTATTTAGATAAAGTTGTTACCTTATATTTGATCTTATTTTATAGGAGGCAAGACTTCAGAACTGTAGAATTAAAATGGAAATTATTCCTGTATGGTTTGAAATGAAATGGTTTCCCTTTCCCTGTTCTGAGTGTCTAAGAAATTCAAACACAGAGTCTGGCTGTGTAGGAAATCCCCCATCTAGTTTTCTCTAAGCCAGCCATGGCTTTAGCTACAAAATACAGAAGAATCACATTAATGAAAGCAAATGTTAAATGCAGCATCACCACATAACCATCCTTTGAATTTTAGCCACATAGACACTTCCGATGTAAAACTGAAAGTGATTAACTAGAATTGGGAACTGAAATTTATAAATTCAACTCATGGCCATTGGCTACCTGTGATCAATCACCAGTTACAAAAACAACTTACAAATTATTGTCGAAGCAGATTATAATGCCATCCTTCTTCCTTCCAAATTCATGATTCTGCCTTTTAGTAATTTCTTCAGTCATTTAATAATTCTTATTCTTGCATATTTATAGAGGAAGCATCTGGCCAAAAGTAGAATTATGTATCCAAACTTTGGAATATTATTGTTTTCTCTGTTTTCTTAAATCTGTTGTCCTATAGCCTGTCGTGCCCCTGATTTAGTTAATACCTCCCTGTTTTTATAACCGCCCCACTTTAGATGGGATTACCCTTCCCATTCAGACCCATTGGTTTCATCTCCTCCCACCTTCTAAGTTGTCCCACATTCTGTTTTAACTTTCTTTTCTTTCTTTATTTACGTCCATTACAGCCAGATCTCTATGGCTCACAGATGTGCCCAGGGAAGCTCCCAGAGGTGCGTCACAGGCCCAAAAGAAGCTTGCATCAAAGTGCTTCTTTGAGATGTCATAGCACTGCAGCAGCAGGTTCATGTGTGTGCAGTAGAGTTGTTGCTTGGCTTATCTCACTTTTTTGTTGTCATTCCCAAACTCTGGAGGCCCACGTCACACATTGTTTTGCCGAGACTTCATAGGACAAAATCATCTAAATTGTGTCTAGATGCACTTCAGGAATAGTGTATCTGTTTCTCGCTCCAAGATGTTCTTGGAGCTTGAATAATTATGGAATGGGGGCATCTGTAGGCTGAACAAGTAGGAAAGAATACTGAATGCTTAATGCAAAACTAACCTCTCTATGTAATTTTTCAATTTTCCTTGGTTAGATTTCCAAATACTCCTTCCTCTCTGCTCAAATTGCTTCAAATTATTGCAAATTCTCACAAGGCTTTGGCATGGTTGTCACAGTCCCCAGGTTCTTCTATGTTCCAGTGAATGAAGTGGGGAGGAGGGGATAGAGGGAGGAGACAATAAAGCTGCAGGGAAAATGCCCAAAGCAGCATTAATGTTACTAATTAGCATTTCAGTGGTTATTGCTCCTCCACAATTCTGTCTTTGTCTCCTCTCAATCACCCTTTCTATTAAAGCTCTAGACTCCCAAAATTATATTTTATAATCACAAAGTATGAATTGACCAAGGGTGAGGTATTTCTTTTATTCTAAAAGATATTCTAATTACATGCCCAGAAACAGCTTATGTTATTCCAGTCAAATAAAATCTATTGATCTGCACTATACTATGCTGTGCACAAATATAGAGAAGTCTTGCTATGTCTGCCCTGAGTCACCAGAAAAAATAAGCTAAGCTGTAAACATCATTTCATGGATGAGCAGAGTTAATATAGAGGTGATTTTCATGCGCTTTTTTTTCTATCACAGTCATACTCCCACCCACCCTTTTTAAGTTGGATCTTAGTTTTACCTATGTGTTTTATTTAGAGAAGAGAATGATTGCATTATTAAGTTACTAACTTTAAATCTGGAGTGTAACTTCAGTTTCCCAAGTGAAATCCTACAGGTAGCATGGGCTTCTTGGTGAAGAACTTTACTGGACCAGAAAAATGTAGCTGCTGAATGTTCTGATATGCTATTCTTTGCCTTTGGTTGTCCACAGGGAATTCCTGAGCAATGGGCAAGATTACTCCAAACCTCCAACATAACAAAACTGGAACAGAAGAAGAACCCACAAGCAGTTTTAGATGTTCTCAAATTCTATGATTCCAAAGAAACAGTCAACAACCAGAAATATATGAGCTTTACATCAGGAGGTAAGAGCAAATCTAAGATATTAAAAAGTGAAAAAAATAATTACAATCTCAGAGCCTGGGGATTAGCACAGAATACCTGTAGGGCATTTGAAGTCAGTTTTAGTTCCTTCTCTGAATGACTTCAACAGAAGTAAATCAAACTATGAGTTGGAAGTTGAAGTTGATGTTAATTGATTTACAGTGCCTGGATTGTTTTATTTTATTTTATTTTATTTTATTTTATTATTTTATTTTAAAATATATCTTTATTGATTTCAGAGAGAGGAAGGGAGAGGGAGAGAGAGAGATAGAAACATCAATGATGAGAGAATCATTGATCAGCTCCCTAGCCCACAACATGGGCATGTGCCCTGATAGAGAATCGAACCCTGATCGCCTGGATCCTAGGTCGATGCTCAACAGCTGAGCCATGCCTGGCCGGGCAGTGCTTGGATAATATTAGAACTGATATAAGGAAATTGTTCAGTGAGGCAGTAATTGTCCATTTGAATCAGCAACAATAATTGTTGTATTGTCTCTTCACTGGCATGAAGACACTCAGTTACTTACTATCAGGCCTTAGGCTACTTTTATCAGACCTCAAAATCAGACTTTAAAAAAGAAATCATGGCTTGTTATTGCTAAAAGAGTAAAAGTCCATAAGTCTGCCAAATTTCAACTTCATTTGCTAGTTTGTAGACCTGGCCTTTGCTTTAAGCTTTGATGTTCAAATTTGCACTATGAGCAAGTGAAATACATAAACCAAACAATACTTCTGCATTTGGAGAAATATTATCTGGGTTTCCTCTCAAGAAAACTTTCTTACTTAACATCTAAAGAAAGAACAGAATACTATTATTACTGCCCCAGCTATGACAAACCCATATTTTTTGGCATTGGTTTTAATATAAGGCAAGCTTGATCTCTTCAAGAATGGTGCAAAAATACACTTGGAAGGGGTGGTTTCTGATTTAGCCATCTCAAATACCAAAGACCAAACTTAAAGGCATATGCAATTTACCTGTTAAATAGGACTCTTTTAAAGTATATATATTTTTTATTTATTTCAGAGAGAAGAAGGGAGATAGAGAGATAGAAACATCAATGATGAGAGAGAGTCATTGATTGGCTACCTCCTGCATGCCCCCCACTGAGGATTGAGCCGGCAACCTGGGCATGGGCCCTGACCGGGAATCGAACCGAGATCTCCAGGTTCATAAGTTGATGCTCAACTGCTGAGCCACGCAAGCCAGGCAAAATAGGGCTCTTTATAATGAGAAGATTAACTTCTGTTATCCAATGGCAAAAACCTAAAAGAAAAAAAAAAAAAGGCATCAAGAAATTTTTATGATATTTAATCTATCACATGGAATAAAATATTTAAGATATCCTGGTTACATCAAGAAACACTCAATGTGAGGAAATCTAGAGCTAAGCTCCAAGTGCACTGTAGAACCACAGGAGATGAGAACTAAAAATGCATTCAAGAAATCATTTCATTGTACCCATTAATACTTTTCAGATTATCAGAATTTGTCTTTATTCTAAGTTACCACTGTTTTTTAACCCTTTTATTTTTGTGTTGAATTCTTTCAACTTACAAAGAAGAAATCTTAAAAATTATGTTGAGCCCAGCCTGGCATGGCTCAGCGGTTGAGCATCGACCCAGGATCCAAGCGATCAGGGTTCAATTCCCAGTCAGGGCACATACCCAGGTTGTGGGTTGAATCCCCAGTCTGGGGCTTGCAGGAGGCAGCCGATCAATGACTCTCTTATCATTGATGTTTCTATCTCTCTCTCTCCCTTTCCTTTCCTTTCTCTGAAATCAATGAAGATATATATATATATTTTAATTATGTTGAAACTCAGCAGTATCTGAGTTATTACACTATTCTGAGTTGAGTGAAACACCACATTATGTTTTCTGGATGTTCTAATGTCACAATTGGCTAATAATATGTCAGGGAGAGGAATAGTGGGGGAGAGGGAGAGTAGGGGAGAGGAAGGGCGGGTAGAAGGGAGGAAGGGAAAAGAGGGAGAGAAGGGAGACGGAAAGAGGAAGTGGTAGACAAATTCTAGATATATATGTACAGTAGCTCTCCTTATCCATGTTTTTGCTTTTTGTGGTTTTAGTTATCCATGGTCAACCATGGTCTAAAAATATTAATTGAAATTTTCTGGGACTAAATAACTCATAAATTTTAAATTTTGTGCTGTTTTGAGTAATGAAATGAAATCTCATATGGTCCTGTTCCATCCCACCTGGAATATGAATCATTCCTTGTTTAGTGTGTCCACACTGCACATGCTCCCTGCCTGTTAGTATCTTAGTAGCCATCTAGGTTATTATATCAGCTGTCAAGGTATTGCAGCACTTGTGTTCAAGTAAACCTTATTTTACTTAATAATTTCCCCAAAGCACAAGAGTAGTGATGCTGGCAATTCAGTTACACCAAAGAGAATCCATAAAGTGCTTTATTTAAGTGAAAAGTTGAACGTTGTCAACTTAATAGGGGAAAAAAAACCTCATATGCTGAAGTTGCTAAGATCTATGGTCAGAACAAATCTTCTATTCATAATTGTGAAGAAGAAATCCATGCTAGTTTTGCTTTCATGACTCAAACAGCAAAAGTTACAGTCACACTGTGTGATAGATGCTTAGTTAAAATAGAAAAGGCATTGAATTTGTGGATAGAAGACATGAACAGAAAACCTAGATCCCATAAATTCTCACTTAATGTCCTCCATACATTCTTTGAACTGTGGCCAAACAACATATAATGAAACCAATTTTACCATAGGCTAATTGATATAAACAAGAGTTAAGTTTCTACAGCATCTCATCAATGGTTATAAGAAAGCAATGTTGAATGAAACAATGCTATTTCAGGACCTACTCTGTGTGTGTGTGTGTGTGTGCCACCTGAGAGCAGAGTTAGGTATTATCTCAGGTTTCAGGCCTGAATGTATCCCCCACATTGGAGGGACTACTGTATAGAATCATTCCAATCCAGGAATGGGTAATCTTAACATTTTTCCATATACATGAGAGTCACTGGAGGCCTTCATTGAAGGTCTATAAAATAATATGGTGATAATATGTTGAGGATGTAAGAGTGTGAATTATATTAAGAAAAAATATCGTTTGTCATAATATCTAATAATGAACTGGAGACTTTTCTTCTGGTCACACACATGCAGTTTTTTTTAAAGTATCACTTTTAAGTAAGGCAGTCTTTATGAAACAAAGGTGACAATTTTATCTTCACTTTTCAGATAAAAGTGCACATGGATACATAGCAGCCCATCCTTCGGTAAGTGAAAAATTTAAAACAGTTTTGTGTAATCGGTGTTTTTGGTAGTCCAACAGATTGTAATTGTGCAGATCTAGATTTTTAGATATAGAATCTTTTAAAAATTGTTTTTAAAAGTATAATTTAGATACATACTGTATGATTCTATTTATATGAGTTACCTAGAATAGTCAAAATCATAGAGACAGAAAGTGGTTGCTAGGAGAAACAGAAATGGGGTGTTATAGAGTTCTAGTGTTGCAAGATGAAAAGCCTTCTGGAGATTGTTGGTAGCAATGGTTGTACAACAATGTGAATACATTTGACACTACTGAACTGTACACTTAAAATAGTTAAGATGCTAAATTTTATGTTATGTATGTTTTACCACAATTAAAAATAAAATTAAAAAACAAGAATTAAGGCCTTGGATGTAGGTGTTTAGTCTTATTCATTCCCTTACAAGCTGAGCAAATTTGGGGAAATGGCTTAGCTCCTCTGAACATCTCTTTCTTCAGCTTTAACTGAGAATAACAGTACCTACCTCCTAAAACTTGTGTGAATATTGAATGTGGCAATGTATATAATATACTTAGTACAGTACCTAGCACATGCTATGTTTTTATTAATTGTAAGCTACTATTACTATTATTTTTTAAATGGCAACAAGAGGAAAAGCTGTCCCCATACAAAAGGCTTGTGTGTGGTGATGGTATTTGCACCTTGCTCAGATTTCCCAAAAGACAACAGACTATAGCCTTGGTATTCTCACTTGTCATTTCCCCTTCTCCTTTTTCTTTGCCATGACAGCTTATTGGGCCACACTGAAAATAGCATGTGAAGGGAAGTAATAACAAAATGGGAAAGACAAAAATGTCAACCTTCCATGACCAACACATACCTTATGTCCCTTGATTTAATTAATATCATTATTGTGTAATACTGACTAGGTATCCTGACAAATAAATAATTTTATTTTTTAGGTAGGTCAGCTGTTTTAAATATCAATCTGCTAGGATGGTCTGTGTATTTATTTTTATTTTGTAAACAGCTTATATCTCTTAAGAGATTGGCTTTTTTGAGCTTACTTCTATTGGTTTTGCTTGTATAATTAAAACTAAATATATATAATGACCAAAATATTCTATCAAATCAGAAAAATATGATGATTTCACTGTTTGAAGATAAAACCACAGGATATTTACTTATTAAACATATATTTATCAAGTGTTTCCTTAAAATCACTGGGAAATTTGAAGCTCAGTCTAGTAAGGGGAAAAGTATGAACATAAACAAGCTTAATACAATATGGATCATGTTATATACCATATATTATGTTCATTTGCTGTGAGAATTCAGAGAAAAGAGATTACTTTTAGTTGAAGAAGCTAAAGGAAGCAGGCCCTTGTCCCAAGGGCTTAAGCTCAGTGCCTGGTGAAAAATAGGTCTTGGGACATATTTATTGAAGGTTGAGTTAGAAAATGATTTATAATGAAGGTGGCATTTGAGATAGATCTTGCAAATCACATGGGATTTGGCTCTGTGAAGATGGAGAAGGGCATTCTAAGCAAAAGGCAGAGTATGAAAAAGGACATGATAGTGAGGAGAGTAAGGAGAGAAACTGATGTAGGATTGAGTGAAGACTGAGTTGCAAGAAAGGGAATCATAGCCTTGAAAGTTAACTTGGAGCCAAATCATAGAGGTCCTTAAATGGTATTTTAAGGAATCTGGCTTTTTTTCAGTGTATAGTGGAAAGCTCTTGAAGTTTTTTAGAACAAGAGTATTAGATGATTAAAGCTTATGCTTTGAGAAGACTAGTATGACAGCAAATGTCCAGAATAAATTAAGGACAGATGAGACTGAATGAAAGGAGATCAGTTGGGGGAGTATTGAAAGCCTCCAAGCCAGAGGTAATGAGGCCCTAAGTGAGATAATGGCAGTAGGAATGGAGACTAAATTCAAATTCCCGAGATGGTTAGGGTAATGATTGGATGTTGGGGAAAAAGTTGAGGTCAAAGATGACTGCAGGCTTAAAATGATATGTGGCTGGCCAGAAAGATGGGGATGTCACCTTTCAGGAGTTGCAAACTTCTTTGAAAAGATGCCGAGTTTCCTCTTGGATGGTTTGAGTTTGAAGGGTTGGCAGGGCAGGACTTCCAGGTGGAGATAATTGATTAAACTGCTTGACTAAAGCTAGATTTCTATCAACTGAATGAACTGAATTAGACCTTTAAGTTCAGGTCACTTCAGTGGAACTCAGTTACTTAAGAACAGAGAACTGCACCTTGTGTTCTCCTTATGGTTCTAAAGGTAGACTGCACTTTGCATTGCTTATTATTATTATTATTATTATTATTATTATCTATTATTATTTTGCATTAGGAACATTCTCAGTAGACCTAGCTATCCTATAGTATCCGATTTAATAGGATTGACAACACTTTATAGACATAGCCTGAAGTGATCACAAGTTTTGCCATCCTCTAGTAGCCTGGGTGGGAATTAAAATAGAAGCAATGTTGTATTCACTAAATGTTTTTAAATACTGGCTATATAATTATTATTGAATTCAGCAATACCTCCCATAGTCATATGACATCTGCTTTACTTCTCACTCTGGTAGCTTCTTTGATATTATTGTATTAAATGCTAAATACTTTTCATGGACTTACTCTTCAATTTGAGGGTACATTTTGCATTTTAAATTTTATATTTTTGTCGAACTATTGAGAATGAAATAATGCATTTAGAATCCTGGGCTAGTATTCCAAGTAGAAGGTAATAGCAAAAATATGAATACACCATGATTTGTGCCTAGAGAACCTAGATGTTCAGTTGACAGATTGTGCTTTTGATTTGCAGTACTCATTTACTTTGCCCATCTAAATTAGTGGTTCTTTTACTTCATTGTGAATCAGAATTGCCTGGGGAATCTGTTAAAATGCAGATTCCAAGACTCTACTTTGCACAGTAGATCTGAAATGGAACCTTGATCTCTGCATTTTAAACAAGAACTGAAAGTGACTCAGACCACACCTTGTATTATCTAAATTCTCCAAAGTCCTTACATCTAATTCCTTTGACCTTTAAAAATTAAAACTGAAAAATAAAGAAACATAAATTTCTTTAAATAATTAACTCAAAGAAAGGACAGTTTTCTGAGGTAGTTTCTCTAGCTGTTGTACTCTCTAGAGCAGGGTTTATAACTTGGAGTCCATGGATGGGCTTCAGAAGATCTATAAACCCTTGCAATTATATGCAAGAGCATGTATATACTTGTATTTTTTGTGGGGGGTGGATAGGCCAAATCCTTCAGAATTCTAAAAGACTCCAGGACCCAATTCAGGTTAAAAATTACCTCCCCTGTCCCAGTGTATGGCATAATAAGAGTGTCAAAAATACCTAATTTCAAAAAGACAAAAACATTCCTTACTTGTTATCCATCTATATTTTTATAAGTTTAGACATATTAAACATAATAATTGTCAGCCTGGAAGGAAAAGTGTAGCAACATTATACCTTTGCCTCCCAAAAAAAAGCAGCCAGAAAAACCTGTTAATCAAGCAAACCTAAGTTTATTAAACTTACAGCAATAAGCAAGGCTCCTACCTGGTCTGTTGCATGACGAATCTCAGAGGGAAGGGAAGGGGGAGGGCAAGAAGAGATTAACCAAAGAATTTATATGTATATATGCATAACCTGTGGACACAGACAATAGTGCAGTGAAGGCCTGGTGAGGGGGCGGGAGCAGGGTCAATGGGGAAAAAAGGGGGACATCTGTAATACTTTCAACAATAGATATATTTTTTTAAAAAAAGAGTCCTACCTTGATCATCTTAGCTGTGTCTTAGAAAGAGGGTGTCAAGGGGAAATATTTATAGGGTTTTAGTGCATGTCTGTGTGATTTTGAAGCAGGTCTAGCAAGGTAATGAACAGGTTAGAATTGTACAGTGTTGTGTTAAAATAGCATCGAAATAACTTTGGATTGGCAAATGTAGTGAAATGAAGGGCTTGAAGAGAGTGTTGGTGAGCAGGCCATTTTTTTAATTGAATTTATTGAGGTGACACTGATTCACAAAATTATACAGGTTTCAGGTGTACAATTCCACAACACATCATCTATACACTGTGTTGTGTGTCCACCACCCCAAGTCAACTCCCTGTCCATCACCATTTATTCCCCCTATACCTTCCTTCAACTCTCACCCAACCCCTCCGGCAATCACCACACTGTTGTCCATGTCCATGAGTGTTTTTCTCTTTTTTTCCTTTATCTTTCTTGCTCAATCCCTCCAACCCCCCACCCAGCCTACCAACCCCCACAACCTGACAGCAGTCAGTCTGCTTTCTATCTATGAGTCTGTCTCTGTTTTGCTTGTTAGTTCATTTTGTTCATTAGATTCCACATATAAGTGAAATCATATGGTACTTGTCTTCCTCTGACTGGCTTATTTCACTTAGCATAATGCTCTTTAAGTCCATTCATGCTGTCACAAAGGGTAAGAGTTCCTTCTTTTTTATGGCCGAGTAGTACTTCATTGTGTAAATGTACCACAGGTCCATTCATTTACTAATGGGCACTCGAGCTGTTTCCAAATCTTGGCTATCACAAATAACACTGCAATGAACATAGAGGTGCATATATTCTTTTGAATTAGTGTTTCAGGTTTCTTCAAATAAATTCCCAGAAGTGGAATGGCTGGGTTATAAGGCAGTTCCATCTTTAAATTTTTGAAGTAACTTCATACCGCTTTCCCCAATGGCTGCACCAATCTGCATTCCAACAGTACTTCAGTCTGTTCAGTCTTATCTTCCCAGAACAAGTACTTTTTAAAATAAGAAGCTAAGTCATTTTTATTTGTCTTCAATATTGTTTGATATAAGAACAGGAAAATATACTGTATTTTGATATTATTTAACGTAGGGGAAAAAGTGTGCCCAGACCCAATATTATTTATACAGAGATAGTAAAGTATGCCAGGTCCTAGTATTATTTAACTGGGACAGGAACTAATATTAATTTCAGGTCTCAGTACCATGGACTGGTATTCTAGGTTTATTGCTGGTTCGTTAATGTTCCCTGGCCCAATCATCATCTAAAACAATGTCCACTGAAGGCCACACATACTTTCCAACCAAACAATCAACATGGCAGCATAGTATTTTCTCCTAGATGCATGATAATATGTCTTCCTTCACCCTAAAAACCTTCAGAGGCTAAAAACCTTTAGATTTTCTAATTAATTCCTTAGTCCATCCATGGAGATAGGGAATGTCCCCATATCAAATGAAAATAGTGAGAATAGAAAGAGTCAGTGAAATTTTGCAGAAGGATTTTTTTCTAGCAAAATAATAATTGAAATGTGCAAGGTTGCCTCTTGACCAGTAGGCACTGATTGGTCTTTGAACCAGTTTAAGGGCTGGGCCAAGATACTCAGACCTGGGCCCATTATATTTGCCACCAGGGCCATTCTTAGTACTTCATAGGCTATATACACACTCTCACTTATGGAAGCCACATGATGCTTTATATCAAATATATTAAAGAGCCCTTATACCTCACTTTATATTTTGCTGTAAACTTTTTAAAGTGATTTTTAAAATAATGATTTTGAAATTATTTGATTACAGGTAACATTTGACTTATGGTTAAGAATAATTTATTGGAAATCATTGTCAATACTCAAGAATTGCTGCTAAATAAGACAATCTATCCTACAATTTGTTTTTAATAAAAATTCCTATAAATATTAAATTTAAATAACTAATTAATATATAATTATACTTAATTGACATTTAATTAAACATTAATTAATTTAGATTTTATAGTTTTCTTGTGGTATTTTGGAGTTAATGATTTATTTCCCACTTAAAACTTTTTTCCAGGCCCGCATATAATTCGTATTATCCTTACACATGGTTCACATTGCCTAATAGATAAAATAGCATTGTTTGCCATATAAAGTGTATTCAATTTATATGCAGGTTCTGCCCTTCTACCAAGGAACGGTGTTTACATGTATTCTTGATCCCAGTTGGCATAAAGATAGAACAGAAATTTCTAGAACAAAATAATATCAAAGTAAATACCAATACCCTAAAACAATTTCTCCCTGTGCTCACTGAGGTGCCCTGAAGAGTTAGCTTTTCACAAGAAGAAGCTGACTTCTTTGACCTGAAAACTTAATGTCATTAACATATGTTGCTATCCATACAGCCACAATACAATATAGTAGCTTAGCTGTTTTGGCTAATTTAAAAACAAATATAGGTGCAGAAACAGACTGGTACACACAGAGAACAGACTGATGGTTATCAGAGGGGAGGAGTGCTGAGGGACTTGGTGAAAAATGTGAAAGAATTGAGAAGTACAGATTGGTAGTTATAAAACAGCCATGGGGATGTAAAGTACAGCATAGGGAATATAGTCAATAATATTGTAATATCTATGAATGGTGCCAGGTGGGTACTGGAAATATCTTGGGGAACACTTTGTAAAATATATGATTGCCTAACCACTATGTTGTACAGCTGAAACTAATAAAAAAATAATATTGAATGCATACAGTAATTGAAAAAATAAATAAATAAAAAATTTCCTGACTTGCTAGATAAAAAGAAAATAAATATAAGTGTATAAATAAGAAAATCAATATCAAGCAAGCATATACACTTTAATCTATAAACCACTAAGTATGTATATCAGGCAATCAAATATTCTTTCAGATTCTTATTTATAAACTTTAAGGTGTCTTCCTTCTCACAAGAGATAAACCTTGCCGACTCCGATCAGATATGTGATTATACCTTATTATTCCACCATAGGTTTCTACATGATTGTAGAAAATCCACAGTGAACTTATAATCATAGACTGAGGTCATTTATGTAAATCTAATTAGTAGGCTGCCTGTGTCTGACTTAAGAGTGTTGTCCTCAAGAAATGAAAATTCTTTTTAGGATTAACCTGAGCCAGTATACCTGAAGGCAAAAACAAAGAACAAATAAATAAATATATATACATAGGGTCCCAAAAGATGTAGACACATTTTGAATAATTATAAAGGCAGTGTTTATTAAAATACATTTCATTTTCAAAATGTAATTGAAATCAGCTGTTAAAGTATGTATACATTTTTGGGGCACCCTGTACATGCACAAACAAAACAAAAAATTGGGGGATAAATGGGGGGGAAATTGGGGGACATCTGTAATACTGTAACAATAAAACAAGGAAAAAATACCATCTATAATAGTGCTTTCCAAAAGAAATTTAGTGAAAGCTATATATGTAACTTTAAATTTTCCAGTAGACATATTTAAAAATGTAAAAATAAATAAGTGAAATTATTATTTTTTAAAAATATATCTTCATTGATTTCAGAGAGAGGAAGGGAGAGGAGAGAGGGAGATAGAAACATTAATGATGAGAGAGTCATTGATCGAGCCCGCAACCAGGGCATGTGTCCTGACCGGGAATCGAACCCCGATCGCCTGGATCCTAGGTAGACGCTCAACCACTGAGCCACACCCGGCTGGGTATTTTTATTATTATTATATTTTAACCCTCATCTGAGGATATGTTTTATTGATTTTTAGAGAGAGAGAGAGAGAGAGAGAAACATCCATGTGAGAAACACCGATTGTTTGCCTCCCATATGCATCCTGACTGGGGGTTGAACCCACAACCTAGGTATGTGCACTGACCAGGATTCAAACTCACAACCTTTTGGTGTATGGAACAATGCTCCAACCAACTGAGCTACCTGGCCAGGACAGGTGAAATTATTTTTAATAAAATATTTTACTTAGTCAAATATATTTAAAATGTTACCATGTCAATATGTATATTCTATAAAAAGCATAAGGAAATATTACCCATTTTTTCATATTGCATATTTAATATCTGGTATGCACTTTACAGTTGCAACTCATCTCAATTCAGACTAACCAATTAACAGTGTTCAATAACCATGTATGTGTTCAATAGCCATGTATGGCTAGTGGCTGCCATATTGGACAGCACATATCTATATCATAGTTCACTTTGTTTTAAACTTGAGCCTGTATCAAGATCATCTGCAAAGCTTACTATAACAAAGATTGCAAGGCCCCACTTTGAGAGTTTCTGATTTATGGATCTGGATGGAGCCTGAGAATTTGCATTCTAACAAGTTCCTTGATAATGCTGATGATGCTGATCTGTGGATAACAATTTGAGAACCATGACCATAGCTCTTTCAAAATCCAACTTTGGTACCATTTTATACCTGTATTAACATGAATAACCAAGAATTGACCCTTGATGCTATGGTTGTTGTTATTTTTGGTGCTGGTGTTATTGCATTTTTTAACATTACAAGTCACCATTTACCTGTTGGTTAAGATTGAATAATTATTTATGAAGATAGGCACTCCTTAGATTTTCATGTCTGTTACTCTCTGAGAGCTTCATTTCAGGAGGCTGAACAGGAAAGAAACATTCATGGGCTTGCTTATACTTAGTATTTGCAGAGCTGTCTTAATACCATATCCATACACATGCTCTGATCGGTAAGCACAAAATAGGCCTTTTCTGGTTAACAATCTGTCAATAATTGGCCCAGTCCAAATTCAAAGCTTTAATTGTAATTCAGTTGATTTTTTTTCACTTGATTTTTAAAATATATTCATTGATTTCAAAAACATTGAATTTTAAAATAGTAAATGAATAACTCACTGTTTTTTTAGCTCAATGAAAAATAAAAAGAATTTTTAAATTTTCATGCTGTTTAAACAATGACCTGAATTTATCTCTGAATGTGGGCACTTCCTGGACACCAAATTTTAAATGGTTCTGTTCCTTTGTAAAAGATTCAGTTCCCTCCTAACTCTTCTGGGTGAAATATTTCATTTTCCTGGTCTCATTTCTAAAGGAAAGCAATGAGGATTTAATACTTAATCTTTTAACTTTGTTTTTGTCATAAGAGTACAAAAACAGCATCAGAGCCTCCTTTGGCTCCTCCTGTGTCTGAAGAAGAAGATGAAGAAGAGGAAGAAGAAGAAGACGACAATGAGCCTCCACCAGTTATTGCACCAAGACCTGAGCATACAAAATCAGTAAGTCACAAGTGACTATTTCCAAATGATTCAAAAGATGTCCTTTGGAACACTCATATAGTGAGAATCTAGCTAATCAACTAGTACCTACTAAACATCTTATTATGTTCCAAAAGTTGGGGATATAAGATTAGCACATGACAATTAGGGGATAATACCTAACAATATACAAATAAGTGCTGAGTCATAAAACTGCTGCAGAGGTTAAGATAGAGAAGAAAATTCATGTGCTTCAGGTAGGAAGGCTGGAATAAGCAGAGACACCAGTACCAGAATTAGCACAGCATATATGGGAATCGCTAAGGACTAGCTCCTCAAAGCTTTCAAGGGCAGTATACTTGAAGCAACTTAAAGTGTTATTTTTAAAAATAGAAATCACTTGTTTTTTAAAAACTCAATGAGGTTTGTGGTGCAGGGTAGAAGGAGGGCTGAGTAGACAGAGCACAGAGAATTTTTAGGACAGTGAAAATACTCTGCATGATACCATAATGATAGATAAGTGTCATTATGCATTTATCCAAACCCATAGAAAGTACTACACTCAGAGTGAACTGTATGTAAATTATGGACTTTGGGTGATTATGATATCGATGTAGGTTCATCAGTTGTAACAAATGCACCAATCATGTGAGGGAATGTTGATAACAGGTGAAGTTATGCATGTGTAGGGGCAGGGGTATATGGGAAATCTGTGTACTTTCCCCTAAATTTTGCCAAGAACCTAAAAACTTCTTAAAAATTTATCTTGATTTAAAAAACAAAATCCTTACTGATATGACAATGTCTTGATTTCCTACTCTTTCCTTGGCCTGCTGTTTTAATTGTAGAATTTTTTTTCTTATCTGTAAGATCTATACTCGTTCTGTGGTTGAATCCATTGCTTCACCAGCAGCACCAAATAAAGAGGTCACACCACCTTCTGCTGAGAATGCCAATTCCAGTACTTTGTATAGAAACACAGATCGACAAAGGAAAAAATCCAAGATGACAGATGAGGAGATCCTAGAGAAGCTAAGTGAGTCTTTTGCCATCATTACTTTCTTCATGGAATGTTTTTTCATAAAATAGAATGGAAATTGATCCTTTAGAAGTTTAAATCAGCTCGTATGAACTCCAGGCTCCCTGAAGTCACAAAATGTAAAGTTTGGGATTCACTGTGTATTCTAGATCACTCCCTCTCTCACACTCCTAATTTGACAGAAGCTAAATATTCTCACTTGAAAAAATCAATTAAGCTGAAAACTTGACAAAATGAATTAAGTAATAAGTTTTATTTTAAGATTACACTCCCAAAAGGAACAAAATAGTCTGGATGGTCATACTCCAAGGCTCCACTGACCAATCATGATAGGTAAGTCAGTCAAAACCCAACACAGTCCATCAAAACTGGAAGCCACAATAATATAGCCTTTTCCCTTAATTTAGAAGCATTTGTATATGAAGAGAGAGCATGGCCAGCAAATACTAACAACCTCTTTTCCACAGTGTCATTAGTGTGTACATGCTTGTCCATACACATTCACTCCAGTTTTGCAAAAACACTCTTCCAGTTAGCATTCTTGGTCAAAGAGATTTAAAAAAAAAAAAAATTCTCTGCTGAAAAGAGTCAAAGGTCTGTGAAATATATTCATTAAAATCATATTACAAAATCATTTAACGAATTACTAGTTATCTGCAATCAGTGCCCTCAGTCTAACTCCTGCTCATCCTTCAAAACTCAGCTCAAATGCTGCCTCCTCAGGAAAGTCTTCCTTGTCTCTCCCAGTCTGAATTAAGTGCCCCTCTTCTTTGCTGTCTTTATGGCAAAAAAATATCACATTATATTAATCTATCTCCTTCCTTCACTTAGACTGTGAGCTCATCAAGGCAGGGACTGTGTCTTCCTTTCCTATACATCCAACTTTAATAAAGTAAAGGCACTTAACAAATGTTTCTTGAGTGAATGAATGAAAAAATAAACAAGCAAATATATCTTTACTAGGCTCTACCTTGTTTGTTGTATGCCAGAATCTTTGGAGCAAACAATAGAAAAACAATTTCCTGCCATCAAGAAACTTACAATTTTATTTGAAAGATAAAATTTAAGAGTGTGATACAATTAGAGAATAGGAGGCCATTTTATTTCAAATAAATGTCTATCTAAAAAGCCACAGAAAAGAAAGAGAGCAGTTCAGGGGAGCTATATGTCACAGGAAGACTCTACAGAGGTGGTTGTTGGGCCATTTTGCCTTCTGGTGGACATTTGGCAATGTCTAGAGACATGTTAGTTGTCATGACACAGGGAGTGTTGCAGACATCAGGTGGGATAGACTAGGGATGGTTCTAAATACTCTACAACGTAAATGACAACATCCCTCCTTTCCGCTCTGCAACAAAGAATTATTCAGCCCCAATGTCAACAGTGCTGAGGTTGAAACAGTCTGAGCTACAGGTATTTTAGAAAAGCAAAGGTTCAGGTTGAAGCTGTCTGTGAGCACTCAGAACTGGAATTGCTGAACTTAGCCAACTGACTATACTATACTATACATGATTAAATATTCCTCTAGTGCTAATACCAACTATTTGCCGTAATAATATTAGAAATTATTTCCATTTATTGAGCACTTTCTGCAGCGGCCACTTTCCATACATTATCAGGCTTAATTTTCACAATAATCCCTTGTGGTAGATTTTAATAGCCTCATTTTACAGATTGGTGAAATTATCCCTCAAAAAGCTACACTAATGACTGGCAGAGCCAGAGTTTGAACTCAAATCTGTTTGCCTTTGAAGCTTATACTATTGCCATTACTCACTTTGCATCCAAATATTCCAACTGTCTATATGTGGAAAAGGAAAAGGAAAAGGAAAGAATTGCCTTGATAATTTCAGTTCAGTTACTCAGACAATTGCTTCAATTTTTTCCTTTATTTTGTACATGTAGACATGACCTAAGAGATTTATTAGACATTAAAAATTGAACAGCCTCGCTTTAGTAAAAATGACTGTTATTTGGTATCTGTTTTAGATTTATTATAATTAAAATGCATTTATAGCTTTCTTAAGTTCAATGACAGAGAAACAAGCACTTTCTTCTTGGGCCAGAATCTTGCTTTGCTTCCCAAACGGTAATAGTACTGGAGCTGTGGACTTTATAATTTGGTGTTTATACTGTTCTGCATTGAGCAACACGATGAAGAGGAGAAAACTACATTTGATTGTACTTTAAATTAAGAATTAAGTGTTTTCTTCTCTGTTGGAGAATGCTGGGGTCTAGACAGAATCATTTTCCCTCTAGCCTGTGGGCCACCTATGACTGCCAATCCTACCTTGTACTTACAAGGCCTTGGCAGGGAGAACCTGCAAAGAAATGGGAGATTACATCTCATGAATCAGATTCAGGCTGAGCTCTACTGCATAGTCTGCAAAGTCAATCTTTCCTGCTCCTGCTCCACAAGCACCCTCTCTATGCCCTTGACAAGTTATTTAACCCCTCTCAGCCTCAGTCTCTTACCTGTCAAATTGGGATACAAATCATAACTACATATTAGTATTCTGTCTATAGAATGGATTTTATGTAGCTCTACTAATGGATGAAAGGACAGGTATTGGAGTCAGAAAGGCCCTGCAATTTAAATTACAAGCTGATTGCCAACAGCTATCTCACTTTGGGCACGTTATTTAACTTTTCTGGACCTCTTTTTCCTCATTTAGAAAAATAAGAGTAAGAATAGTACCCAATTCATAGCATTATGATAATTAAACGAGAATAATACATATAAAAATCTGGTACAAAATAGGTGTTCAATAAGTGATAGTAACTATTTTATTACATAAGTACAAAGCCTTATTAAGATAATACAATGAGACAGGCTTTGAAATGAACCATAACTGAGTTTCAGTCATAAACCTAAACTAGCTGTGTGTCCTTAGGCAAGTCACTCAACTCTAAACTTCAGTTTCTTCATCTGAAAAATGGATATAACAATAATACTGATATAATAGGGATTTTGTGAGGACTAAATGAAGTGTAAAGTATATAAGACACCTAGCACAATAAATAGTAGTATACTATTTTTATGTTATTTTTCCAAAATGATGGCAACCATGTTTTTTTATATAAAAAGTGGAGCATGGGGTCTTCCAGTGGGGCAAATATTTGAAATCAGGAATAATTCCAGATGTATGACCCCTGTACAGAAGTCATTGAGAGCCTTGGAATCAAAGCCCTCATTCGAGCTTGAGGAAGGAGTAGAGGAGCATGTACTGAGGTAAAGGAAATGGGAAAGGGAGACAGGGAGATAGAGAAATGGGCTACAGCCCATACCAGAGTGGACACCCTCACCATAAGCATAAGGAAGAGGTGAAGGTGGCCTCACCTTCAGTCTCAGGGATCCAATTACTATGAGGTGAGTAGCTCAGATAAAAATCCCTCCAGGTTATTTATCTGCCATGGAGATACTGATTATGGGGGTCAGACCATGGGATCAGTAATGATTGAAATGGACAGATCATCTTTCAGTTTTACACAGAGATAGCCTGGGTCTAGCTTATTCATTACAGTCTGTCTGAATCTGTTGGAAAATAAAGAAACCTCCCTGGCCAGGTGGCTCAGTTGGTTGAAGCATCATCTCGTGCACCAAAGGGTGTGGGCTAGATTCCCAGTCAGGGCAGATATCCAGGTTTCGGGTTTGATTCCTGGTCGGGGCGAGTACAGGAGGCAACCAATTGAAGTTTCTCACATCTATGTTTCTCTCTCTCTCCCTTCCTCTCTCTCTCAAATCAATAAAAATATATCCTCAGGTCAAGATTTTTTTTTTTTAAATTTAAAAAGAAGGTAAAGAAACCCCTACATTTCAGTGAAAATTTTCAAAAGTCGGTAGAATTGTGCAATGCAGGAAACTTGTCTTCAGCCTCTCTCCTCTCGGCCCCACAATCACTTCCTCCTCTTGTTCCTCCCTTCCCCTAGCATTCCTCACTCAAAAGTCTTTCTCCTAATTTCCCCTCAGATAGAATTGAAATTAATTTAGAGAATTATTTTCCTTTTTCTCAGGAATCAAAATTTTCATTATACTAAAGCGATAATGTTTTAGTAGTTAGAGTTCAACTTAGTTTAATATGTAGGAGAATACATTGATGGGCTTCTCTGCCATTGAAACCACATCATGAACCCTATTTCCAAATACTAGTGTTTAATGATTTCTTAAACTCTTGTAATTTAAAATGAATAATTTGTTTCTTACTTAGGAAATCGCTCTGGTAGGAAATTGTTCTGGTACTACTATTGTTTTTTTTCCTATTGTGTCACAATGGTTTTTCCTTTCTTTATTAAATTTTATAAAAGCAAATTATAATGGCTCTGATGAAAGAGATCACTTTGAAAGCTTGTTTTGTAATCTAGAATGCTAAACAAGGCCTGCTGTGTACTCACCTAACATCAGTAGATGGCAGCAAACACTCTCTTATGAAGAGTTATGGGTGTTGAGATGCTGTTTTATTTGAATAGCAGTTAAACTCAAAAGCAGTTTCTAATCCAAATAACTGTCTTTTAGTAATCCTTGTGAAAGGATTTATTTCCAGTTTATTTTACCATGCATACCATGGAAATAAAGGCTGAATAATTTACTACCATAAAACCTCAATAACTGAACCCTGCCAATTGGAATTGGTTATAATTTAAAAAGTGTCTTGGGCTGAAGCTTATTTGCTTTTGTTCAGTCTATGGAAAAGGATTTGTTTAGCAACTTAATAGTATAACTTTCTTAGAAGACTAGAAATTGCTTAAAAGAACTATGGTTTCATGTGACTTTAAAATTGTTATTTCATTAAAAGAAGAATAGTAGTAGTAGTAATAGTAGTAGTAGTAGTCCAGGCCCTTACCCATTAATAGCTTACTTGGATAAAGATAGTGCTCAATGGTGTAGAAATCTGTAAGACAATTTTTAAAATGAAATAACAACTCATAAAGAAGGGAGGGTCAGAGGCATCCAAATAAATGACTCCCTTTAAAGTAGTCTCCTTGAGAAGCTGTACCCTTATTCTCATAATGCTATGGCCCAGAATTTTTCTGCACCTCTTTGAGTACTGCATTGAAGAGTCAAATGTCACTTCCTCTGGATTTATTCTGAATGGGGGAAAACATTCATCCTCTGAGTGGTAGATTTGATATTTTGAAATAATAAAACCAATATTTTTTCCAAATTCAAACATGATAAATTAATGATTTTCTTGTGCAGCTTATTAACTTACTCCACAAAGTTTGGAGCAATCTATAGACACAGAAAGTACATTAGTGGATGCCTAGGAATCAGTTGGAAAGCTGAGGGGGGATGAAAAGTGACTGATAACAGGTACAAGGTTTCTTTTTTGTATGATGAAAATGTTCTAACATTTAGTAAATTTGTACCTCTAAAAATTTACTAAAAGCTATTGAATTGTGCTCTTTAAATGGATGAACTTTATGCTATGGAAATCATAGCTTAGTAAAGCTGTTAAAGGCGTTTGGAGTGCTAGTAGCATCCTAGGTTCAGGGGTGTATTTTTTTAAAGTATGAGTTGCATCACTTTATGATTAAACTTTGTTCGCACCCTCATCCCCATTTCTGCTAGCACAGTACTGATTTCAGAGTAATTGCTTAATAATTATTTGTTCAGCATAATTGAAAGTAGTATAATGCTCAATTTTATTTTATTTCAGAGAAGATAGTGATTTTTATTAAAAAATGTTTACAGTCTTGGCTGGCAGCTCAATGGTTAGAGCATCAGCCTGCAGACTAAAGGGTCTGGGGTTTGATTCTGGTCAAGGGCACATACCTGGGTTGCATATTCATTCCCTAGCCTGATTGGGGCATGTGCTGGAGGCAACCAATTGATGTGTCTCTTTCACATGGATGTTTATCTCTTTCTCTCTCTTCCTCCCTTACACTCTCTCTGAAAAGCAATGGGAAAAAAAAATCTTTGGGTGAGGATTTAAAAAAATAATGTGTACAAGTTCTTAGATGTTTTTTATCTCCTAATCTACAGTATCATTTTATGGGTACTTTTAACAAATGTTGAGTTATAACCAGTCATTTATGTTTCCCAAACATCATCAATTTTTATTACAAACAGCATGGGTTATTACTAGTACTTAAATTAATATATTACTATTTGTTAATTTAATAAAATGTATCATTATCCATGTAAGTTATAGAAATAACTCAGGAATGTTGTTCTAATGTTTTTTCATTAACTCTGGCATCTTAATTTTTAGTAATACATAAAGGGAAATCAATCAGTTTTAACCTCACTCTCTCTCTCTCCTCCCCACCCTTACTCAGGAAGCATTGTGAGTGTTGGTGATCCAAAGAAAAAATACACAAGATTTGAAAAAATTGGTCAAGGGTAAGTGATTGTTATTTGAACTATCAAAACATACATATCAAAGATATACATTAAAATTCAATAACAGCTTGGATTTCTGGTAAATTATGTTTCTTATTTTCTGGGTTATATTCATATTTTCATCCTCAGTGTTGACTTTTCTGGTTGGCTGTTAATTAATCAAGGAACATATCCTGCTGGAATCTTCACTATTGTTGGGCTGACACTATTTTTAGGGACATTTTGATTCCATATAATTAGATGATTCAAACTGATTTCTCTAGAAAAGCAGTAGGGTTATTAGAAACCTCATGTTTGTATGAAACATCCTTTATCCCTGTCCCCCTACACCTGTATGAATGTTATGCTTAAGATCCTATTTCTTTGTCAAACTGAAAAGTGACAGAGTGAGGGTAAGGAAAGTCCTTACTGAATGATACAGAGGTGGGTAGAGTTGAATATGTGAGTAAAGAGAAAACTGATCAATAATCCCTAAAAGAGATGGTCCCTGCTGTTTCAGTTCACTTCTTCTGGGCATGGCTTTCAAACTTCTTAAGAGATTAGATCTGATTAGCTGGGTAAGCATGACCCAGTTAAGAAGTATTTCCAGGTCCAAACACCTCAGAAGCCACCAAGTCATCCTATAAGAGTCTACTGATACTCTGGGTGAGACGTTTGCATGATGGTCAGCATCCCCTGGCCTGGCTAACTGTGTGCCTGTAGCAGCCTCACCTATTATGCTCATTAAGAATAAATATTCCCAGGCTTCACTGTCAGAAACTTGTTTCAGAAGTATGGAATGGGAAACAGGAAGCTGAATTTTGGAAAAGTTCTTTAAATAATCCTGACCATTAGTTAGACATGCAAACCACGGGGCTAGATCATTCACCAGAGCTAAAAGTAAGAGTTACCAGTTCAACAAGTCAGCTGTAATTAGGTATGTCTCTCAGGCCTCAATGTGAAACTAAGTGGAAGGGCTTGAGTAGGCAAGTGTTTGAAACAGGGAAAAGTCTTGTTTAAAGAGAAATGAAGTGATCTTAAGGGCTGTACTTAAATAGAGAATGGGACAAGATATTTAGGTGCACCAATTACTATATGCCAGGATCCAATATAGCACCTCAGAGGTCTCCTGGATGAGAAAAGGGACTGGGAAGGAAGAGATACATCTAATGTGCCTGCAAAATTGTGCTAACCCCTCAGCCAATAGAGTTTGTTTTTGGATAAGGGAATGTAGGAGTTTTTTCAAGTACTTCACTGTTTTTCCTAAGATTCTTAGGTTCAGAAAATTATATATTGTATATAAGCTTGACTATTTTTCATGATTTTTATATTTTATTTATTTCTTCCCCCTAGCTTTTGTAGTAAAGTTTCTTTTGAAATTGCCAAGTTATCTTGGGAAATAAGAGAAGCAATCATTACATTTTGGCTAGAGGATAAGAGGCGCATATCTTACCCCCTTACTTTGGGGATTATGATTTGTGGGAATCAAGGTAAGAAGACCCTGAGAGGGAGGCAGAAACTCAGGGAGAAATATATAGCCAACCTTTTCCCAGTAGAAACCATAATGGTGCTGCATATTTAGGAGGCTAAAATATATACCTATTTGTGTTTTTGCTTCTTTTTTTGTCATTTGATATCACTGGTATACTTTTTTTTTTTTTTGTCTGCTAGAAACTTGTATTAATTTGTTCCAAAATATTGGAACTAAGGGGCAGTACACAACATAATGACACTGTATTCATATCAAATAAAAGTACAGATAACATTTCTGGGTTACATAATACTGGCAACACTGCACAATCAAACCATGGGTTAAAAAACAAGAGTGGTATGAGAGCTGGGCATATTTTATAGAGTAATAACAGCAGCATTGTCCTTTTCATTGAAACAGACCTAATTCCAAATTACCTATATGTAGTTTATGAAAATAGTGTGTTTTAAAATCTTTTTTGTTCAAATGTAGTTGAAAAATACAAAAGTCACCATTAATGAGGAATATATTAGAAACCCACTGATAAGTGCCTCAAAAGAATAGAAAGTTATGCATTTAACTACTTTGTACCTGTCAGACATCTCACCAACATTTTGCCATCTTAAAACTCAATAAGAATACTGCCTTTTCACAAATTATTCAAACCCAAACTTGCATAGAATTGCATAGAATTGTTAGATTATATTTTAAAAACATGACAGATACTTCCATGTAGGTGTTTAATGCTACTGACCTCATTGGCAAGCCCTGATGATTTGAGAACTTCCTTTTCTACAATAAAGGTTCATTCAGAGGTGATAGCTTCTGATATCTTTCCTATGAACATGTGATTTTACATCAGAAATATGGCTTTTGGTATAACAACTTCCAAGACAAAATATTTACTCATGTTTATCACTCTGTCACTCTGACAGACTTTGCCTTGGTAAAACCCCCTGATACGTAAATACAATTTGAATCCAAAATAAATATTAAATATTTATAAACTTGACTCCTGTATAAATTACGTAGTGTCCAATGAGTTGTAGAGTCTTGCTGAAGGCGTTGCTTCCTGTTGCCTTCTTAGGGATTTTCCTCTGTGAAAAGTCAGATTAAAATGAACCTAATGCTGAAATGTTTTCCCCACTCAAAAACACGAACTCTCAGGTCATGATATTTGACTCCAAATCATTATATTCAGAGGGTTTTCTAAAACGAGGTCTGACTTCACAGGAGATTGCCCCCATCGGATATCACTGGTATTCTTACTTGTTCATTTTAAAAAGTGTTTTGTGGTCTATAGGGGTTCTCTATCACTTAACCAATCAAAGAGTATGTCTGCCCATTTCTCAGTGCTGTCCAATAGAACTTTCTGTGATGATGAAGATGTAATATAACTGTGCAATCTTATATGGTAGCCACTAGCATGTGTGGCTATACAGCACTTGAAATATGTCTAGTGCAAATGATAAACTATTTATTTGAATTAATTTATTTTTCAGAGCACGCAGGGATGGGTATTGATGGTATGAGTTCTCAAGAACTTAAAGTGTACTATGATAAGTGCTTGACAGAGGGCTACATAGGGTGCAAGGAGAATATCAAGACAAGCCTACTCAACTCACCCAGCAGGGCTGGCTTTTATAGCCATTATTTCCCACTTAAAGATTTCCTTCTTAACCTCTGGTGGAATGGTAAAACAACTTACATAAGGAAGCCATACCTTCTCATGTTCATGTTACTTTATTTATGCCCAAAATGTAAACTCCAAAAGGCAGATTGTAAAAACACACTATTATGTAATAAGGGGGTTTGGAAAGTAAAAGTTGGCTTTTAGGTTTTATTTTAATCAGGTTAGGCCTTTGGTGGAGCTAACAATAGGAAAGAATACACCATCCACAGAGAAGTAATGTTCCAGAGCTTTGCTGTCAAATATGGTAACCATGTGGCTATTGAGCCCTTCAAATGTGGATAGTCCAAATTGAGATAATTTATAAGTATAAAATATGCACCTGATTTTAAAAAGAATGAAAAGGGATATAAAAATTTTGGTTATATATTGGTTATATATTGAAATGAGATTTTATGTACATTGTTTAATTTCATCTCTTAAACTTTAAAAATATAACTCAGAAATTTGAAAATATGACTGACATATTTCTAATGGACAGCACTGCTCTAGTTGTAGGTTTAAATATGGGAGTTGTTTATTTATTCATGAAGTAGATATTTTAGAATTGTTTTGGGGGGAGTGGGGAGTAAAAGATGTTATAATTTTGTTTTGATTATGCATTCCTACTAAGACCCAATTGAGCCCAAAATAGCATTGAATTTAAAAAAGGAAAAAAGTAAGTGATGGTTTCAAATATCTCCCAGATACCATGTAATGAAGCAAGACTGATTTCTCCAACAACAATGATCTTTGCATACCAAAGAGTTTTCCCCTCCTGGCTGTTATTTATGCTTCTGACCTCTAAAGATGCAAAAGGAAAGTTCTCTTTTTCTGCATACCTTTGTGAAGCCTTTATAATCTAAAATGAAAAAATAAAAAATAAAGCAGAAATCCTGCTTACCACTGCAGAAAGGTCTGTTTTAAATTTCCAAGGAGTTCATAATTTTTTTAAATTAATTTTTAGAGAGAGGAAGGGAGAGAGGACACAGAGAGAGAGACATTGATTGTTGTTTAACATATTTATGTGTTCATTGGTATGTGCCCTGACCAGGGATCAAACCTACAACCTTGGCATTTTGGGACAGCACTCTAACCAACTGAGCTACCTGGCCATGGCACAGGTTCATCATTTTAAAGAATAATGAAACCACAGATAGTTCACCTATAGGCCCAATTCAACTTTTAAGTAAGTCCGTAGAAGGTAGGAAGTCTACTTTATTTCTCATTTTGTCTCCTTTAGTGTGTAGCACAGTGCTTTTACATTTAGTAGGCCCCCCAAAAAAATTTTGTACAATTTTGGTCCACAGCAATAGTTTACTTTGCCAAGGTCAAAGACCTACAGAACTTCCCCGTCTGCCTCCCCATCTCTCTGGATGTGTTTTTGCCTCAATAAATATTTGTTGAACTAATGAGAATGTTTGTCTTTATAGCTCTCCCTTTCCTCTGTACCTATGTTTCATACATACATACCTTGTTCTTTCTGTATCTGTGTCTCTGTTTTTTTCTCAAGTTGTCTTCATTTCTGTTTCTCATATTGACTTGATTAACCGTACTACATCTAATTCTTTATCTTTTGGGTATATTTGTGTGTGCTACACATCTGTCTTTTTTATTCTTCTTCACCTTCCACTGTCAATTTTCACACACACACACACACACACACACACACACACACACACACACAACCAAAATGGTCATAATATAAATCAAGATGCATTTTAAATTGTGGTCAAGATAAAACCTATTAACTTAAATCTATTTATTTAATGTAATTTTATCATTTATTTATTTTACTAAATTTTTATTTTTAGGTTTTTTGTTCTCTGTTCTTAATTTTTTTAAAAAATGATCGAAATATTGATTTATTTCTATGTAGACCAAAAAAACTATTTAAATTATTTTTCTTTTTACTTAAATTGCTCTCAATAGATTTTTTCATGAATTATTGGCCTAAGAGCTGTGGGGACAAAGAAGAGGGATAAATCATTTATAGCCAGGGTGGGGGTCTGATAAAGAATTCTTAGAGGAAAGTGCATTTAAATAGTGACTTGAGAAGCTGTAGGATTTATCAAGTAGGGATTATGGGAAGTTTCATTTGAAGGAACTCAAATGAACTCTTGCTTCAGATTGTAGGTCTCATTCACTTTGGTATTCCTAGGGCCTGCAACAGTGTCTGGCATAGAGTAAAATAGTCAGCAAGTATTTGATGAATGCATATCAAAAAGACCAGAAGAATTAATTCCATGACTGACTTGTTCACATCAGTATCCAAAGAAATCCATACATTGCATTTATTTGTGTCACTTACATCTCTGTACTCTAAAGCAGTCTCCCTTCTTTTTCCACTACCATTGACTTGTTGAAGAAACTAGTCATTGTCTTGTAGAATGTACAACATTCTGGATTTGTCTACTAGTTTCATTTGATGTCATTTAATCTGTTCCTTTATTTCCTGTATTTCTTCTAAATGGAAATTAAGTCTAGAAGCTTAATAAAGTTCATCAATAAAGTTTGGCAAGATTTCTTCATTAGATGATGCTATATGTTTCATACTATATTATATCAAGAGGCACACAGCATCTGATTGTCCCATATTTTAAGGATAAATAGATTGATCAGAAAATTCAATGGGAAACTGTCCCCTCCAATTTAAAGTTCATGATTAGCCTTTCATCTACCAAATCAATTACCCAAATCAATTATTTCATTAGGGATTACAAAATAGTGATTTAAAAAAAACTATCATACCTTCCATGCTAACTAGCTAGGATACTTTTTTTGAAAAGAATTTTACCTCATCAGCTAGTGGTCTTCAGTTATTCTGAAATGTAGGTCATACAGGGAAATCAAGATAAATGCTTAAATTTTAATTGTTAATTTTCAGTGTAAAGAGTTGCTACTCAAATACTTCCAAAAGTGTCCAATGAGAGGTGTTTTGATTTTTTTTAGTGGGAGGAAGTATTATCTTTTATTTTAAAAAATAGCTTTATAAACTCATGGTTTTTTATATTTTTAATTTGTTTCATTCAATTGCATTCATTATTGTTTTTGATGGTCTAACTGTCCTGGGGCAATGCAATCCCTTTTCATAGAATTCATTTTGAAAGTGACCTGTAAAAACTTGTCTATGACATCTAACACTTGCAGTTATGAGGTCATACCTTCAGAAAAAAATTTATTTACATCCTTTTACTCCAATTCTGACAGGTAACTTTCTATGAGCATCCAAAACCAGCATTGATTGAGAATATTTCAAACTAATGTGTCTTTCTCAAATAGTACTTTATGGATAAAAATAAATGAATATAGAGAATTACCACATTACATGAGAGATTTTATAAGGATTTGAATATAAGGCAATTATTTTTTCCTGAGGAAAAAAAATTAGGAAAAAAACCTTTGTATTTGAGCATTTATGGTCCATTTGTCTGTGTATATGATAGGTATGTTTTTAACACAAGTGGTAACAAATTATTTATCTCCTTTTCTGTTACACGATTCTGTCTTAAGGGTTCCATGTCAGTACCTTATTTTTAACAGATGCAGTGTTTTGTCATTTGCATGTACCATAATTTATTTAATCAGGCCCCCATTGATACGCATTTAGTTTGTTTCAAATGTGTTGCTATTATAAACAAGGCTTTGGTGAAGATTCTTACAAATGAGTTATTTGATATATATGCAAAGTTATCACTAAAATAAACTCCTGAAAGTTTAATTATTACATGAAAGGATATGTGCATTTTTAATTACCAAGTTGTCCTTCATTCAAGTTGTTCCATTTAACACTCCCACCAACAAGGTATGAGAATGCCTGTTTGTCCACACCTTGCCAACACGGCTATATTCATTTATTTGGGATTATAGAACTATAATAAAAACACACCCCCATACTGATTTTCAAAAGGGAAAAAATGTTTAAAAAAGGAACTCTAACAAGAAATGATATGGCAAAACAAAGGCTATCCTGAAGAATCCATTGGCTAATATGGTCCATGTCTATATAATGCCAAAGTATCTTTGTTGCATATCTCATCTCTTTGTAGATTAGACCAGCCATGCAGCTAAATTTGTCAGGAAGTGACAATGGAAGCACCTTTTGAAATCATTGTTCTCCTATGTATAAAGATATATATTTGGCCAAAGGAATTTTGTCAAACATCTGGATCCTTGCCAGTTGTATAATTATATAGAATTATAATATGATCAACCCATCAACGATTGCAATCAAACTTTTTTGGCAAGCCATCAATTCCTTTCTCTCTAAATTAGTTTTAGTTTTAAGGCTTGAGAAAGGAAATATATTATGTTAGGTATTTTTCAAACTTTGCTACTCAATGAGGAGGAGCCCTCTTCTTTGTGCTCTAACATGAAGTTCCCATATTGAAGTTGAATAGTTTTGAAATTTGTTTCTTAAATGACTTAATGAATAACAGTTTCTTTAAAGAACCTGGCAAAGCAGAGTATAGCATGAACTCAGAGATAAGTGCTAATAATAAAACCTATGACTTGTTTTTCTTTGTTTAAGAAACCATGGACAAGAGCAGAAGTGGTGTTCAGTGTGTTTACAGAAGTGATTCTTTGCATAGATCCACCCACCCAAAAAGTATTTACTTCCTCATTGGATCTATTTTGGGACATACACTGCTATGAAGCACTAAATAAATGTAGTCTGAGCTTTATAATAGGCTTTGTGATGAAGGATATTGGAAATAGATTAGCATTTGTGAAGAAAAATGTTTATGGAGCAATGGAAGATGCCCTTTGTTCTCTTAAATGCACTGAGTTGTGTGCTGTCTCTTGTAAAGAAAGATGGTGCCACTCAGTCAACCACCATTAGCAGAGTGTTCACTTTAAGTGGATTTTTCCAGCCACAGTAATGAGCTTCTTTTAAGCCACCTGCCCCCCTTTCCTGTCTATGCCCTATTGAAACCAATGGTGCACACTGTGAAACAGCTGCTTAAACTTAATGTTGGAGTGAGTAGTTGAGAGTCATCAGGCCTTTCCAGGGATTAAGCCCTGTAACTGTGACCTCATTATCACTGGACTATAACACACTGAGTTCCTTGGCTCCACACCCATAATGTGTTACAGCTCTATTTAAATTTAAATGACCATGAATACTCTGGGGAAAGTCATACCTTAGCTGAAGAACAAAAAATTCCCTATTCAGATTTATAATCATTGTAATTACTATACCACCTGGCCTTGGCTACATTCTGTGTACTTAGAAAGGGACTGAGTTGACATGATTTTTACATAATTTTTTTAATTTAGTGGCACATTTTCGAGAGGCAAATCACACAAAAGAAAACACTGCGAAACTCTCTGAATGTTATTGCATGTAATGGTAACACTGTTCATCTTCATTTCTGAGCCTTAAAGGGCATATATCTCAGCAAAACAAGTAAATGTATAGTAGGTGGTACTGGACAATATGATATCTATATATTTTTTTATGTCCAAGTGTACTAATATACCAAGACAACCTCTAGATAAGAGCCTGAAAGTAGTAACTGTATCTTAAATACTCATCAGAAGATAAAGTCCACTTCTAAGAACTAATCCTAGTCCTGGGCCACTCTTGCCACATGACCAAATTTTGAGTCAGAAAACAGAAAAACAGTCTTGTATAGTTATGCTAAAGGACTAAAATGTATCATGTCCAGGGACAAATTAAATGACTTACAAGGGGCATGTGGACTAAGTGAGCAGAAAATTAGAGATGAGAAATGCATGTGTGAGCAAAAGTAGGTTTACAGTTGTTCATACAATAAAATAATAATACATAATAATACAAGAATAAACTGTGTTTTGCATACTCATAGCTGTAAACCTACTTTTGCTCATCCCTCTATTTTAGGGAGGCAGTTTAGCATAGTAGATACAAACATGAACTTTGGGAAGTACCACACTTGCACTTAGCATTGATATAAAAATGCTAAATATAATAGATCATGATGGTTAAGAGCATGGGCAGTGAAGTCAAACTAATATATTTTTTTTAGCTTAGTTGCTGACTAACTGTGTAAGCTTGGACAAGCTGTTTACTATTTCCCAGTTTTAGTTTTCTGTAAAATGAAGATGCTAGAACTTGCCTCAAAGGGTTGTACAGGGTGAGCATTAAGTGAGATCATTCATCCATCTACAGAGCGCAGGCAGAAAGTAGGGATCAATAAGTGATACAGCCTTTTCTAGCAGCAGCAGCAGAAATAAGAGTAGATGTAAAAAATAACCATCTTAAATGTGTGTTAAATCCCTGACTTGAATTCATTAACATCAGATTTATACTTGTAAAACCTTAAATGTGAAGATTGCCCTATCCTTTTGGCTCCCTCACTCTTATTCCCAGGAGGCTCTCCTTGGATCCCATTGAGCTCTCTAGTCGTCTTGCCCTTTTCTTTTTCACCCAGTCCATGAGCTTCTTACTAGCCTTATTTTCCTGCCCTTTCTTTCTTCCTCTAATCCATTTCTATGCAGAATCAGAGTGATTTATCTAAATTATAATTCCTACCATGTTACTGCTTTGGCAACCATTCATGATCATGGATTGACATTGGATCTTAGGAGAAAACATTAAAATCTGATGAAGATTGCTGATAATTAAACTGACTTGTCTTGGGAAAAAAAGATAGAAATAGTGAATTGTGTGTTTCTAGACCCTTTAGGATAGATGCCAATGTTTTCATTTGAGTTAAGTACTTGGCCAGGTCAAGGAAAAACTGTTGGTAAAACATTTAATGCCAAGAACCCAGCAGTACACATCACATTATAATTGATGATGAACCCTAATGGTTGAATAATTACTTGATTTAATATTCTTGAACCATAGTATAAGTTAACCGAAAATCTTTTGCTCAAAGTTAGGAAACTTTTGTTACTTACTAGCTGTGTCATCTTAGATTATCTCTTTTTCCTTGAGTCCTGATAATGCTTGATTTCTTTATACCATCTGAATGGTTAGGTCTTTTAATAAGTAAACAAAACCCTATCATAAACAAATGTTCTCCCTATAGCAATCTGGTTTCAATATAATTGGAAAGGAGAGACAATAAGAATGAATGTAATTAAATGGCATACATATCAAATTGTAGTCTGTGGGTCATGATGAAGATAGATGATGAAGATTATGATGATGATGATGATAATCATGATGATGTTGATGATGGTAGTGATGTTTGCTAATATTTATTGGCAATTACTACATGCCAGGACTGGTTTTAAACACTGTATACATTTGATCCTTTAATCCTGACTCACAGAGAGGTAAAATTACTTACCCAGGGTCACACAAATAGGAACTGGTAGGATTTGAACCTGGGGAAACTTGAGTAGATGAAGGTGAGGACTCTTGTTCTTAACCCATCAGTGAGCAAAGAGAATGCTTTAATAGATTAATAAGAGAAGGAGAGAGATTCACATTTATATCAGTTGGAATATGGAAAAACATCAGAACTAAGGTGCAGAGAGGTTATTTAGAGGTGCTAAGATGGAGCTGGAGACAGGGCACTAAATTTTACTCTGTAGATTAGTACCTGAGTGTATGTGCATTTGAGCTAAGAATTCTACAAAGACTGGAAGTTGGGCCAACATGTAAATTATTGGTCAGAACAGTGAATTCCAGATTCCTAACAATATGTTTGGTGTGGGGGTTGGGTGTGGGAAGTGGAGTGGAGGACGACATCACCATTTTAAAATTGGAGACAAGAGTTGGAGGGACCCGGCCTAGCATGGCTCAGCGGTTGAGCATCGACCTAGGATCCAGGCGATCTGGGTTCGATTCCCGGTCAGGGCACATGCCCAGGTTGTGGGCTGCAGCCGATCAATGACTCTCTCATTATTGATGTTTCTATCTCTCTATCCCTCTCCTTTCCTCTCTCTGAAATCAATAAAGATATATTTTTTTAAAAAAAGAGTTGGAGGGAAGTGGAAAATGGCTCCCACTAGGCAATTACATGTGTGCAGTAAGGTGAGGAAAGAAGAAGTGAGGAGTAAAGCTCATTTTTGAGTTAAAAACTGATTCTTAGAGTTTCAGGGTGTTAAAAACCTCTGTGGGTTAGGGATTTTCAGTAATTCTATACCACAGAATGCCATAAAAACCAAGATATTGGGATTCCAAGGTAAGAACTCTAAGAATTTTAAAACAGTAAAGTGCTAAGGGAGGTGGGGGGAGCAAAACCCCAAGGATTTGAAAGGTAAAGGTCTGGAGATGTTAAACGCTAATCCCACTTACACTCCAAGTAAATCACAATTTTAGCCCATAGGACAGTAGAAATGGGTTTAGGGAGTGGAGGATGGGGTGGCGAAGAAGGGGAAGGCCACTTGGGCAGGAATTTGGGGCCTTCTTCCTTAGGCTCTAACTGGAACAGCTCCATTTTATATTGAGGATTTCTGTACATGATGAAGATTTATTCATTTGATAAAAGCATTCCAAACTTAAAGAAAAAGACACAACCACTTTAGTAAGAAAAAAAGGACATGGAACCTCTCAAAAATATTCTCGTAGTCCTTGTCCTTTTTGAAAATAGTGATGGACACTAGCAATGTTTTGACTGGAAGAATGGGAAGTGCCAACTAACAACAGCAAATCAGTCATCCTCTACTGTGAATCCAATAACAGCAGCAGCAACAATGACAATAATAGCAGTTACCATATTAAGCATCACCTTCTGATCTGGGCACAGGGCTAAATGCTTATGCAAATTTTGCCATTTAATTCTCTGTAGTTCCATGAGATAAATGCTTTTATAATCTAATTTTGCAGATATCTTTTTTTTTCTTTTTTTTCTTTTTTTCTTTTGCATTTCAAGGAATTGAGCAAGTGGTCTACATGTATAGGAATAAACCAAGTAAAGGCATTTTTAAATTTCATTCTGTGTATAGATTTAAGTAGCTGATCAGGGCTTAAGCAGCTAAAATACACACTAGGTTGAGGTGACTTATTCCTTTAAACTCAGACAATTCTGAGGTTGGAAGGGCAAATCACAAACTAGCCCCTAAAATCAGGAAGCTCTGATAATTTTCTTTCCAAGAGGTAAGTTTTATGTAGATTTAAGTAAAAGAAGAAATGTTTTCATCACAGAAATGCAAGGTTTTATTGCAATTACATGTTTGCTTGAAAAGACTTTTATTAATTTGTTTATTCAACAAATATTTATTGAACACCATCTATGTGTTCTGAGCCCAGAATTTCAAACATAAAATTTTGGGATCAACTTGTTTAATATAATTCTCAAAGCTAAGGAATTTCTGAAATTACCAAATCCTAGTTTAGAGAGCACTTATTGATCAAGTGTGACTTCTCAGTCTAATTTCAATAGATATTTAAATACCCATGAAGAGTGACAAGAACAGTGCAGTTTATAGATTCTAGATCATGGAATTAAAGAACCTTAAAAATAAAGTTACCCATTTTCTATATTTTGCAGCGCAGAGAGTCAGACAGGCTTAGATTGTAAACTCTATAACCTTAGACAGATTTCTTAACCTCTCTGAGCCTCAGATTCCTTATCTATAACATGAGGATAATAGCACTTGCCTTATAGAAATATGGTAAGGATTATGTAAGATAATTTATGTAAAGTTCTTAGTCCAGTGTCTGACACACACAACATGTTCAATATATGTTTATTGTTATGTGACCACTACTTTCCAAGTGAGGGGACTGAAACACAAACAGGGGAAGTTACTAGCCCAAGGTCAGACAGCTTGTTAATATTAGGGCAAATATTAGCACTCAAATCTCTATTAGTACTCAAATATTCCTTATAACTACACCACCTATTTTATTCCTTAGGAGGAGGTAATGAAACTTCCTAGGACTGTAATAACTATTTTAGCTCATCCAGAGAGAAGAATGACAAGGAAATGGCTGACATAACCAGAGAATTCCTGGACTCAAAAAACAAAACAGCAAGGGATAAATAGAGAACAAATGAGAACAAATACCAGAAAGTTTAGACAGCAATGTTAAAGCATTACTGTTCCTGGTGAATCACAGAACTGATCTTTTATTCACCATAGACATTTCTACAAAAATGACTAGGTTTTTCCTTTTTCCTGAAGATGGAGGTGGGGAGGTGGTTCAGAATGCATAAGTGTTTCACAAAATGTTACCATGAATCCATTTTTACTAGACAACTAGTATTTGCAAAGCAAAGGAACCCTGTAATTGGAGGTAGAATGGAATCATGAGTACCACCAAGAGTTAAGAAATGATAGATTTTAAAAGGATAGTGGAGTGGAGTGTAACCTCACAGTAGAAACTGTTGAGAAATTTAGCAGAAAGAAAAGAAAGATTCAACAGTAAAGCCATATTGTTATTGGTTTGTGTAGCTACAGTATAGGTAAGTACAGCACTGAGAGTGATTGATTTGTTAGATGAAGATATGCTTAAGAATTAAAAATATATTTTAAAAGCCTCCTTGTTTATAAGCTAAGAGAAATGATTAATTTACAGTTGGCTAAGCAAAAAAAATGATATTTTTTCCCCTAAACTAGACTTCAGTTTAATTAGAGAACAGCAGTGTTGGTTGTTGCAACACCCAAGAACTATTTAAAATGTTCCAGGAGATTCCTAAAAGGAGCAAGGTCATTTTGCTCAGTTTATTACTGTGTAGTGCCATGGCATACAGAAGTCCAACTGGAGTTCCTGGCCCACCAAAAGGGATATGTCATGATTATTTCAGGTGCAATTACTATACAAAACAGTTGTTACTTTTTACTTCATCCTTTAATGTTGAGTTTGATGATATTCTTCTCCTAAAAATAATTACATTTATTTCAAAGAAAATATACTGTTAGCACTTTGATTTTGTTTTGATTGCTTATTCAGTTGACAATTTTCACTTTCACAGGGCATCGGGTACTGTTTATACAGCACTGGACATTGCAACAGGACAAGAGGTAAGGGTTAACATTCAATCCTGATTTTTATTTTCCTTTATTCGTATTGATCAAATTTCTTCTTTGATGGTACCTACACTTGAACAAAAAAAAGAGTACCACTGGGTATTAGAGGTTTTTTTATTGGTGTCCAAAGTATCTGAAGTGGATAGTTTACTCATGATTAATCAGAGAAAAGGGAAATGGGTTTTCGGCACTGAGAAAAAGTTTAGTAAGGTAAAGAATTTGTATACCCCAAAACATGGATGTTTGTTTTTAGTCTAATAATTATAATTCATTCTTATATTTTAATCATCATTCAGGTGGCCATAAAGCAGATGAATCTTCAACAGCAGCCCAAAAAGGAATTAATTATTAATGAAATTCTGGTCATGAGGGAAAATAAGAACCCCAATATTGTTAATTATTTAGATAGGTAAGTGTTTTCTTTAATTGTGTGCTTGTTTTCTTTATGGGATGTCATTTTCTTAGCAAATTTTTTTATTTAGGATCTATTCATTTAGCATCCATTCCATAGATATTTCTCAAATGTTACAAAACAGAGTATCAGATCTATTGTTAAACTTGCATCCACTTATCTTTGTCCACCCATCAAACATTTGAAGACACATTTTATGGTCTTGCTTTTAAACATGAGTAGTTTGTGTAATTTCCTTTTGAGGATCATGGGTTTCGTGTTGGCAGGAAATAACCTATTGCATATAGGAGAGGGCTGTGGTGTGTTAAACATTTCATCAAGTGTTTGTTTGAAGCTAGTGCAGTCTCTGGGTGTCTAAGTGAGGAAGGCTGCCTACAATGGCCCTGCTTTAATGGGCCCTTTGCGATTAACTGACAGCGAGGCCTAGGGAATTGAGACTTTAATCTCAAACCTTTTTCCTAGACCGGGTAATTAATGTCTCTTTCATCAGTGGTATGAGCAGTGGGTTATAAATAGGCATTTACAGACAACACCAGCTCTTCACTTGTGGTTAACATCTGTCTCATTCAATTTCAATAAGTGTTTGTTTAGCACTACTGTGCTGTGCACTCTGGGGGGTACAGAGGAAATAACACTAGGTCTACAACCTTAGTGAGCTTAAGATCTTGCTTTCTGTGTTTTGTGCCAGGTAGACCAGTGGTACAGAAGGAGAGGAAAGAGAAACAAAAAAAGGAGGGTCAAATTTTACAGGAGGAATCAGCGTTTCATAAAGTGTCATGACTGCCTTTTATCAGAACTGAGACCTCAGTACAGTAAATCCATTGCAAACATGAATCTCTTTGATTTAGTGACTACTTGAAAACATTTCAGTAGTCAATTCAGTAGAATGGAAAATAATGCCAAGATCTAAATAAATATCCTATAAATCTGTATGCCATGGGCCAGTTCAGTACAAGAAGTCAACATTGTGGCTTGAGTTATCCAAAAGGGATCCTGTTCATTGAAACTAACTTTCCAGAAAGGATCCTGTTCATTGAAACTAACGTTTACAAGGAATGTAGCAATCAGTTACCAGAGGCCTCCTTGTTCTTTTTCTTTCCTCCGTAGTGCACAGTCATATCTGATGATCATTTGATTTCCATGCATATTCTCTTCTAATGTTAAGGAAGTGTCTCATTATCACCATCACTGATATTCTCTTCTTGTCATGTAATATGACCAAATGCAGAGAGAATGACTGCAAATTGCCTTTTTAATAGGAATATGGGAGGGTCCCCACTCTCTTAGGCCTGAGTCAAAGTATTTTTCTTCTCTTGTTATAGTTACTTAGTGGGTGATGAACTATGGGTAGTCATGGAATATTTGGCTGGTGGCTCTTTGACTGATGTGGTCACAGAAACCTGTATGGATGAAGGACAGATAGCAGCTGTCTGCAGAGAGGTAAGAAAATAGGGCGTTTCTAGCTGATGAGAAGACCAAAATTGTCAGTTCTTTCTTTACCTCTGATTATTCAGAATGTTTATAACATCAAAGTAATAATAGCACATTTTTTCTACTAAAAAATAATTGGAGAAACTAAATTCAGTTTAAATCCTAATGTAATAGCACTCCTCTTCTCCTCCTTCCCCAACCCCTTGTTTGTTTTAGTTACTTTACTATGGATTTTTTTGAGTTCCATTATGCCATCCACAGGGTACCATACTTAAGCCTGCGTGGTTTTAAGTCTCAGTGAACATGGAAAATAGTCATGTTGGCAAGGAACTTCTTTCTGATTTGAACGAATTTTTACATGGTAGTTATTTTGTCTTGGATGTGCAATGTGAGCTATGTAAAAATACAGACTATATTATAATTCCATCATTTTCTAGAAGGTAATTTAACTGAGGTCCTCATCCCTGAGAGTAGTTACTTTCACAGTACAATTTGGGCATCCCTCATAGCCCTCTAATGTGTCGAAGTGTCTACTTTTTTCCCAATAATAGTGTCATAATACCTATTTTCAAGCTAAACCAAGGATATTTTATTATATTATTTTTCAATATTAAAAAACACTCTTCATTGGAATTTTATCTTGGACATTACCATTTACTACATTCATTGTAGGGAGATCTACTATATATACAATTAGGAACTCTGACCCACTGAAACTTGAAAACCAATGACAGATAAAACAAAACCAAATAATTTCAGCTCATCTTTATTTTATTTTAAATTGTTCACTTAAATTTTTCCTTCCTTGTTCTCCTCTCACTCTCATATCCTCTTCCCCAAACATGCAAACTTATCCACTAAACACATATATTTTCTATTCATGCAAAGGGTCAAAGTTTTAAAATGTAGGGGTATATTCAACCCTGAGACTGTTATTTCCATCTTCTAGTATTACAGTGCAAAACCATTTCCAAACAAGTACCTATTGTTACTTCACAGTGGTCCCCAAACCTGGCTGTCCATCAGAAATAGCTCGGGGCACTTGTTTAAATGCAGATTCCTGTGTTTCACTCCATATCTACTGAATCAATTCATACCATGGAAGCAGAAGCTTACTTCATCTGTTTAAGACCTAGGTGATATTCTCTAGATAACTAGGTCAAAGCATGATTATATTGATTGGTTAGTTTGGATGTATTAATGAGTTACTGCTACTTATCATACCATCACTCTTCATGTCCTAATCTGACTCAGGAGCTTTCATATGTATTATGCTGAATTGCATCACTGATGTAAATGGTAATGTGATTTCAAACTGGTGTCAAAGCACTCAGTAATCTATTTCACTTGACAATATAAAATTATACTCCTGCCAAAATTTATCTAGATTAAACTCAAGTTTTAAAAATTATTTGTGATCTAATTAGAACTTTCTTTTCCTGATTCAATAGTGCCTCCAAGCTTTGGATTTCTTGCACTCAAACCAAGTGATCCATAGAGACATAAAGAGTGACAATATTCTTCTTGGGATGGATGGCTCGGTTAAATTGAGTAGGTATTTTGGTTCTGATGGTGTTTAAGAGAGTATCGGAGGATTTATGCTCTTTTACTCTCTATCTTGAGAATAAAATAGCTATTAAAAGTGATTGGTTTGCAAGCATTTAAAGCCCAGTTTGAAGTACATAATTTTAACACTGTGTTCCTATAGATTATCACCAGATTTGGAGGGGGGTAATATTTCAAAATTTCTAGTAACTTTTATCTACTGAATGACACATACTTAATTAGAAGACTGAAAGATTTTGTAAGTTGGAGGGAACCAGACTGAGGTCTAGTAAAAATGACATCACATCAGTCAGTTATTTCAAACTCTTTTAAAATCAGGACCAGCTGAGAGATCAGGTAACAAAAGGATATGAGCTAGGCAGTTGTGGAAGCTCAGTGTCTAACATAGGAAAGCACAGCCGTATCTGAAAGTAACCTATTGTAAAAGAAAAATAATTTGAGCTGATTTTAAATGACTTTTCTCTTCTGCAGCTGATTTTGGGTTTTGTGCCCAGATCACCCCTGAGCAAAGTAAACGAAGCACTATGGTGGGAACTCCCTATTGGATGGCACCTGAGGTGGTAACTCGAAAAGCTTATGGTCCGAAAGTTGATATTTGGTCTCTGGGGATTATGGCAATTGAAATGGTGGAAGGTGAACCCCCTTACCTTAATGAAAATCCACTCAGGGTAAGTCTAAAGAAAATTCTGGTTTTCATCCTCAGGTAAGGGAAAAGGCAAATTGTCATTTCTTGTCTTCACCAAAAGTGACCAGAATGACCTCTTTCCTCAGACATGTGACATAGAAGCTCCAAGTTACAATTTTCAAAATTACTATCAGTTATTTTTGGTTTCTCTTAAGATGTCTCAACAGTTTTTTTCCAGTGCTTTGTTACCAGTATTTCTAATTGCAGGGGTCCTTAAAATGTTTTAGTATAGCTGTCTGCTGTTGAAAAAGCTTTTTTTTTTTTTTTTTTAAAGTAAGCTGTGGGAAGAAAGTAGTTTTATCACATGCTATGATTAAATGATCTATCTAAGAAACACTTGCTTTATAATTACTTTAACAAAGTAAATAAGTGCATTTCCATTCAGCTATATTTTAAATTAGATTTTGTTTCATTATTAGTAATGATTTATTGAGCAACAACAGCTTGGTAGATATTGAATGGGACACAGGATAGACACAGTGCCAGCCTGATGAAATCACAAACTTAATTAGACTGTCAAGTAGAAAATGAGTGGAAATAGTGTTGGGTAACTCGGTCTGTTACTGCAGAATTAGAAGTTTGATCCTTATGTGGTCTGGTTACGATGCAAAGAGAAAAGCTCCATTTCATAGCTTGACACTACCATCTTTATTCAGATATGCTATTGATCATGAGAGAAAAAAGCAAAGGAAAATGAAAGAAATACTTGCTCAGAACAGAAGTCAACCAGTAGCTGTTTTGTTGTATGTATAACCTAAGGGTGAGCCAGAAGCTGTGTTGTATATATAAAGGTCATCACACTATTGAAAAAAGAAAATACGCACAGATTCAAATTTTACTCACAAAATGTATGCAGAGTGTATTTACTAGACCTACAATGCCAAAGGCATCTTGAAAACTGTTTCCATCATCACCACTAAGAGTCTAAAATGTTATTTTACCCTTAGTATACAAAACCATTGTCCTTATAAATGATTAAGTGTTTACACATTAAGCTTATAAAATCCATGTTTGAGCCAAATATATGTGGATTTCTACACATGTAAAGAAACCTACAAACTAATTGCTTTTGCAGTTGAGCATTTTGTAATTGAGAGCTGCATTCCTTATGTACGGAGAGGGAGAGAGGGAAAGCCTCCCCCCCACTCCTCCTAATTCCTCTCTGCTACTTGTCCTCTTGTACTAGTCCCTTCACTAACTAATTAGAAAACAACAGATAGGAGTGGATGCCCTAATGAATGCTATGGGCTATTGCTCTGGTCTCATGAAACAATCTGGAAGTGAGATATGCACATTGATTAGCTGCCTTCAGGGCTGAGTAGAAAAGAAGGGGCATTTTCCCACCATTTGTGGGTCAACCTTCCATGAATTTAATCAAGCCTACCCTGACCTGGGCTTGATTATCCTGGGCACATCAGGATAATTACTTGGGCTTGTCCTTATTGTTTAACCTCCCTTGCCCATTAAGAAATAGCAGTGAAAAAAACACATCAGGCCTCTTGTTTCCATGGATTTCCTTCTCTAAGTCTTTGGAGTTTGGAGGCACTGAACAGGATTATGGCTGTTTTGCTTTCTGCCTTCTAATGAGTAATTTACAATCTGAAAAATTTAAGGATTAAATAAGTGACTCTATAAAGCAACTGGCCTCAGTAATGTGTTTATTACCTTCTTCAGTTCCCCAATTACAATTGATCTTTCTCTCGCTAAGCCATTAACTTTTAGGGAAAAAAAAAGGAAACAAGTTTTAATCTTTATAGGCATCTTCTAGCCTGGGATTAGAACTCATAATTAACTGCTTATCTCTTAGAATCCACAGCCTTGTATCTAAACAGTACTTTCAGATTAACAAGACACCAGGTTCAGTAAGCCTACATTAAGGCTATATAACAAAAAGACCTGTCAGAAAGACCACCCTGTTGAAGTCCACTGATAAAGATGTACTCTAACTTTGCTCATTACTCTCCATGTGTGATAAACCTCCAATGAAACAATCAACAAATCCATATTGAGCCAGTCCTTTATCTCTCTGCTAGGCACCACAAGTACTTTCTTAGTTTTGATTTCAAATATGTTGTCCTTGTGTACTCTAATGGAAATCACAATGTCTCAGGCTATATGCCCTTATTTGGGATTTTAAAAGTGTAGTCACTGAAACCGTGGAGAGGTTAGAGAGGAAAACATAACATGAGCTTGTAGGAAGCCAATATTTTCTTGGATACTAGTCACCAGGCCATGTGTGGGGAAGTAGAAAGTCACACAGCTTCAGGACAAGTATAAAGGAGAAATAGGTTAGACCTTCTTTCTTTAAAATCCTTTCAATACTACCACCTATCCAGCACTTTGTGCTTTGAGGAGGAAAAACGAAGTAAGTGGAAGGAAGACAGTGATAGAGTATAGCACATTGATGTGGAAAAAAAAAAAAAAAAAGGGCCCATGTAGTCAGGCTGATCTGGGTGTGTCCTGCCTCCACAACCTATAAGCTCTGTGACCTTCAGCAAGTCATGTAAAACCTTTATATGCTAGTTTCCTTTGGGTAAAATGGGGACAATATCTATCTTGCAGAATTAATGTGAAAGCTAAATGAAAATAATGCATGTAAATCACCTAGCACAGTATCTAGCTCACTGTAGGAAATATACTAGAGAGAGACATTTATATGTGAATAAAAATATGAGAAAGAAAAATGAGGAAAAGGATCCTTAGAATGGTTTTTACTCATCCATAAGGGGAGGTTGGATTCCTCACTTCCCCCAAATCATTCCCTCCATAATGGTTATATTCTCATCCCTTCAAGGAATGGAAGGTTCTGTTATATTACCATGAACAGAAAACACTGAACAGGAGAGGTTAAAGGTGAAGTTTGGAGCTATATATTTGAAGGTTGTTTGCATTTCACTGCGGGTTTTTTCTGTATTTGTTGTGTCAGTTACAACTGAGCACACTGTTTATGAATATTGCCTGTTAACACATCACTGATGCAAGGAATTAGCTACTACCCCCCAGTTATAAAGTGGTTGGGGTTTTTTTTTTAATGTAAATTGCTCTGTACTAATTGTTCATAAAATTCCTTTTAAAGGTTACAGAATTATTAACTGTACTAATGGTATGAGGTTGGTACTCTTCCAGAGACAGAGAGGAGACGAGCTTCTTCTTCCTTCCCCCACTGCCTGAAGTCTTGTACTCAACATAATTGACCTTGGACATGTTATTATGTGTCCCATGGACATTTTTAGTACAGTCTCCAATAATGATATGTCTTGTTCTTTTTGTTTACCAAAGTAACTGATGTTAAAATCAAACTTTCCCTCAATATGCAAATCAAATGTTGGTGTTCTGCTCATCAACCTGACTTGTTTTTGTTAATTGAAGATATAATTTTTAAAACCTGTGATTATAATGATCTAATTCTAAGTTAGGAGGCACAATCATTTTCATAAAACAAATCTTTGGCTTTTTTTTCCTCAGCATCAAAACAGTGCCTCTTTATTAACTTCGCATTCACACATAATAGGGTGGTTCTTGTCAGTGAGTTCTGATGGAATTGTATTTGTGAAATGTCTCAGTGATATTGAGTTGAGGACCTTACTGGACCCTATGGTTAGAGCCCTTTTTATGTGCAATTTTACAAGCCTTTATCCTAACTGAGATGAAATGTAAGTGTTCTCATTCTACCCTTACTTTAAGCATCTGTGAAACTGTATCAAACATTGGATTTTTGGAAGAGAATTATTGGTATCAATAAGAGACATTTGAATGCTAAAAATAGTATGTAGTATAGTATGCAAAACACTGATCCTTTAATAGTGGCTCTCCAACTTGTTTGCACATTGGAATCGCCTGTGGAGCTTTAAGATTTAATGATGCCAGGTTTCCACACCAAGGACTAAACCAAATTAATTCAAAGATCTGTGGCAAGACCTTTATAGAATCCTGTCTAGATTGAAAAACAAATCTTCATTAATCCTCTTGAGCATGATTTTTCAATCAGAAGGGAGCACACTATCATTCCGCCCACATTTCCTCATTTCATCTAAAAAAGTGTCATGAATAACTCTTTCAAAGCCTTATTGAAATCCTGATGTACTCTATATGACATTCTCTTGAAAATGGAGTTCATCATTAAAATGTGCTAACTTCTGAGTACATAGCACATATTGGTCATAATAAAACTACCAATCTATTCATGATTAGGAGTGCATTATCTCTATGGCTTGGGAGAACGGAGGGAAGAAATATAAGTTCAGACCTGGCCAGGCCAGTGTGACTCAACGGTTGCGCATCAACTTATGATGCAGGAGATCTCAGTTTTATTCCCGGTCAGGGCACGTGCACAGGTTGCAGGCTCGATCCCCAGTGGGGGGTGTACAGGAGGCAGCTGATCAATGATGCTCATCATTGATGTTTCTCTCTCTCTCTCTCTCTCTCTCTCTCTCTCTCTCTCTCTCTCTCTCTCTCCCTCTCCCTTCCTCTCCCAGAAATCAATAAAGATATATTTTAAAAATTTTCAGATCTGTTGTCTACACTAGAAGAATTGTTACTTTCCCCTTCCCCACATTTAAAACACTACACAAATGTTATTCTTATTTTTTATTATAGAACCAGAGAAATTCTGGTTATCTTGTATTTCTGGAAAAGAGAGTAAAAGCAGAAGAAGAGAATCTCTAGCAACTAAAAAACAGCAACTAAGGACCAAAGTGTTTCTAGCTTCCTCCAGCCACTGGAACTTGTGTTATAGATTGGAATGTCTGGGTTTGAAGGCTAGTGCTCATTTGGAATTAAAGTCAGACATAAACTTCCTGATCACCAGAGAAGCAAGCATACTTTGCTAGCACTCGGTCAATATTGTTTTGAATGTATTTCAGGAAAAGCTGGGAGCATTTCCTTCTTTTTCCATAAGCCACTATAGAACAGCAAGGTTTATTGATGGTTTGTTGACACTCCTCCTACTTTGAGGGCAAGCCTATGCCTAAAAGTAGGGACTAGTTGGGATAACTGCAGCTAAAATAATTATAGAACAGTAACAGGGTTTCTTTTTAATCAGAAGAAAACATTGCCTGTCAAAAGACAGACAGCTTTTAAGAATCATTGGTTGTCAGGAATTTAGCATAGTAAAGTGGGACCTAACCATAGGAAAGCTGCAAGTTTCATTTAGATTGTAATTCAGAAGCAGACAGTTCAAAGTAGTGAATTATGACTCAGAAGACAGCCAAAGGAGAAATTGATTTCACAGCAAAGTAAAATCTAAGAGACTCTGACCAGGTGAAGGGAGATGGGGGAGAAAGATTAAAAATTAACTGGGGACCTACTGTTGGCCAAGTCTGATATTCCTTATCAGACTCTTTTTTTAAATTTTCCTCAAAATTTTATTGTGAAAAACTTTAATTATACAGAAAAAAATTTAAAATAGGATAATAAATATCTATATACCCACTAGCTAGACTAAACAGTTATTTTGCCATATTTCTTTTATATATTTATCTACCTATAATTTGTAGGTATGCTTTTTTAAACTTTATTTTATTGTTGACACTATTACAGATGTCTGCATTCCACTCCTCACCTCCAGTCAGTCCACCCTTCCTTCACTCTGGCCATCACCACACTATTGTCTATGCCTATAGGTTATGCATATATGTTCTTTGACTAATCTATTCACCTTCTTTCATCCAGTCTTATCATTTTCTAGTGTCCTTAAAGCATGGCTTTGGAATAAGCCAAGGGTATATAATGTTTATTGTCCTAATAAGTTGTCTTTATGTGCTGTGCTTAGACTCCTGGTAACCCTATACATGAATGAACAGTCTCAACATAGGATTTTCAAAGTTAGAAAGTTAAGAAAGAAAAAGTCTGAGAAAAGAACATGCAGTGATTTACCATTGCTTCTGCTGCATAAGCTGTGGGCTTAACCTACATGTGCTTGGATCCATGGTGTGGAAAATCACCAAACACCTACCAAATGTAAGTGCCCCTGTGGGGCACTGATAAGTACCAGACTTATAACTAAGGAGTTAAGTCCCTCACAATCAAAGTTCATTCTAAATATGCAAGTTATGGAGTGTGATGATAACTATTTGCCTGCTGAAATGCTCACTCACATGTTTATTCTATGGCTTTTTAAATCTTTGTTTTTGCCAATAAAAAATAACTTCATCAAGAAAGTCAGTTTCCTTGATAATTAAGAACATTTCTGACCTTTATTATCACTTTGAAATACACGTATACCTTTTCCAACCTGGTTGCAACATCATTTTAGAAGACCCTTTGTATTATGATAAAAGGATACTCTGAGATGTCTTATACAAGCCTCTCAGCAGAGAGAGTTAACCTGATTAAGGCAGTGTTAGCTCTGTAGCTAGGAGAGCCAGTGTTCTAACATTATTACCAAAATCAAGATGACTTCTTTCTCTCCTTTTTTCTTTCTTTTTTCTTCTTCTCCTCTTCCTTCTTCCTATTTTACTTCTTTCTCTACTGTTTTCCTTTTTTTTTTTTTTTTTGTAAAGAATTGCCCCAGTGCTTAGATAGAAAATTCATCAGCACTTTTCATCTAGGCATAGCCAGTGAATGTGAGGGGACCAGACAAGGAACTGTCTATTGTCACTACCAACTGTATGCATTGAGTTGAATAGTGAACTATAGTCCTGAGTCTGCCAGTCAGGAGCTCCTTGTATAACCTTGTATAAATTATTTCTTGCTGAGTCTCCATTTCCTTATGGTTTCAAACAAGTAGAATTTGATGAGATTATTGGTTACCAGTAAACTCCGGAATTCCATGGAGTTCCTTGGGCTTAAAGGTCCCAAGGGGGAGTTCATGTGACACTTGATTCCACCAGAACAGTTTCTTTTTGTTTCCTATATTGAGCTTCCACATGACATTCACTTAAATAAAAGGGGAAGCTCATGGGTCTCATGCTCTGATTCTGTGTTTTTAGATTGCGGATAAGCTACAGCCTTTCCTGACTGCTGGAAAAGCTATGGTTTGAGTGTGTGTAGTCTTTAGGACTGCTTCCAGAGGAGGTATCTTTAGAAAGCATCTCAGAGACTTCTCACCTCACCTCCTGATTAAATCTTTATCTTATAGAGTGGAAAGATTTCCCTTTTTCTACCAAGTAAAGACTCTTGATGATGATGTGAGACATGCTGCATGTGAAACTGGGCAACCCCACTCTGACAGGAATCTTGGGGAGAAGCCATGGAAGAGCACTGCAGTGATAAAGCTGCTGCAGGGATCCATGGTCTATACTCTGTGGAGTGATGGGAAGAATCGTATGTTATTGTGTACAGAGCTATTCAGCTGAGGAACTGCATACAAAATAAGAGTTGAAACCAGTTTATGTAATCAAAAATGCATGTTTCACAGATCTTACCACAGTCTAGCTGTTTTGATCCTAATATGGTTTTTTGGAAAAGCCCAAAAGAATCTGGGAGTTAGTCTCTTCCTGTTTGAATATTCTGAAATGAGATATAAACAAATATATAATGTTAAGTGGTACCTTAGAAATAGAAATTAGTTGTGAGTTAAAGAGAAAATGGGAGGTAAGGAAGTCAATATACCAAATACAGACAATGTTTTGTGTGAAAAGGACCAGAGATATGGGGCAGTAGCAGAATGGGACCTAGGACCAGATCCCCTTGACCTCACTGATTTCCTAATCTTTATCTTTATTTTTCTTTCACTTCATTCCACTAGCCACCTTCTTTCCCTATCGTCCTTTGACCCCTGTCTTTGTTTATGTCCTCTTGTTCCCTCTGCTTCTCGCAGTTCTCTCTACACCTGCTCCATTTTGTTTTCCTTATTTTTCTGTCTCTATACCTATCCCCAACCCCACTTCCAAATTTCCTGTGATTCTAAACCTTACATTGTGCTTGGGCTGCCAAGGATTGTTTCCTGAATACTCATAGCCTGCTTCACATTTCTTGACAAGCACTATTAATCCTGAGAGATTAGAATGAACACATGCATTGTCAAAGTCATCTGGAATTTATTTTCAGGCAATGGTCTGTCCTTTGTGCTTGAAAGGAGCACTCTAAAGCTAGGCCAACGCCTAATTAGTCAGTGGTACCTAATTACCTTTTACCATCAACCTATAAGGGGCTAGATCTATAGTAGGTTATTTTAAATGACATTTTAAGGTTTCAAAGACAACAAAAAGCCTCCCCAAAAATTTGGTGACAGATGAGAGCTACTATGCCAGTCAAGTAGGAAGCTAAATTAGACCACATTGTTTATTCAGTTATCATACTGGACTGTTGGCTTGAATAAGTCAAAGTATGGAATACAACATTAGTTTTATACAGCTGCTTTTTTAGATTTGGCCCCATTTACTCTCTTCTTAGAAAGAAAGAAATGTCAGGGCCTTTCATGAAATCCATAAACACTTCAGAGACTGCCATATATTCTGGCCTTTAACCTCTGACATCCCAGGTCATAAGTAAACTAAGGTGTAAAGTCACTAGTTGCCAAATCTCTCTCATAAAACACTCAAAGGCAGTTGAAAATTCTAAAATGAGAAAGAAAACAGGATAGCAGTAGGTTGTAGCTAACAACCAGAGTAAAAGCTGCTTATAAACTCCCAACATATATATAGACATTGGTGAAAACTGTGTAAAACCCTCTAGCTGGGTACCTGCCCCCCTTTTCCCATTTCCAAACAAGTTGTAAACAACCTCAAGAGAGCCTGTTTCCTCTGTAGAGGCAGAGGTGGAGTTGCTCATGCTCAGAGTGCCTCATTTCTTGAAGAGCCCTTATCTGCCTCTGGTAGGAAAATTCCTACCTCAGAAACTGGGACTAGTGAGAGGTGGTATTGTGTAGTGGTCAGGAGCATGGACTCTAGACTTACATTCCCTAAATTCAAATATCAAATCCCTCATTGCTAGTTTCGTGATATTAAGCAAGTTATTATATTAGCCACACAGGCCTCAGTTTCTTCCTTTCTCAATTGGAAATCATAATTGAGTCTACCACAGAGAGTTGTATTTATTAAATGAGCTAACAGTAATAATTCAATAAATGTTAGATATTAATACTTCCCATGGACTTAGTATTTATATATTGATATTGAAATGTATATGAATAGCTTCCCCTCTTGGTCATAGTTAAACTGCATTGTATGTTAAATAGATTTGTATGAACTAGCTTGGGAGCCTGTTCACCATTTATAACAGAATATCCATGGGAAAAATATATTTTGAGTCTCAATTATTCAACTTAAAAGGAAATATTTTTACCATAGTCTATCCTCTTTATAAAGTGAGTCATTATATCAATGCTGGGGCCTCTCATGGTTACTAACACACTTCCATGTACGTCCCCCGGTTAGTTTCCTGAAGTTATGACCTAAACTTTATAAACAATCTTAATGAACTGAAGTCACAAACTGAAGCTTTTTAATTAAATGGTTAGTCCTGTTGCAAAACTGCCTTATTGAATATTTATTGGATATATATGGATTATTTTGAAGAAATGTAATAATTTTTAAGATGACTGCTTTGATTTCTTTTTAACTGAGAAAATTGCCAATAAGGTAAAATGAATTATTCCTTTGATTGGGTCAAGCAGTTTTTTCTGAGTACTTAGCAAAATTTAGTTGCACAGTGGGGTCAGTGAAAACTGTGATGTTGGTAAGATATTTGAATTATTAAGAATTCCAGAACATTGCAAACTTTTAGGTATATCTCAATGAAGAAGGTCACCATTTGGGGGCCAAGGGTTGTCTTTCTAATATTGTAAATAAGGTCAATACATCATAGGGCCTATATTACCTCACCTTAGAATTTAAACAGAACTTGTTCAATGATGTAGCAGAAGATTAATCAAGAGCACCTTCTCTGTTAAAGATCAGTCAGAGAAGACTAAGTTTCTGAACTATGTTCCAAGTTCCAGAGAGCATTTGTTCTTCTCCTTTCTCTCTGGATTTGCCCAAAGCAGATTATCATGTTTTGGACATCTTTTTCCAGCTCCCCTCCCCTTTAATGGCATCTCCTTGCATATACTGCTCAAGGAGCTCTCTTCCGTCTCCCACACTGAGAAATGAGTAGTAAGCCTGTTCAACACCAAAAAGCTGCTTTTGTCATTCTCTGTGTATTTTCTCACATGTTTAATAGTTTACTTTAGGTTCTGAGCTTTAATACTTTGTATATCATCTGTTATATTCCAAGCTCAGTTAAATTTATTTATACATTTCCTTCAGCAACAAAAACACCTATTTATTAAACACCTATTTTGAGTCCATTGCCATGAAATCCAGAGTTGATCAAATCACAATTCTCACCTTCATAGTCCAGGACAGCAGACCTATAAAGACATAACAAGTATGCACAATAAAGTGTAAAAATGGGCATATGAGAAGGCTATAAAAAAAGAAGTACCATTTGAAATAAAGCTTAAAAGACAGGTAGAATTTCACCAGGCACCTAAGGGAAATGAAGATAAAATTTTAGGCATATATGAAAGAACATTTCCTTTTATGGGAATTATTAACAAATGGTGTGTATAGCTTTGGCCAACATATGCACTTATGTGGGGATGGGGTGTAAGAAGGGCTCCAAGGTGAGAAGAAAACTGATAAGGGCAGGAAGCATGGGCAGGTGCCAAATCTTGGAGGGCTTTATATGCCGTGCTAAGGAATCTTTACTATGTCCTGTGGACCAGTGGTTTTCAAATGACTGTAGTGATTCTTTGGCTCAAATGAAACTTTATTTGGAAGCATAAATAAATAGAGAAAAAAGAAATATTTATAGGATTGAAGTAGAGTTGTGTGGGTACAGGGTTCTAGAATCTCTATACCTATCTCCCTCTTCTGCCTATTTTTCCTTTTAGCTGCCCTTAAGGGAAATTTGGGGGAGCACAATTGAAAATCACATCTATGGACTATGGGGAGCCACCAAAATTTTTCAAAGCAGAAAGATGGATGGCATGATGAGATCTCTGATGGGATAGATTTTTAAGGAGAATGGACTGAAGAATATAAAAGCTTGAGTAAAGAAAACCAATCAGGAGTCTGTGGAACAGCCTGAGAGAAGCTAGTAGACTGATTATAGTAAGGGTGGGGGTGGGGAAGGTTGCTGGATGAAGAAGGAGAACTCAAGGGTGATTTTTGGGTTTCTTAAGAAGCAACGAACTAAAAAGAAAATCTTTAATAACCAGTTCACTTTCCTTGAGTTTTCACTAAGTCAGATAAAGATACATTTTCCTCAATCTTTCTTCATCTAAAACTTAACTTTGCTAGTAAAATCCTTTTCTTGCTATGACTGTTGTGTTGGCTACAATTGTATTTGTCTCTCATTAACAGGGCCTTGGGCAGCAATTTTCATTTTACAGCTGACACACAGGAGGTGTTCCAAAAGTTCATTTTAAGTTAATTATTTGAAACTCAGAGTGCATGTTCCCATGGAAGTAGCATTATGTATAGTGAGTAGGTTCCCAGGCCAGTCCACAAAGGCAAGTGTAGCCCATAATATAACTGAAAGTGTGGATTGTTGTAATGGAAATTAGTTGAAAATAATACTGTTGCAATTAAAAGGAAAACAACAGTTGAAAAAGAAATAATCTGGCTTTTTGTTTCCTTTAAGTGGTAGTACTTGATGAAAAGCAGTTTTAACCCTAGGAAGACAGAGAGAAATAGATAAGGATTTTTGTGTAAATTGGGCAGCACAGCCTTTTCAATTTATTTTTAAATAATGTTTTAGAGTTTATAAAATAATAAAAGCAGCTGTGTAGAAAATTTGGAAAATTGAAAAATATGTTTTAAAAATTGTCATCAATAATCCTACCACCCAGAGAGAACCACTGTTAACATTGGTGTTTACTTTCAACCTTTTTCTTGGTACATACATTTTTTAATCAGTCCAACAATATTAACTATAGTACATCCCCATGCTGAACTCTTATGCAGTCCTCAAAATAATATTTCTGAAGAATTTTTTAAAACATCAAACAATATTTATGATATAGTGTTGAGTAAAAGGCAGCTTTGCATTTGAGACCTAGATTGGGGAAGAGGGTGTATAAGCAGATCATCACTATTCAGCCTGCAGGAGTCATCTGCTAGGCTCCCAACCAAGACCCCCTCCCCACCACCATCAGTCCCACCCCGCAACAAAAGCCACAGCCATTGTTTTTATAGAAATTCAGAAGAGGACATATGTACTCTTTGAGGTGCTACAGAGGTTCATAGCACTGGTTCCTTATTATTTCTGATTCTCCTTCAAATTAAAGGACTTTCTTCTCCTTGGCTGCACTGTTATCACTAGCACCATTCAGGCTTCACAACGATTATCAAGGTTATTATTTTTTTCGTAAATAGAATGGAAAGACAGACATGCATTTCCTGAGGTAATTAAGCATGGATTGAAGAGAGGCAAGAAAGGCTTGGGTAGAGATGTACGTGTACATGTAAGGAACAAGGTTATATGGAGTAGAATGTATTGAGCTAAGAATACTAAACAAAATGTGAGAAAATGAAACAGTATAATATGCAGATCACTCTGTGACCTGCACAGAGTGGAAAGAAGGAAAGGAGATGTGTTTATTTAGGACTGGGCTTGGCTACAGAGCAGGAAGCAAGTAAGCGAAGGACAGAGAGTGTGGCAGAATTGTGGCCAGCTGAAATAAGACAGTTTGTAAGGACATGTGCTTCAAGGACTAATTATCCAAGAACTAAAAAGACTCTGTTTGAACTTAATTTATCTTCTGTGAATGTGCACCATTTGATTTTGGCCCAATCAATAATTTCCTAAAAGCAGTTTATGTATTCTTTTTCTATATTATTTCCTTTTAGTCAAGACTAGATTTGCCACTGACTTGTATTTTGGCATGGCACCTGCATTTGCTGTTCATCAATGAAGGAATTTAAAATTAGATAGGAGGGGTGAGGTGAAAGAAGTTGTTTGTTTGGAGGAGAGTGTATTTACATGTGGATTTTTTTTAATGTCCTAGAGAGAAAACAATAGTTTCGTCTCAGTCTATAGAAATATGTGGCATTGTAATTCTCACTCATCACTTTGCAAGAGAATCCCCCTCTGTGGGATTTTGTGGCTCTCATTTTTGTGGCTTTCATCTTTGATGTACTTATGATGCAGAGTAAAGTGGGCCACAAGTCTTTGGCCAGTGGTTCTCAATGTTGGTTGTAAATTGAAGTTTCCTGGAGAGCTTAAAAAATACCAATGCCTGGGTTCCACCCCACCCCCTACTCCCCAGAGATTTTTAGTTAACTGGTCTGGGCTGAGAACTGGGCATGGAGAATTTTTTAAATCTCTCCAGGTGATTGTGGGAACCTCTAGTTTAGTCTATTGCTTAATTAGCTCAGTGGAATAAACCAGTACTCAGAGTGTGGTCTTGGAACCTGCAGCTTCAGCATCAACAGGGAACTTGTTAGAATGAAAATTCTTGGACCCCTCTCTGGATTTACTGAATCTGATTTACAATGGGTTGACCCAGGAATCTGGGTTTTAACAAGCCCTCTAGGTGATTCTAGTGCATGCTATAAGTTGACAGCTACTGGATTAAACAGCCCTTCTTAACCCTTTCTAAAGTACTTCTCTGGAGGTTTCTGGAAGGAAGGGGAGATGTTCTCACCAGCTGTTGAAAACTGGCCTGGGAAAGGACTTTGATAAAAATACTTTTTTAAAAAATTTATCTTCACTGTTGAAAGTATTACAGGTCCTATCCCTCCCCCCCATTGACCCCTTCCACCTCGCTCCCACCCCTTCCCCAGGCCATAACCCCATTACTGTCTCTTCCCACCCCCACTCCCCTTCCTTCTTGCCTCTGAGATAAAACCCTCTGTTGCATGCTTCAGTGTCTCTGGATCTATTTAGTTTGTCAGATTCTTTTGTTTATTAGCTTTTTCTTAAAGAAGACCCTTCAACATTTCAAGTAATACTGATTTGGTGGTGGTGAATTCCTTTAGCTTTTTCTTATCTGTGAAGCTCTTTATCTGACCTTCAATTCTAAATGATAGCTTTGCTGGGTAGAGTAATCTTGGTTGTAGGTTCTTGCTTTTCATCACTTTGAATATTTCTTGCCACTCCCTTCTGGCCTGCAAAGTGTCTGTTGAGAAATCAGCTAGCAGTTGTACGGTGCTCCCTTGTAGATAACTAACTGCTTTTCTCTTGCTGCTTTTAAGATTCTTTCTTTGTTTTTAACCTTTGGTACTTTAATTATGATGTGTCTTGGTGTGGGCCTCTTTGGGTTCCTCTTGTTTGGGACCCTCTGTGCTTCCTGGACTTGTAAGCCTATTTCTTTCACCAGGTAGGGGAAGTTTCCTATCATTACTTTTTGAAATAGGTCTTCAATTTCTTGCTCTCTTTCTTCTCCTTCTGTAACACCATAATGCAAATGTTGGGCCACTTGAAGTTGTCCCAGAGACTCCTTATACTATCTTTCTATTTCTGGATTTTTTTTTTCTCTTCTGGCTGGGTGTTTTTTGCTTCCTCATATTCCAAATTGCTGATTTGATTCTCAGCATCCTCTATTCTACTGTTGATTCCCTGTAAATTATTCTTCATTTCAGTTCGAGTAGCCTTCTTTTCTGACTGGTACTTTATTATGTCATTGATGATCTCACTAGTTTTCTTAATAGTCTTAGTAAGATCCTTGAACATCCTTATAACCATTGTTTTGAACTCTGTATCTAGTAGCTTGCTTGGCTTTAATTCATTTAGGTTTTTTTCTAGAGATTTCTTTTGTTCTTTCCTTTGTGACATGTTTCTTTGCCTTCGCATTTTGGCTGCTTCCAAGTGTTTCTTTCTATGTATTAGGTAGAGCTGCTATATGTCCTGGAATTGGTAGAGTGGCTTTGGGTAGTATGTGTCCTCTAGGGTCCAGTGTCTCAGCCTTCCCAGTCACCTGAGCTGGGCCTTCTAGGTGCTCCCCTGTGTGTGCTGTGTGCACTGTCCTGTTGCAGCTGAGCCTTGGTTGCTGTTGGCGTCACTGGGAGGAATTGACCCCTTGGCCAAGCAGCTGTGAGGGCCAGCTGCAACTACAGCCAAAGAGCTGCTGTGCTGGAGACACCCTTATGGAGCAGGATTTACTTTAGCGGGGCTTTGTTGTTCACCAAGTGTGCCCCTTGAGTGTGTCACTCGTGGATGTGGTAGGGTTGTAATCCAGTGTGGTCGAGTCTGACCACCAGGTGTACTGACTCTGGGGCCTCCAGGGAGGTACAAAGTCAGCCTCTGCCAGTGCCTTGCCCAGGGCCACCCAGCCTGAGCTACACAGCAAACTGTAGTTGGCTGCTACTTGTGCTGGGCTTGGTGGTGTGCCAGAGAGGCCAAGCTGTGAACCAATGTAGGCTGCCATTAGTGCCAGGCCTGGGGCCATTTATTGAGCCATATCAGGCAAGCTGCTGCTTATTTGAGAGATTTTAGGAAAGTCCTAAGCATGAGGCTTGAGAGGCCACTTGCATAGAAAAGCCATTGGAAATGGCTTGGATGAGCTTGCAAGTAGAGTAGGTGAGGTCTCCAGGAATCACCAGGGTGAGGTGAAAGGTGTGAGTCAGGTTGCTGGAGATTCAGATTTGGCACCTGCCTGCGTGATCTGTGGGGGAGGGATCGTCAAAGGAGCAGTAGCCTCTGCCAGCTCTTCTGTCTTGGAGAAAGCTGCCCCACCAGCTCTCTCCCGACTCCAGGCATGTTAGTTCCTCCCCAAATGTCCCAATTTCCTTTCAAGCTGCTGCCCAGTGCTGGAGCTCAGAGGGAGTGCATCACAGTAAGTCCATGGGCCCTCCCCCCCTTTAAGAGGAACTGCCTGGGACTCCTGCAGCCTCTGTGTCACTCAGCCACAATCTCAGCTGGTTTTGTACAGCCCGAAGTTGTAGGGATGTCTCTTCCCAGCACCGGAACCCTGGTCTGTGGGGCCTGATTTGGGGCTGGGACCTCTCGCTCCTCTGGGAAACCTCCACCACCAAGATATCCTTCCCAGTTTTAAACCACAGCACCTGAGTGTGGGACTGGCCAGTCTCCGGGATTCCACCTGTGTCTCTGCCCCTCCCTACCGATCTTGATGTGCTTCTTCTGTTCTCTTGTTGTAGGACTTCTGTTCAGCTAGATTTCAGGATGTTCTAAATGATGGTTGTTCTGTATTTTAGTTGTAATTTTGATGTAGTTGTGGGAGGCAGCAGGTACTGCTGTTAATAAAACTATTAGGAGCCATGGTAGGGAAAAGGGAAGGGGGGTTGATAATTTGCTGCAAAGCCCAAGCAAGTTCAGGCGGGAGCATGTCTTCATAATAGTTAAGGGATTGGTTGTATATGCAGGATAGCCCTGCAAGATGCTATTCAGATGCCAACTTGCTATGTGAAGCTTTCTCTGAGCTCTGGTGTAAATTGCTTTGTCGTTGTGTTTAGGTAACACTTGTTATGTTCCTTGATTAGATCTTGTCTCACTGTATGAACTCTATGTCTCTCTTCCTCACTAAATTGTGTGATCTTTGAATGTAAAACATTCTCTACTCATCTTTGGATCTCCTATGTCTAATATAATACCTGATGCATATTTAATGTTCTAGAATTATTTGCTTAGAAAAGTCATGAGGACTGGGCAGCTTTTTTGGCTGTCAAGAGCCTTTGAATGATGGGCTTTGTGAATTAATCATGGTCTTGGGTCCAATTCTCTGCCTTGAAGACCAGGGCCTTTGGTTTTGTCAACTCACCATGAGTAGACAGCTATCTCTCACTGATTGCCTTACACAACAGTGATTTCAGCAATATATTAGCAACTTATTATTTTACAATATGATACATAACTGTCTGGTTCCAGGACTACTAATGTCAATTTTTTTCATAGATATATCTTCATGGGAAATCTAATTAAAATATATAGGGATACATTTGCCATAGTACAAAAGTACTTGAGTTTTTAGGCCTTACAGGTTACCTTTCATCCAGGCATTGCCATCTTCTGTTTTTTTGGCTTTTTTTCTTATACTTCTCTAATTCTATAATGGATCTGTTCATCCCTGGACTGCTCACAAATATTCTTTGAACAAGATAAACACTTAAAAATGTATAATCACCTTTGCAATGGTGCCTTCCAGAGGTTATACATACTCAGGTCAGCATGATTGGATGTGTATGTGTTTCCCAACTCTTTAAAGTCACAGATTCACAGGCAACTCTTGGTTTAATTTCCTAGGTGGTTCATCACACATTCATTACAGTTTATGGATTTTTACTGGTTTAACTCTCAAGGACAACTTTATAACCTTATTTCCAAATTTTGAGGGATGGGCATCTCACTGTCACCTCAGTTACTTCCAAGAGTAATAATTTCTAAATGTTATAAAAACTTTGAAATATATGTCAATGTCATTCTGTATACTGGAATTTTTAAGACCCACTGTATAAACAAGAAGAAACTGGATTTGTACCTTCTGTGCCAACTCATAATCCTAATATGTATGTGCTGAATAGATTTCTCTAATTTTTTCTATAGGCATTATATCTGATAGCTACTAATGGAACCCCAGAGCTTCAGAATCCTGAAAGACTGTCGGCTGTATTCCGTGATTTTTTAAATCGCTGTCTTGAGATGGATGTGGATAGGCGAGGATCTGCCAAGGAGCTTTTGCAGGTGAAAATAAAATAGGACAATTACAAAGAGTCATTATATTGAGCTTTTTTAACTTCAATGTGTGACAGCAAGAGAGCTCTGTCAAGAGATGTCTAGTGAGAGTTAAGCTATAACCATGTGATTTTAGACCAGAGGCACATAAGTATAGACATACATTTGATACATGATTGATTGATATGTTGCCTTTCTTCTTGAGAAGTTGGCAGTTTAATATATAAATCTCTTTTGTTCTTCCTGGAGTCTTATTTTGCAAGGGGAAAAAAATGTGAACCTCTGGTGTAGCTGTTTTGTTCTAAACTTTGCTTGTGCCCCTGGATGTTGTATGCAGGTGCTCTTGGCTGGAGGTAATTCTCTACATAATTATGCAATTATTTCCATGGCATTTGCTACTTTAAAGCTTTACTACTCAAGGCCCCTTTGCTTGTGATGCCAAATGGCAGGCACCTGCTTGCCTGGGTGAGTAATATCCAGTGGTGAGTGCCTCTGTAAGCATTTGTCCTTTTCATGGCTCTCAGGGATTACTATATACAATGATAATTAATATCAATGATGTACCAGATTATTTACACACACCTCATTTAATTCTTATAACAACTCTATAAGACAGGTGTTTTTATCCCATGTTACAGATGTAAAAATTGAGGCTCACATAGCTATTGAGTAGTAAACTGGGATTTGAGCTCCGGGTTGTCTGACTTTCCACCACACAAACACACAAGCCAATTTAGAACAAAAGATGAACAGGAATAGCTCAGAGATATTGCAAGTTTGATTCTAGACCACCATAATAAAGCCCATATAGCAATAAAGTGAGTCATAACCTTTTTGTTGGTGAGGAGTCTTGCTTTCAATTTGAAAAAAAAAAAAAAAGAGAGGAACGCAATAAAGTGAAGTGCAATAAAACAAGGTATGCCTGTACTTATATTGATAAAGCAACACTTGCCCAGGATTACACATGTAACTTCACTGCTGGGGACTGTTCCTCAGGAAAATGTATCAAGCTATATAACATTCAAGAACAGTGACTGATTGTTCTCTCTGTGACATAATTAATTTAAACAAAAGGCACGACCATAGATTCAGTCAGTTCTAGGCAAAAAAACAAACAAAAAAGTTATATATATATAACTCCTTCTTGAGACAGGCAAAAAATATCCCATGCCAACCCAAATTACACCAGGGATAAACCGACTTGGAGGAATTAAAGAAGCTACACCTTCTCTTTTTTTGCTACCTGTGAGCATTTCACTGGCTCTGCTAACACCCTAAAATGTCAAATCTGGAATGGCTCTTTAGTAATCCTCTAGTTAATCCCATCTCAAATTACAGAGGAAAAACCTGAACTTTTGAGTGCTTCACTTCCACATCTTTTCACTCCTCCTACCACCCCACATACACATCCTGATACATGTCCCAAGGATAAATGAAGATATTGGTTTTCTTAATATAGCTATACAGTTACATAGATACTTGAATCAATTATCTAGTTAGTTCATTCCCTAATAGTACTTTTATCTGAACCAGTCAAATAGCTGACACAAAACTATATTGAGTCTAAATTAAATAGTTTTTTGTTTCATCTCTTCATTTTATATATATAGCAATAACCTGTATATCGCCTTAAGTCCACACTTCATTCTCTTACTTTAGCCTACCAATGCTCAGTTTAGAAGTTAGAAAGGAAAGAATTGCATGACATTCACACCACTGTAAGGCTTGAGAAAATACACAGGTATTAAGTATTTGTGTGACTTTCTGTATGGCCTAAGCCAGTTCTCTGTCCATTAATTAATATTTATTGAGAAACTCCTATTTGCAAGACTTAAGTGCGGTGAGTGATATAAACCTCATAAAGGTGTGATTCCTCTTCTCCAGAAGTTCACAATCTCCTTGAGTACATAAAAAAATAATGAAAGGTTGTTTAGAGACTCATTCAAACCAAGTGACTGTTCAAACAGTAAATGCCATGATTCTGTAGGTGATCAGAAAATGTCTGCAAACAGGAAGGAGTTCTGCTAAACTTTGAAGGACAAATCAGTTTTAGATAGGTTGAAGAAAAGGGGGGCAGGAATTACAGATGGCAGAACTACCATGTGACCAAAGGTATGTGGGCAAGGCTTAAGGGAACAGAAAATAGAAAGTATAGCTGAAGCATTCAAGTAGGCAGTTGCAGGAGCTAGGATCGTAGAGCTTAGAGGGTCTTGAACACCAGGCTAAAGAGTTGGGGCTATAGGCAGATATCTGAGGGAGTCACATGATAAAAGCTTTGTTTAGGAAGATTAATCTGGTAGTGTGAAATAAGAATTATCACCAGGAAAAAGTGGATGGAAGAAGATCAAGGGAATTATTGTTATAGTTCAGAATTAAAGTTGATTAAGCCTGAACTAGGGAAGGCAAGAGATCATTGTAAGAAGCATTGAGAAGGAAATACTTGGTAGCTGATTTCATGTAGAACATAAGACAAAGGAAGATAAAAGTGACTTCAGAATATAAAACCACTGGTAGCACTCAGTAAAAGCAAAAGCGATAGAGCATAATACAATGACAACATGTCTTTGCTTCTATGCAGTTTATAAGGAACTGTCATTTACCTTACCTAACTTAACCATTGTAATAAACAGAGGAGAAGATTAAATTTAGGTGCTCTGATTCCAAAGCCCCTGTGGTTTACAGCACACAAGAGTGGAAATTTTTAACATATGGTTTAAAATATTGAGTTCAAGGTGACAGAAGGACATTTAAAAGGAAATATCCAGCAGGCAAATGGAGAAATAAGACCAAAATTAAGGGAAGCGATTAGGTCACACAATACAGATTTGGGAGTTATCCCCATAAAGCTGGTGAGAGACTGAAAACATGAAAGGGAATGAGCTCTCAAGGGAATTAAATTAGAAAAAGAAGATAAAAGCTAAGTTCTAGTATGTGGGGGGGGGGCAGAGGAGGTGAAACCAGGGAAAAAGATGGGGTGGGAGTAGTCAGTGAGCGTGCTTGTGGAAGAGAACCAAGGTAGTAGAATGTCACAGGCCCCAAAGAGGAAACCATTTCAAAGAAGGAAGAGATATTAACTTGTATTAAGTACTGCAAAGGGGCTAAAAGAGGAATGATGGAGGCACAGTTATTGGGTTAGCAGTTAAAAAGCCATTGGTTTCAGGGTCAAGGTCAAAGACTTTTTTGCAAACTGCTCCTGATAAAATCAGTTTAAGAAATTCAGAAAGTCAGACTGTTGCATACACAGATTGACATTTTACAAGACCCCAACTCTGAGTTTCTAGCTCTGCCAGTAGCTTCCAGAGGATTTCATAACACTGAAGGACAAAAACATCTGAAGGATAAAAGCTGGCACTATTTTAATAAAATAATCTTTAATTGGGTACTCAAAATATATTTTAATGAGAAAATGGCTGCTTGAAAATGTAAAGTAATATACTTGTTGGAAAACAGAATTCCAGTAATTCTTTTTTTTTTCTTTTGCAGCATCCATTTTTAAAATTAGCCAAGCCTCTCTCCAGCCTGACTCCTCTGATTATCGCTGCAAAGGAAGCAATTAAGAACAGCAGCCGCTAGGACTGCAAGCCTTACCCCACACCATCTCCCTCATGAGTAAGACTGAAATAAAACTTCTGCAAGAAAGATGGAAGAAAGACAGTCAAATGGAGTGGGGGTTCTTTAACTTTACAATGAATAGAAACTTCTTATAAGCCTTTTTCCTACTCCTTCAGATTATGTAATTTATTTGTAAGCCTGAATTGCAGTCCGAATAGGGCAGCAATGTCGAAGTGGCCATAAAGTGGTCACTTCCACCGTGAAGCGAAAGAGCCAGTAGTGAATCCCCTCATTTTGTGCATTCACTTTGAAGAAAAAGGTTTCTCAAAGGTGCACACTCCCTCTTCATAGTGTTGTGTTTGTTTTTAAGTTAGAGAGTAGTCCCTCTTGCATTTGAACCTCCTTCAAAACTCCTTACCCAATGTAATGTTTTTCACTTGCATTGTCATTAGATGTCCAGAAAAAAGATGTCAAAATGTTTTTTTAAAAAGAAAGCAAAAAAACAAAAACAAAACAAAAAAACAAACAAACAAACAAAAAGAGCAAGTACCGTGTGAACATGTGGAAGTCCATGCCCAAATAGAGTTGCAATTTTTTATTCTTCTTCTATAGTGGTGGCTTGGTTTGTGTACCTGTTTTCTGCACTTGCATTGGAAAACGTTTCTTAAGATACTTTCCAAAAGCAAGGAGGAATCTGTGTTCAGGAAAGGCTTTAAAAACTCTATATCTAAATAAAGCTCTAATGGTGAAATCCTGTCACATTTTCATGATGATGCTTAAGAGGTAGTGGATTTATCATTTATATAAATCACCTTGTTCAATTTCATGATACCTGGAAAAAGACATATCAAAACTGTGGCACTCCTGATGAGTGTGAGTCCAGGTCCTCATAGGAGAAACCATACTTAAACCAAAAGGAAAATAAGGTAAGTGCGAAGTACTGAAATCCTTTTTGGACAGTAAGTAAACAAAGATAAAAAATTACCTAATTTAATCCTTTCTTGTGCTTGTGAAACATATGCACTCTAAAATAGATACATCAGGGGACAACAAACCCATTAGCCAACATTTGCTTATGATAAAAAATTATTTATTTTGACAAGTTATAACATCTTAAAATTTAAAAAATGATCTGGAGAACAAATATATTTTTGTGAGCATTCAACTCTATAAGAAATGAGAGGTCAGTGAAAACTATATCCCAATCAACATTTGACTATAAGTACTTGTTCCCATTTTCTTTATATACCACCAGTTTCTGTTCCAGGATATGTGTATTCCTACTTAGTCTTTTGGGCTTTTGAATTTCAGAAATATGTTCATAAAGATCTAAAAGTTCTCCAGTGAAAATAATTAGAGTGCACAATCATATATCCCAAGAAATATAAGTCCAACTGAATTCCTTTTGTGGCTTGGAGAAAATATGAAAATTTGACTATTATTTCACCATGTATCTATTTATTAAAAAATTAACAGCACTTCCTGAATCTTCTGAGAGTAGAAAAATATCTGGAGGATGTCTGCATAGAAAAGGATATGCTTCTCTTTTGAATGAATTGTCAAATTTTATAAATTCTGCAAAGTTGTTTCTCTAAGCCTTTGAAAAGCTAACAATTTGTGTTTTAGAAGGCTTCTTGATTAGTAGCATATCAAGAATATCCACATTAAGCAAGAGGAGGAAAGAGATCAATGCCTTGGACCTCTCTCCTTCTCTGCCGAGGTGCATCCATCCATCTAACATCTATTTATTCCTTAAAATGAAAGCACTTTCATTAGAGAGTTTCTGCTAACCATATAGTACATGTTTATGTTTAGGAGATGACATCATTGGTGCATTTCCTATTTTCCTATTGTTTTCTTTGACTATAAAATTTGAGAGGGGCTTAAACCTCCCACCCCAGAAATGTCCACAGTGGGATAAAACAACAAATGTGAAAAGAAAATCAAATGGAAATATTGATTTGAAGCGTACCACACTATACTTTGCAAAAATGTGGCTGGGCCTGAATATTTTAATGCCACACAGTCTTAATGAGAGAAAGGGGGGTTCATTTTTTTATTTTGCTTAAAATTAAGTATTTTTTTTTTTCCATTCATAGTGCCAGGGAATTCAATGAAATAATACCTTGGATGCAAATAGAATTCAGTACATTGATAACTATGCTCTGCCAATGGAGAGAGCCCCAAACCTGGTTGGGAAGTCCTAGTTGTTAAATAGCATCCCTTTTATGTCATAAAGGCCTTTTTTGGTGAGGGGAGACCTGGAGTAGTGATCCTTCAGATCACTACTTCAGAGCAGAGAAATGGCTGCTCTTTTATGCCTTCAATTCAGCATATTAACTATGAGGAGCCAGGTCCTTCTTTATCACATCTCACTGTACCAAGATTTTATAATATATCCCAGTAGACTTTACTCTTACAAATTTGTATCTATGTCAGTTTTAAAATAAAAAGTTTCTGAAGTCCCTTCCCTCTGTGGAGAGTTATGTATTTTCCAATACGTATTAGAGAGAAACTGTTTCTCCTTCCAAAATGATGCTGAAGAATTCACATTTGGTACACTTGAACAATTTGAATTCCAGATGGTTAATAGTTTATTCCCTTTCCCTGGATTTTTTAAAAGCTCATCTTGACACAGGTGTGTCTGTCCAGATCTTTAAAGTTGCTAATGTACCCTGAGATAATGAGGGCACATCATCAAATGTTGATTCCAAAATGTCCTGAGATTGGGATAGGGCAGTGGGAAAGTCAGGGAAGGGTGAGAAGCACAGTAGAGATTATTTATTTAAGAAAGAAAGAAGCATTAATGTTGTAACAAGGATCCGGTGCGTTGTCATAATCCCATGAGGATTTTTGGATGACACAATCTCCTCAAATCAGTCACCATGTTGGGTAATGACTTCGTTCTTGATGATCTCGTCTATGTATCATTGTAAATATTTGTGTGTCCATGTTGCTTTTTGGCTACTGGATGGCCAAGTCATATAAGAAGATTTAACTCAAGTATTTATTCTTTAACTGTGTTATTCATATTTCTTTGAAGCTTGTGAATTGCACCCATCATTGGAGTTTAACCACATGATCCCCACATCTATCCTACCCCTGTGAAGCACATTCCATTGCTAAAAGAAAAAGAAATATGAAATTGCTTCCTGTTGTCTGTATAAATGTTTTGATAGTTTGAGAAGTTTGTCTATAAAGAATATTTCTCAGCTCAAAAACCGTGTAAATAATTATATTCCATTGCTCAATGGGTTGTTTATTTCTAATAAGGCTGCCAGTTCTCAGAGAGAATCTATAAATCACTTTCAAATAACATAAACAGGAATTACAACTATGTAAAAATAAGTGTGCATATGGACAAAGACTGGGAACACAGATAATTAGGGTGGTGGGATTATGCAGAATTATTTTTTCTTTAAAAATTTTCTTTGGTATTGTTATAATATTGCTTTATAATAAACATCAAAAAGGGGACAATAGAAAAATATAAAATATGCCAGAAAGAGATGCCTTCTAGCCAGAGCCCAGAGCATGCAGGGCACAAATATCTGCTAGTTACAATTATTCCATAGGCTTTATATTTCCTTGGGTGCTGAGGTTGGCACATGGTCGTGTATGGCACATGCTTTCTTAGGGGACTATTATCTATAAGTTAAAGCTAGGGATAATTTACTATTAGAATTACATGCACATCTTTTTGCTTTAAAACAGGCTGTCCTCCACTTTGGAATGACATCAAGTTTTCTGTTTTGGTTGCTTTAATTGGACAGGTGACATTTGATTAGTCCCCCTTGATAATATGCATTTTAGGTATCACACTTCTGGATCACTTTAGAAGAGTTTCAGGTTGAATTTTGGAAGAATAGAAGGATAAAATTTCCAAGTCCCATCATTTCCTTGTCTGACAGGATATTATATCATTCAGGTAAGATTCTTCTTTTAATGACCAGTAGGCAATTCTCCTTGATTTCTATGGAAGTTATTATAACTTGCAATTAAAAGCTGACTATGAAAACATTAAGACAAATGTTTAGAACTGCCTTTGTCTGTTGCCATTCAGTCACAGTTCTGTTAGCTTTAGCTTGAGATGGCCTCCATGTACTTTCTGTACTGCCTGATTATAGGTTATATGCAATAGTTGACATTGTTAAAGAGAAAAGGGAGACTATCTACCAAAAGAGGGGAATTTCCTTGTAACTCACCAAAGAAATTTTAGGTGATGACTTTTATAATGAGGTAGTGGCCTCAGGTGCTACTCACTTTCACCAAGTGCAGACCCTGTACCTAGAGAATCCACAGGCTTTTCATTGACTATTCTCAACATAAAAATACTTACGGAAGTCTAAACCCTGCCATCCTCAGTTGAATCTCATGGTCATTTTCTGAGCTACTTCTAGTTACTATTCAGTTAAATAAAGGCATGGCCAGTGATGCAAGCTTCTCCTAGTCTCTGAGCAAGAGGACTGCATTTCAGCATTTTTAAATTGACAGTCTAATAGGCCTTGGATTTTGAGTGAACATAACACACAGTTCTGAACATATATTTGCATGTGGATTAGGAAGGAAATAAATGAGGCCATGGAAGTATTTTTCTTAAGAGAGAATTTTTTCCTAAGAGATTTGTTTATGATATAATTGTTTAGTTTGTTAGCTTTAATTTTTCTCTCCTTTTCTGATCTCACATTTCTTTAGTAACTAAATGAATATAACTCAACTCCTAATGCATTGGGAATGTCTGTTTAATATTAAACAATATCTAACTGCATCTGCAAATGCGGGAACCTCCACGTGCACACTTATGTGGACAAGTATACTAGAATACAAGTAATATTTACTTCCATGAAATATAGTCAAGCTTACAATATAAACTTATAAGAAGCTGGTTAGTGCCATCAGAGTCTCTTTTGGAAGCTGCCATCAGGTGACTGCTATCCCACAATACCAACAGTAAGGCAGATATGATGTTGACCTGATTTAGTACCTAAGAAGAAATCAACAGCAATTATAGAGAATGTCAGATGTGATGGAAGGAATGTTAGTCTAGAAGTAAGGAGACCTGGATTCTAATATAGGTTGCATTACTAATTTAATGTGTGACCTTGGAGAAGTCACTTAACATTTTTGTGGCTATTTCTTTATCTGTAAAATAAGAGTATTGAACTAGATGATCTCCAAGGTCTTTCAAAAATTTCTAACATTCTGTGATATTATAGATTGCCTTGCAAATTCAACCTGCTTAAAGTGATGGCAAATATTACTTACTTAAGCCTGGGTCTCTTATGTGGCAGTTAAATAATAGCACTGTGAAAGATGATGAAAAAAACTCAAGTAAGTGAAGTTAATATTACTAGACAATGTTGATAAAACTTGTGGCGGCCTTCCAGTTCCTTCACAGTTGTTTTGTTCTGTTTTAGTTTTAATGTCCTTTTTCCTGTTGAGTGTTCCCAGTTTTCGTTTTACATACACTCTGTATGTAAAGTCTGGTTTTCATTAAGCCGTGGCCAGTATTTGCTACTAGAACAAAAATACACTGTCACACTTGCTAGAATAGATCTATACTTGAGCCTCTTCTTTCCTATGAAGCAGTGCTGGACTTCATAGAATTTACTTCATAAATGGCACAAGATGGCAAAACCCATGTAATTTTATGGTTGGGAGTACTACTAAGAGTGAAACTACACACTTGCAGGTTGCAAAGAAAGAAATAAAAAAGTAATTACATGCTATTAACATTAAGGAATGTTGATAAATCCACTTGTTGTGAACCAAAGATAGCATTTCTGATTACAACTCCCACAGTGATTGGCCAGTTATATGAGCATCCTGCTGGAAAGAGGGTAAACTGGAAGTTAGTGGATGGTCCCAATCCCCTGCCTACAGTAGAGTGCCAACCAGCTCTGAGTGGAAAATTCAATTTCAATGTGTGTGCTTGTGTGTGGTGTGCTTTATGGAACACATATACTATATTCATTAGTGATAAGATCGTTCACAGAATCCCATAACCATTAGTGGGTTGAGTTTTAAATCTCAGTACATCAGCAAGGAGGAGCCAGATCACAGAGTACTGATGTCTACTGGGAATATTCTCATAATATCCAGACAAAGCAAGTTGAGGAGGATCTACATTTTCTACATATTCATTGTTTATCAGAATTGTATCTCATTTGGCTGGGCATTACTTTTGTTAAAATGTTATCTGTAAACCCATGTGTAGTGAAATTCTTCTGTAACTTTGGATTAAAAGTATTTATGGTCTTTTTGTTTGTTTGATTTTTAAGTAAGTTATTTCTTTTGTAGATCTGCTGATGTAATGTTTCCATCCTTCTGACCTCAGCATTTGATATTTTTAAGAACTTGTTTTTAATATTGTTATTTTAAATTGTGGTTGAAGCAATAGAAAATTGAAATATGGATTGTGCATGACTGTGTCTTGAGTGTAAAAATATTGCAGTTTGAAACTTGGACCTAAAGTATTGAAAATAAAAATGACAAACATCAACAAGCTGGTATGCCTCTCTTCTGTCACTTTTCCTCCCACCTTTTTGGCATTAGCCATTTTACCTACTTCACAGGTTGAAGTGCAGCACTCACAAGTATCAAAGCAGGGAAATGCTCAACCTTGTGAGCAATATAGGAAATGTCCTGTAGAGTCTGCCACTAAATAACTCAGACACAGAATCTCCATCTGGTTCTCACATAGAATAACTCAGGCGAATGTGTATACTCAATGCAGGGCAAAAGTCTGGCAGATCCAAGAGATAGGTGAAGGAAAACTTCCAAAGGAAATTATATGTAATAAATATATATTTTCATTCATTTTTCTGCTTGAAAAACTCTGAACATGTAAAGCCATCTGCATAATTTTTAGTTTTTATCTTATATCTAGTATCAAGCTCCACAAGTCAGTGGGAAGATTCCAAACTCACATTACTGAGAACGTTCATTCATTCATTCATTCATTCATTCATTAAAAATATATATATAGAGAGAGAGAGATCCTGCTATATATAAGGCACTGTGGACATTTCTTATAAAGATTCTTTTCTTTTAAAAACCATGTTCAAATGTGACTAAATGACAGTAAAGCTTATTCAGAGCTGTTAGATGCACCTATTGGAGTCAGTTTTGTCAGAAACTCTGAGTTCTCAATACTCCAGACAAAAACACGAGAGACTTAGTAAACTGGAGCTTGATTCCACCAATATTACCTGTAGAGTGGGTATAGTGCTCCTCTGGAGCAGTGTATATAATTTGATATCTTTTTGTAAGTAGATACACAGTAGTACTATAATCCCTATGAATGGATTAAATATCTTACCAACTGCTATCTGCTTGGTTCCTAATTCACTGTTTACATGCAAGCTTATTTCTCTCACTGAATCTCTCCACACAAAAGAGGCATTTTCTGTAAATATGAAGAGGTAAGGGAATGAGAATCCAGCACTTAGTCTTTAGGCAGGTTCTTTAGGGCCCATGTGCATAAATTACTTAGTTGCCGCTCTTACTATCAAAGTGATATCCTTCCATCCTTGATTAGAAGGTTTCCTCCAACTATTTTTTTTTATCTATTAAGTGAAGTAAGAATACTTTTTATGTGTTAGCAAAATACTAATATATTTTATCAAAAAATAAAATTTAAAAGGCATTTTCCTTTGCCACAACAACTTGAAGAAACAGAGTCCCAGAAAATGATAAATGTATTACTCCACAGTTCAGCCCTACTAACTCAATTTCTGGAACTCTAACCTCATCTAAGTCTTTCACCTGCTGAAGTGGGAAGGGGACAATCCTTGAAGTGCCCCACAAATTATGGTTGTTCTCCACATCCCATGGGGCCCTGGCCCCCAGACACTTGGGGCTTCTGGTGGCTTTTTCACATACTGGTGTGAAGTACCTCTGCTACCATTGCCTTCCATTAATCCTATAACAAAACCACTGTCCTGTTGGTACTGTGCTTGTCGCTCTCCTTATCTATGTCTTCAGCATTTATACCACTCCCTGTTTCTAGTAGCCTTTGGGTAGGGCACTGGGGTGACTCATCCACTTGCAGTTTCATAGCCAATTACTTTTTACTGGTTTTCTTTTCTGTACCTGACAGCAGAAACCTCTCCCATGAAATCAACCCATTCTGCTAAATCTTTGGGCCCATTTTGGTGTTGCTTTTTCCATTTCTGACACATCACTGAATCAGGGATCAAGCTTGGTCTTCATTTCTCTCTCTCCCTTCCTTGGGCTTGTCAGGTCAACCTGTACATATCCCAGCCCCTTTCAAGGCCATGACCTCCTATGGAGATTAATCTTCAGCTTGTGCTATAGCCATTCCTTTAAAATTTTCCATGTTCACCCAAGCAACCCTTCTTGGAGGCAAGAGGAAATTGGCAGTTTGGTTCCATTTTACATGTACTTTAACATTTTAACTAGAGTACCCTGGTCCTGTTTCTAGGGATATACATTCTCACAAAATAAGAAGCAACAGACTATGCTACCATTGGGGGGAAATGAGTAAAGAGTACAAAGGATCTCTCTATATTAGTTCTGACAACTGCATGTGGACCTACAATTACCTCAATAAAATGTTCAATAAGAAGAGCAACAGACTGAAAGATACCTTCCTTGTGACATTTCAGAGGTTGTGGCAAAGACATAGGATGCAGGCTGAATATCATACCCCAACCTACTTCCACCAGCAACTACCATTACCTTGGTATCAAAAAGTTATTCCCTAACTTAATTCCACCTGTCACTAGTCCTGTCACTAGGACTTCCTACGTTCTCTTTACACACTTCTGAGGCCTCACTGGGGAAGGAGAGAACTCAAATATAATTGCATGTAAGTTCTTCCCTGTGGACATGGATTGACTGGCTCCTCAGACTATGGTGTCATATGAGAATAAAATTAATAATGAGAAATAACTTTTAATTTTACAAAAGGTAAAACTGAATTGCCATGCTTTAAAATAGTAAAGGAAAGGAAGGAAATAGTATGTTCCAACAATGTTACAGAATAAGGCTCTTGAAACCCTGCAGGAAACACAAATGAATAGACCCACCATGTTTTCCACATTTTCCTTCCAAATTCTTTTGAACAGACATTAGCAAATAGTAACTAAAATCCCCTTCATATTTAAATAGATGTGTGACATAATTTTCAAAATTAATCACTTAAGTATGATACAGTTACTCCTATAGCATTCAAGTAGGGAGCAGGATTACCAATTATTCCTCTCCAGAAAGAACCTAATCTCCAGTTTTATTGGTCCATTTCCACCTTCAACAGTGATTTTTTTTCTGATTTTGAAAGTGTTATGTTTGGTAAGCTGTTTTTCTCCTGAAGCAAAAGTGCATATGTCATAATCTGCTTTCAGGATATTTCTATCATAAGACTTGACTGTGGAAAAGACACTATTGCCTAGTTTGTAACTTAGAACCTTCTAACTCCTTTGTATAACATTTTTGGATTCCATTTATTATCATCAATAATGAATAATTTCCAAACATGGTGCTCCTCATCATTGTCATGGTGCTTGGCTACAGCTGAGGTGGCACCTGCAGCTGCAGGAGCCAGGCCAAGTACAAGTTTGGCTCCTTAGCCTCTACGTGTATAAGAAGTAAAGGAATGAACCTTACCTGGAGGGGCACTTGTTTTGCCAGCCAACATATAGGTGGTGGCCCAGTGACTTTCCCTTAATTATCCATTGGCTGGAGCATTCACTGTGGCCCTTTGTGATAGGTTTGCCCCACTTTTTGCCCTGTCCATAGATAGAGCAACCATTTGGGGTTTATTGGGGAACCCTCAATGCCTCAATATAAGTCAGCACCCCTTATGCAGCTCCTATCACATAATCTAACATTGCACTGGTGCTTCTTCCATTCAAGGTTGCTGCAAAATGCTTTGCAAGGCAACCTGTATATTTCTAGTAGTTTCTACATTAGTCTACCTACATATTATATCAGCTTCCTAAATTTCCATACCACCCACTCCTTCTCCCCCCCATAGAAGAAGTCTCTTCAAAGTAGGGTTTCCCACTAAAAATAAAATGAGTGTAAAATCATTATTCTTAGTAGATAGTAACTTTACTGTACTAAAAATGCTCCATCCTGGCTCCCACCATTTCTTTTGCTCTTGCCCCAACTAGACTCTATGGTGTGCTGTCAATTCACTTGAATATATTAAATAATGGAACCCCCTCAGCCTGATAGGGAATTAAGAGTTTAGATTTCAGAACTAGAACTGCATTTCACTTCTCTCTTTTATAATTGAATTTGCTTCAGTTATAAAAAGAAGATAAAAATACATCATGGGCTTGTGAAGAATAAAAAAGTTAACATATCAAAAATTTTATTTAGTCACATAGTAGGTACCCACTAAATTGTAACTAGTATTATTATTAGCCCTTTAAATATATCCTGGCCAACCAGAATACCCTCAATAGTAGCCACTGCTCTGGGTGATTTTTGGCTGGCAACCCAAATACATAGAAGTGTTCTTCCATAATAATGTAGTCATTGTTAGTCATTAGTCCCGTGTAGGATAAGTCTGGCCCTAGTTGGTGAAGTATGCAGACAGTGTGAGCACGTATACCACATTTTTTCTCATCTACATCCAAAGGTAAGAAATCTTTGCTCACTAACACCATTGGCTTGCATCTGGAGACAGCATCCAGTTATTCTCTCTGTATTGGTGAGGTCTTGTGCTATACAAAGCAAGCCCATGCTTCACACTTCCTTTTCAAGACTTCATCTATTTTTGACTGAAATAACCAGTTTGTTAATAGTTATCAAATCTTTTCCCTTTTTCATTGCCAAAGTCATTGTGTAGTACTCTTAGAACTTAAGATAATATACTCTTGGGGAAAACCAGCTATACCAATTCATTTTAGCAGGAGACATTATAGCATCCATATAAGATACAATTGACCCATAATTGAATCATAGAATTAAAATCAGGCAATCTTATTAGATTTAAGTTATGCTTTAATGAAACTAATTAGAAAGAAACTATAAGATTGTGAGTGTGCATGCGTGCGTGCGTGCGTGTGTGTGTGTGTGTGTGTGTGTGAATGTATGCATATGTAATCTGACCACTTCTCACTGCCTTCACTGCAACTGATCTGATATGAAGCAACTTCATCTCTTGCTTGGATAGTTGCAATAGCCTCTTAAATGGTCTCTTTCCTTCTACCCTTGCATGCCTAACTATAGTCTCAATAGAACATTCAACACAAACCAAAACTCCAATGGATTCATATTCTTCTCAATGTAAAGACAAATTCCTTATAATGACTTAAAAAACCCACCACTGTGTACCACCTCTTTGCTTTGTCATCTTATTCCCCTTTATTCTAGACTTCACTCATTCTGCTCCAGTAACTGGTTCCTTGCTATTCCACAAACATTTCAGACATGTTTACCTCAGAGCCTTTATTATGGCTGTTCCTTCTGATTGGAAAACTCTTCCCTCAGATATCCACACATCCCACATATCACTTTCTTCAATTCTTTGCTTAAATATTTTTTTAAATGATTACTCCATTTTAACTGCACATTCCCCACTAGACTTTCTGATATGTTTTCCCTGGTCCTTTTCTCCATAACATCTATCAACTTCTTTCATACTCTATCATTTACTTATTTTTCTCTTGTCTGGCTATTCCAAGTTGAATGTAAGCTCCAGCAGGGAAAATATATTTTCTTTTTAATTCCCTGAGACATCCTCAGGCACAGAGTAATCACTCAATAAACCTTAGTTGACTGAGTGAATGTTGGCTGCTTCTTTCTTCTTGAAACCCTGTTCTCTTAATTCTATGACCACTCTCTCCTGATCATTCTCTGACCTCTCTGTTTGCCATTCTCCCAGTTGCCTTTTCAAAACTCCATTTCTAGTCATTCTTTACATTTGGGTGTCCCCTCAAGATTCTTTCATGCTCTATTTTATTAACACTATGCTTCTAGCTCCCACTTATATCATAACTCCCAAATTAATATCTCCAGCCCATATGTTTCCTCTAAGATTCAGGCACTAAATATAAATTCATCTACTTACTTGGAATCTCCACTAATGTGTCCCAACAGCATTTGATACTCAAGATGTCCAAAACTAAATTATTATCTCATATTCACCATACCAGATCTTCTCCTTGTGCTCTGTCTCTAATCACTACCCCTAATGAGCAATCTAAGTATCATCCTTGAATTTCCCCTCATCTTATTACCCCTACTATTTCCTTAGTTACGAGTTTCTCTTGATTTCTTCTCTTCAATCTCTCAAACTATACCTTACTCTTTATTTCCACTACTACTGGAGGATATTGCAGCAGTGCAGGGAAATAAATAAAGAAGGCTTGAAGGAACTGGTCTCTCATATTTCATTCTTGGCACTCTTCTCATTCACATTGCTACTAGAGTATTTTTTTCCTAAAAATTAAATCTGACTAGATTATAACACTCCTTAAGTCCTTTCCGTGGACTCTCTGGCACCATCAGGATGTACCTCTTATTCTCTAGTGCATCTCCTTCACGAGTATTCTCACATCAAGCTCAAGAGCTTGTCTAATAGTTCCTGTACAGAAACCATGACCCCTGATTATAGATCCATGGAGAGATATGGGAGCGACACATGAAAGTCACATCAAAAAATCAAAATTGCCTGGCTAACATGGCTCTGTGGTTAAACATTGACCTATGAACCAAGAAGACACAGTTCAATTCCCAGTCAGGACACATGCCCAGGTTGTGGGCTTGATCCCCAGTAACAGGCGTGCAGGAGGCAGTTGATCAATGACTCTCACAATTGATGTTTCTATCTCTCCTTCTTTATGAAATCAATAAAAACATATTTTAAAAAATAAAAATTAATGATCCCTAAGCCAATAGAGGGTGAAAAAATGTGATAAAGAATGTTGGCTGCAGTTCATGACTGCAAACTCTTTCTTTATGATAATCCTGTAGGAAAAGCATATAAGCCCAATGATGTAAATAGTTCTGAGGCTGAGGACTCACAGACTGATATGGAGGAGGCATTTTTGCATGGAGTGTCATTCAGAAAAATCATACAGTGTTCTCCATTCCATGGTGTTTGGATTTGTCCTTCCAGTTGCTGTAGGTCAACCTCTATCTTAGAAGTTAAACTAACTCTCCTCTTATTTTGATGTTCAAGAAGATATGGTCTTTGATCAATAACCTAGATTGGTTTGATATATTCAGAATCCTTAGAAATTGCCCTATAGTAATATACAGTTAGACACACAGAAATCATCCACTATAGAGTAAAATGGGTTCTTACACAATTTTCATTGAGAATTTCTTTTCAAATGATTTACCAGGAAAGAAGGTCTACACTGAAACCCAAAAATATGTGTTTTTGGTTTGGATGTGTCCATCCATGCAACTAAAGGCAATGCCTATCTCTAAGCAGAGCTCCTCTGGAAAAGTGTACTGAGCCAGGTCCTTGGTCAGCTTAAGTAAGAATTTCAGCACAGACTATGGACTTTCCTTGTGATCTTCAACATGTGTAGGAGCATCTGGGAGCAACTCAACAGGCTAGGAGAGTTCAGAGCAAAGATGTGAGAACTCTTTACCAAGCTTGAGCAGCAAGGTTAGAAAAGAGTTTGGACAGATGTTTTCATACTCTCGGTGGTCTCAGAGCATGGGAGAAGTGGATGTAACAGATACTTGGAGGTTAGAACAGCTTTGTTTCAAATCCCCCTCTACCACTAATAGCCTTTTTAGTTTGACCCAGTTCTTTAACCTCCTCAGGATTTCACTTCCTCATCTGTAAAACTAGAATAGTTATACTCATCTATACATTGTTGGAAGGATTGAGTGAGGCTATGTTGTGGGGAAATGCAGGGCACAGGGCTTGGCAAACAGTATGTTCTTGATAAATTATAGTTTTGCTCTACCCTTGCCCAGCCTGGGACTGTATGAAAAGTGAGTCTATAAAACCAAGAATCCTAACAATCAAAGCTGCCCTTTTTTGATGTGTCTTAGTTTTAATAGCAAGATCTTTGTTTCTGTCTCCAAACGACCAACTAGAAACAATACAAAAGGGAGACTGGGTGCTTTTTGAAAGGAAAGCCTATTTATAAAATGATTACTGAACCATTTTATAAATAAGTAATATTAGTTTTACTTTTATCTAAAAAATAATACATGCCCCATGTTTATTTTTATGTTGTTCATCTAAGTGCTATTTAATATTTTTAAGATGGCAATATTCCTCAAATTGATCTACAAATTCAATACAATCTCTTTCAAAATCCAAGAAAACTTTGCAGAAACTGTAAGCTTATCCTAAAATTTATATAGACATTCAAGAGATCCAAAATACCCAAAACAATTTTGAAAGAGAAAAACAAAATTAGAAATCTCACATTCCCTGATTTCAAAATTTACTTAAAAGCTACAGTAGTCAAGACAGTGTGGTATTGGAATAAAAATGGGCTTAAAGATCAATGGAATAGAACAAGAGTCCAGAAATAAACCCACACATTTGTGGTCAATTAGTTTTCAATGAGAGTACCAAGCCTATTCAATAGAAAATAATAATCTTTTCAACAAATGGTGCTGGGACAACTGACTATCCACATGCAGAAGGGTGAAATTGGACCCTTGCTTTACACTATATACATAAATTAACTCAAAATGGTTCAAAAATCTACATGTAAGAGCTAATCAACAAAACTGTTAGAAAAACACATAAGCATAAATCTTGTGACATTGGATTAGAAAATGGTTCCTTTGATATGACACCAAAACCATAAAGAACAAAATAAAAGATACATTTGACATAATCAAAATTAAAAATTTTGTGCATCAAGAAATAGAAAAGAAAATCCAAGATCCAAGATGATGGCAGAGTAGGTGAAAGGTACACCCACCTCCTCCTAGAGTCAAACTGGAATTACAACTAAATTATAGAATAATCATCCTGAATTACCAATTGAAGACTAGCTGAAAAGAAGTCTTATAAATGAGGATTTATGGAACAAGCCACACTGAGACTAGTAGGAAGGGCACAGATGCAAAAAGGGCTTGCTCCACTCCCACAGGCTGTGGCTGAGAAATGTGGAGTTTCAACCCCAAGCCAGGCTCCCAAGCTCAGAGCACCAGAGTCAGGAAGAGGTACCCACATAACATCTGGCTGTGAAAATTAGCAGAGATTCTGTCCACCAGGGAGAAGCAGGAGTCTGCCAGAGACCCAGGCAACCCTCTTAAAGGGCCAAAATATAAAATCTCCTTTGCAGCCACTCACCCTGGGCCCCAGCGGAGAGAGGATGGAGCAGACTAGCATCTCATGAGGGGAGACTATGGTTAGTGGCTTTGGAGAGGGATCTGAAGGGACAGCCACCAGGATCCATGAACTGAGTTATTCTCCCACACAGAAGACACCATCTTTCTTGGGTGGAGCACTCCCCTCTATATGGAGTCAGTCTGGGGGAATGCAATAACCCCACTCTCCCTGCCATCCCAGACAGTGGAGATTGTGCCCTGCTGAGGAACCTGGGTCGGGGTGTAGAGGTCTGGGCAGACTCAGGCAGTGTCAATGGCTGAGTTGTGTGGCTTTGGGCCAGGGTCCATTCCCCATACTCTCCTGAGAAGCTGACTGGTGCCTCCCCTCATAGGAGATCTACTAACCCCACTCTCTGGGTTCCTGGTGGTCTCATTCTCTTGACCCCAGGTGGCTCCACCCTGCCATGAGTTGGATGACACTAGAGTGTGGCCATTCCCCCTACCTTTCCCCAAGCCTAACCAGCATCTCCCCCATATGGGAGATTCACTAACCCCACCCTCTTGACTCCCAGTGGCACCACCCTTCTGAGATCCAGCTCTGTACAGAATCTGCGTCAGACTGAGTTGTGTGGCTCTAGGTCGGGGGACTTTTTTCCTTCACATGCCCAATCAGTGCAGAGCTCTCCTTCCACATGGCCAAATCTTGCTCTGTTTGGACCTGATAAACTCTGCTGGCCTCACCCTGACAATTCCCCCAGACACCACCACACCACAAAGGTGTGCAAGTAGCCAGCAGGTGGCAGCTAGACTTGGTATACTCTGGAACATTTGCTGAGGGGCCTCAGACCCAGCATTGGCACAGAGATTCAACCTGTATTGACCTGGTGAACACCATTGTTCATACCTGGTGACTCACTGAGAACTTACCTCAAGAAACTTGAGTACCACCTGAGCCACTTTTGGTGACTGAGCCTAACAGGCAGAGGCAAGTAGAAGGGGGTTTTGGGGGGTCTTGGGCCCACTGCTAGTAAAAGCCAATCTTGATGTGCAGCTTGGTCCTTCACACACACAGCCAAGCCCAGCAGAGGCAGTCACAAACTCTGGATTGCTATGTAGCTCCAAACAGGTTGCCCAAAGCCAGTCACAGACAGCATCTGACATTGGTCTGCACCAGAGTCCCTCCCAAGAGGCCCCCAAACCAACACACCCAGAGGTCAGCTTCAGACAACATCAGAGTAGAATCCAATTGACTTCACAAGCAGTATAAAAAGGAGATCTCAGCAGGCATCAGACTCAGCTGAGGCGAATTTTGCTTCCTGTGATCAGCACCTGCACTGCAGCTCATTCACTGTGGTAGAGATTGAGACTCACATAAGCCAGCCTAAGGATAGATGCTACACAGAAACAGGCCAATAGAAATCAAGTCTCAATTACAATAGGACAGCCCACACAAACCACACAAGCACATTCCTAAAGCACCCAGCTCAGGTGATCAATGAGACTGTGCCACTGGGTCCCACAGGACACTTACTACATAAGGCCACCCTACCAAGACTGAGTCACAGCAGATCTATGTAACACATAGAAACAAACACAAAGAGGCAACCAAAATGAGGAGACAAAGAAACATGCGTCAAATAAAAGAACAGGAGAAATCTCCAGAAAAATAGCTAAATGAAATGGAGACAACCAATTTATCAGATATAGAGTTAAAAAAAAAAATGGTTATAAGGATGCTCAAAGAACTTCATAAAAACTACAAGAAACTTAGAGAGAACTACAACAGCATGATAAAGGACATAGAAACCATTAAAAGGAGCCACCCAAAAATGAATAATACAATATCTGAAATTAAGAATACCCTGGAAGGAATAAGCATTAGGTTGGATGAAGCAAAAGATCAAATCAACAATGTGGAAGACAAGATATAAAAAAAAAACACCCAATCAGAGCAGCAAAAAGAAAAAATAATTTTTAAAAATGAAAATAGTTTAAGGTATCTTTGGGACATGAAGCATAACAATATCCACATCATAGGGGTACTAGAAGGAGGAGAGAGAGAGCAAGGGGTTGAGAACCTATTTGAAGAATTAATGACAGAAAACTTCCTTAGCTTAGTGAAGGAAGAGACACAAAACTCCAGGAAGCACAGAAAGTCTCAAACAAGATGAACCCAAAGAGGCTCACACTACGACACATCATAATTAAAATGGTAAGGATTAAAAGAAAAGAGAGACTCTTAAAAGCAGCAAGAAAAATACAGTTAATTACTTACAAGGGAGCTCCCATAAGACTGACAGTGGATTTCTCAAGAAAAACATTCCAGGCCAGAAAGGATTGGTATGAAATATTCAAAGTGATGAAAAACAAGTACCTACCACCAAGACTACTATACCCAGCAAGGTTATCATTTAAAATTGAAAGAGAAATAAAGAGCTTCCCAGACATGGAAAAGCTAAAGAAGTGTGTTACCACCAAACCAGTATTATAAGAAATGCTAAAGGAACGAAGAAGAAAGAAGAAGAAGAAGGAGGGGGGGGATGGGGAGGGGGAGAGGGAGAAGAAAAAGAAGAAGGAGGAGGAGGAGGAGGGGGGATGGGGATGGGGATGGGGATGGGGATGGGGATGGGGATGGGGATGGGGATGGGGATGGGGATGGGGTTGGGGATGGGGATGGGGATGGGGATGGGGATGGGGTTGGGGATGGGGATGGGGATGGGGATGGGGATGGGGATGGGGATGGGGATGGGGATGGGGATGGGGATGGGGATGGGGATGGGGAGAAGAAAAAGAAGAAGAAGGAGGAGGAGAAGGAGGAGAAGAAGAAGGGGAGGAAGTAAAAGAAGAGGAAGAGAAAGAAGAGGAAGGAGAAGAAGAAGAAGGAGAAGAGGAAGGAGAAGGAGGAGAAACAGGAATATAGTCACAAGAATAAAATGGCAATAAATACATACCTATCAATAATCACTTTAAATGTAAATGGCTCAAATGCTCCAATCAAAGGGCATAGGGTAGCTGAGTGGATAAGAAAACAAGACCCATATATATGCTGTCGGCAAGAGACCCACTTCAGGACAAAAGATACACACAAACTAAAAGTAAAGGGATGTTAAAAGATATTTTATACAAATAGAATGGGAAAAAAGCTGGGGTAACAATACTTACATCTGACAAAATAGACTTTAAAACCAAAGTTATATTAAGAGACAAAGAAGGACACTACATAATGATGAAGAGAACAATCCAGCAAGAGGATATAACCATTGCACCCAACTTTGGAGTACCTAAATATGTAAAGCAAATATTGATGGATATAAGGGGGGAGTTTGACAGTAATACAGTCATAGTAGGGGATTTTCGTACTCCACTGGCATCATGGATAAATCTTTCAGATAGAAAATCAACAGAAAACAGTGGCCTTAAATGACACATTAAACCAGATGGATTTAATTGATATATTTAGAGCATTACACCTCAAAATAACAGAATATAGCCCATCCGGGAGTCGCTCAGCGGTTGAGCATCAGCCTAGGATCCAGGTGATCAGGGTTCGATTCCCAGTCAGGGCACATGCCCAGGTTGCGGGCTGCAGCAGATCAATGACTCTCTCATCATTGATATTTCTATCTCTCTCTCTCCCTTTCCCTTCCTCTCTCTGAAATCAATAAAGATATATTTTTTAAAAATTAGCAGAATATATATTCTTTACATGTGCACAGGCAACATTTTCTAGGATAGACCACATGTTAGGATACAAATCAAGTCTCAGTAGATTTAAGAAAATTGAAATCATATCAAGCACCTTCTATGATCATATGGTATGAAACTAGAACTCAATCACAAGAATAAAACTGAAAAACATGCAAAGGCATGGAGGCTAAATAACATGTTTCTAAACAATGAATGGGTTATCATTGAGATGAAGGGAGAAATCAAAAGATAACTTGTAGCAAATGACAATAAGAACAAAACAACCCCAAATCTATGGGACATGTTGAAAACAGTCCTAACAGGGAAATTCATAACATTGCAGGCCTATCTTAAAACACAAGAAAAATATAAAATAAACAATCTAACTTTACACTTAAAGGAACTGGGAAAAAAACAACAAACAACCCCAAAGTGAATCGAGGAAAGAAATAATAAAGATCAGAGCAGAAATAAAAGAAATAGAGTCTAAATAAAAAACAATACAAAAGATCAATGAAACCAAGAACTTGTTCTTCTAAAAGATAAACAAGATTGATAAACTTTTAAGCAGGGTCATCAAGAAAAAATAAAGAGGACGCAAGTAAATAAAATCACAAATGAAAGAGGAGACGTAAAACTGAAAACAAAGAAATACAAAAAATCATAAGAAAATATTACAAGCAACTGTATGTCCAAAATTTGGACAATCTAGATGAAATGCTTAAATTCCTAGAAACATACAATCTTCCAAAACTGAATCAGGAAGAATCAGAGACTCTGAATAAATAGATTAAAACTAGTACAATTAAAACAGCAATAAAAAATAAAAAAATAAAAATAAAAAAAACTCCTAACAAACAAAAGTCCTGTACTGAATGGCTTCACAGGTGAATTTTAAGAAACATTCCAAGAAGAACTAATACCTATCCTTCTCAAAGTATTCCAAAATATTCAAGAGGAAGGAAGACTCCCAAGCTCATTTTATGAAGGCAGTATTATCCTAATTTCAAAACCGGATAAGGATACTACAAAGAAAGGAAATTACAGGCCAATATTCCTGATACACATAGATGTTAAAATCCTCAAGAAAATATAAGCTAACGGAATATACCATGATCAAGTGAGATTTATTCCAAGGATGTGAGGAGGGTAAAAATCCACAAATCAATAAATGTGATACACCACACAAACAACATGAAGGATAAAAGCCACATAATCATATCAATAGATGCAAAAAAAAAGCATATGATAAAACCCAACACCCATTTATGATAAAAGTTCTCAGCAAAGTAGGAATACAGGGAACATACCTCAATGTATGTAAGAAGAAAAAATAAATAAACCTCCTTTTAAGTTCTTTAAAATATGTATGATCATAGAAAACAAAAAGTATAACAATTCCTGGATTTAAATATAATACCTATGAGAACTTTAAAAAATTTGTTGTGGCCCGGCCGGGCGTGGCTCAGCGGTTGAGAGTCGACCTAGGATCCAGGCGATCGGGGTTGGTTCGATTCCCTGTCAGGGCACATGCCCGGGTTGCGGGCTAGGCAGCCCATCAGTGACTCTCTCATCATTGATGTTTCTCTCTCCCTCTCCTTTCCTCTCTCTGAAATCACTAAAGACATATTTTTAAAAAAAAAGAAAGAAAGAAAGATTTGTTGGGGAGAGTGATATGGTTATGAGATTTTATTCCTTAAAAGTTTATTTACAGTAAAAATCAGTTGAGTTTTGAAAAATGCATACAGTCATGTAACCAACACAACAACCAAAATATAAAATACATTCAAAATAATGAACATAATCATCACTCCCAAAAGTTTCCCCAGGTTACTTTGGGTTTTTCTGTTTGTTTTTTTAACCCTCACCTGAGGATGTTTTTTCCATTGCTTTTCAGAGAGAGTGGAAAGGAGAGAAAGAGACAGGGAAGGGGGGCAGGTAGAGAGAGAGAAACATTGATGTGAGAGAGACAAATTGATTGGTTGCCTCCCACACGCTCCCTGACCTGGGCCTTCGATTGAGCCTGCAACCAAGGTACGCACCCTTGTTTGGAATCAAACCTGAGACCCTTCAGTCCGCAGGCTGACGCTCTAACCACTGAGCCAAACCGGCTAGGGCCAGGTCACTTTGTATTCCTTTCTTCTCTCCCTTCCCCAACCCCTCAGACAATCAATGATAAACATGTCACTATAGAGTAGTTTACATTTTTTAGATTTTATATCAATAGAATCCAGCAGGATGCATCTTTTTTTTCTGGCTTCTTTCACTCAGCATAATTATTTTGAGATTAATTCATGTTGTTATCAAGTAATTCATGTTGTTATCAACTTGGTATGTATTAGAGCATTGGATTCTGTTTGGGAAGACCAAGCCTACCAACACACTATATGCATGTGTGCATAAGTATATGCATGTATACATACATTAGAGTGGTAAAGGTTCTGAGAGAAACATTTGGTATATCTGCACAGTTCTTGTTATAGTATTGTGGGTACACAGCTAGTAATACAGATGTAGGGAAGATGTTACCACTTTCTGGGGACAGCATACTTTTATGGAAAAGGTTAAAGTTGAGGAGTCAAATAGATATGCTTATTTGACTAATAATCATGATATGATTAGTGCCTGAATATCCTTACTTAGCCTCTCTGTTCCTTAATTTCCTTTTCCTTGAAAGACAGGGAGATAATAATTGTTATGAGCATTAAATGGGATCACATATATAAAGCATTGAGCATAGAGTTTGACACATAGAGGATAATCAAAAAGTGTTAGTTCCTTTTCTTTTCTACCTTTTACTTGGGGAAAAAATTCTCATCCTTAAAAAATGGTAGCTTCTTTGAGCTTAATTATAATATCATAGTGCCATCTGGTGACCATATAGAACTATTACAGTATCTGTATGGGATATTGCATTTCTGACAAACTCTACCACATCTGTATTAAAGATGTCACCTCTAGTTATGTTTTGAGGTAGTGTTGAAGGGACAGGGAATGAAGGCTGTGTTTGAAGATGGTTCTACTGAGCTTAGAGACTCCTCCCCTGACTGAACATTCCTTCCTGTCAGGAAGCAGAGCTCAAGAAAAAGGAGAAGAGCTTCTCCCATAGCCTATTACAAGATGGGAAAATGGCAGATTGAGTGTGGAAGCTAGTGAAGTCCTCACATTTATTCACCACCTCTAAGGGAAATGCTGACAGGGAAGAGTTGGTATTTTTTCCTGTTGAGAGGTCTACCCTTGAAAAATTGGCCACCGTAGCTTTGACCTTGAATCCAATCCCAGAGGAGTTTCAAAATCATGTAATCCCAAATACCACCTAAATATTCCTAAGAATGGGATAGAAGAGGGCTCATCTCCGTTCTCCCAACTCCCCCCACTCCAACATGGATGGAGGACTGTACCATCAGAATTCAGCCAATGCCTCTGACTCCATCAGATTGTACCTGCTTTCAAGTTGCAAGAAGTACCCTCACACTCCCACCCCACCTCTAGTGCCCCCAAAACAATTCTCAACAGGTGACCACTCTTGCCACCTCTCCTTTGCCATCAAATCAAGTCAAAACTGGTCAATTTATTGAATGTAAATTTTATTGTGGTTTGGATTATGTAAGGCAGTGTAGTGAAGGCACTGCAGAAGTAACACAGGCTGAAAAACATGATAGGAAATGAGCAAGCTAAAAAACCTCTACAAAATATTTTTTTAAATGAATGCGTGCTGGACTAGACTAGGTACTACAACTATGATTTTTTTTAATCATTGCAGAAGCATTGAAATATTGATGGAAGTGGGGATTTGGGGGGTTAGAAAAGGCTTCATGGAGGAGGTGGCATTTATGCTGGGCCTTATAGGAAGGGTAGAATGTTGATAGATGAGACGGAGGGAAGAATGTATCAGAACGACTGACTCTAGAGAAAATTATGTAGAAGTACTGAAACAACAAGAGGGGCAAACAAACCCTCAGGGAGTGAAGCATCCCAACTGACAAAAATGCCTGAGAGGCCTGGGCTGCGACCAAAGTCTCAAGGCCTCAGATGGGGTCTTCCGTACCAATATTGGGAGGCACAGAACAACGGGCTTGTTTGTAAACCTAGCAGCAGCAGGAGGTTTCACATTGCAGTCAGGGGCCCAAAACTGGCTGTACTATGCCTGGATAGATTTTCTTATCCTTTTAGAGTGTGTGGTACTTATTCATTCTTCCTCTTGCCCACTGACTGCCTAAACGGTAGTTCATGCGCGCCCACATGCGCGTGTGTGAGTGTAGGTGTGTGTGGATGGGTGGGGGACCGAGGCTTTGTCTCCCACTGCAGCTTCTTCCACTTTTCCCTCTTGTGGCACACAGCTGGCTTCCAATGAACTGGAGCTCAGGCCCTTCCCATTGTCTAGGCCTCACTGAACTCGAGCTCTTGATTAAGCACCAAGGAAGCTTCCTCAACATGAAGGTAAAACCTACTGTGGGAGGTGACTTAGGTTAGGGCAGGACTACACTTTCCGGAGGTGGTGATGGTGGTGGTGATGGTGATGGTGATGGTGGTGGTGGTGGTGGTGGTTGTGCTGGTGGTTGTAGTAGTTGTGGTGGTGGTAAGGGCTGGGGATGTATAAGCAGGCTCTGGCTGCTGAATAAAATGCTGCAGGGTCATTTGTAGTGTTCAGTAAGGAGCTGGAATGTCAGGCTAGACCAGCTTGGCCTTGATCACCCCTCCTCCTTCCTCAACATGCTCTACAGAGGAGATATATTGGGCACCTGAAAGCAGCAAAGGCATCTGTAGGATATCCAGACTGTTGTTGTCCTGCTTGAATCTCACCCCCGGAAGCTCCAGAGATATTTTTTTGGCAAATATCCATATGATCTCTGGATAAGGCTGTCACCTCCCCCTGTCCAGCTGCTGGAGGTATATAGGTTATGTAGCTACTGATGCTACTTGGATCGGGAGGTATGGGGAACTTATCAGAAGAAAGGAAAAGTTAATTACTATTAATTTCTTTTTTTCAAAAGATTTGAATCTGAGATAAGACCTGGCATCTGACAGAAAATAAAAGGATGGAAAGCTGTCAGGATTTTCTGGAACTGGAGATTTAGAGCTCAGTAAGATCATCGCTGGAAATAACTTTAAGGCTGATGTGGCCTTGCTTGACTTTGGCAGTTGGACCACCCTTCTTACGCAGGTACAGAGACTTCAGATCACGGCAGTCACTGGGGTCAGCATCCAGAGTAACCTGCCCCAAGAACTGATCACAGAATTTTCTGCTGTTCCAGACCTGGAGAGAAAAGTTGAGAGAGTGAAGGTGAGCAACCCTCTGTGAGATTGGGCTTTTCCCAGTGGCATCTAGAACCTAATGCTAAGCTTGGAAAAGTTTGTTTAAAAACCAAAAGACAATCTCTCCTGATAACTCACTGGCTGAGGGGAAGATACCTGTAACAGTGATGAAAAGCCATCAAGCAGAGCTCAAGATCGTTATGAGATGCCTACCCAAACACACTGGTCAGAAGCATTAAGTCAGAAGAACAACCAGACTGTAGTGGTCCATCCTTACGTAGCAGGATCAGGGTCATCTGAACTGGTTTATGCTTTCCCTCATGGGATTTTACCATACCTGTGAGCATGAGGGCTTCTGCCCACAATGAAATAAATGGAAAAGAGGCTATTTAGGATGGAGATTAATAAGAAAGTCAGTGTCTATGACTGGTGGGACGTGTCTCTGAGTACAAAACAAATAAACAAAAAATCAGGTTAACGCTTGCTCTGTATCCTAGACATATGTGAGGCACTTGGGATAATCTAGTATTTGATACTGAATATGAGCCACCCTGGGGGTCCCTATTCACATTCTTACCTGCACTATAATAGGAATGTCAGTGGTCCTTCTGTAGAAAATGGCCTGTGTGTCAAAAATGGCATGAACAGTATTCTTTTGGACAGGAGAACGGACTTCTTCCTTTCCACACTTGATGATCAAATACGGGTTCACAGCTGGAACAAAGTGACATTTGTGTGTTTTTTTGTTTGTTTTTTCAAAAAAAAATTAAATATATCTTTATTGATTTCAGAGAGAGGAAGGGAGAAGGAGAGAGAGATAGAGATAGAGATAGAAACATCAACGATGAGAGAGTCATTGATCAGCTGCCTCCTGCACATCCTCTACTGGGGATCAAGCCCACAACCTGGGCATGTGCCCTGACTGGGAATTGAACTGTGATCTCCCGGATCCTAGGTTGATGCTCAACCGCTAAGCCACACCCATCAGGGCAGTGACATTTGTTTTTAAGACAATGATTAAATTTCTCTTTCCAGATAGTCAAGAAACTATTTCACTAAGTCCATTCTGGGATGTTGAGCATAATACCAGGGTACAGGAATGATTTAGCACTTTTGTTCCTGGTTCCCTTTTTCCCTACACTTTATAAAGGAATAATATAAAAATAAATATTATGTAGGCCTTGCACAAAGTTTACATTCCATTTTGCCATAGTTGAAAGCCATTCTGACTTGTCTAGACTGAAAATTCCATTGGAAAGAATCATTTGTGACCATCTTTTCTAATCACACATGCAAAAAATGATACTAAATTTTGTTTTCCCAGACACCCTTGCAGTTCTTACTTTCATTGGCATACTTCTTCTCCAGGCCCTCAGCACTGTGAACAGTGATCTGGGTAACTACCTTCGGGTAGCCACGAGCCAGGTTCCAGCAGGACATCTTGGGCATGTCCAGAGTCAGTTCCCTGGAATATCAAAAAGAAGACACATTATTGATGAAGAATGCCCTTTGATGAGGAGAGAGTCTTACCAAAGCAGACATTATTGTTAAAAAGCATGAAACGCTGAGTGACTTGGCCCATTCTTCCTCAGACATGGCTTACATTTTATGACTATGTTTTCCTTTCCCCTTGTTTTAAGGACCAGTAGATAAAGATCAAAGAAGTCAGGGTTGGGGTGAAAAGGTAGCTTTGTTGACTCAACACTCAGAACATAATAGAGGAACAGTGAGGAGGGCCAGCTGTCTAATAGAAGAGAGAGTTAGCCAGAGAACAGAAGATAAAATATAAGTGGAAAACCTTAGTGTATAGGCCTGTTCCTTATGAATAGCCAGTCAGAGATTTCAAGCTCAGATCACTCACTGGGGAATTTCTCATAACACCACTTTGAAGTATATTCCTACCACCATTATTTCATTTAAATCTAATTTGAACAAGTTGTCCCTTAGGAGGCAAAGCAGAGAACTGGAGTTTGCAGGGCTGGCTAAGGAAACTGAACCTGAGCTGGACAGGCACTTCAGAGAAGATTCTCAGGAGAAACTCGCTGGTGCGGCCATGCTGAAACATGGTTGGGACAAGCACATAGTTGCCTTTCTTCAGGTACTTGCTCAGAAACACGGTGCGGGTGTCAATATAGGTGGAAGTTCCAGCACGCTCTTGGATGTAGAGGTGGTGAAGGCGAAATTTGCGATTCATCTCCACCTGGAAATGAAATCAAATGAAATGCTCCATTCCACTCAGGTCATAGTTTTTGTGTAGGAAGATCCTAGATCCTCTGCTTTCTTTATCCCTGGACCTTTCTTAATTCCACTAACCCCAAGCCATCCTAATTTTTGCTCCATTTGTCATCATTCTCTCTTCTCCAAATGCCCATTCTTACCTTGAAGAGCTCGAAGCCAATGATGTAATTGTCAGGTCTTCCCATGCGGCGATATGTACGCAGATCCTTCTGTTGCAGTGACATGATGACCTTGTGCTCATCCTCAGGCACAGTGAAGATGTACTAAGGAAAAGAAACCACCAAGGAGCTTAGTTAGCACTTCCATTTCAGATAATCCAGCTCAAATTTCAGGGGGAAAAAACTCTACTTTGGAAAGCAGAGACTTGGGTTATTTTCTGGGCTTTGCCACTGACCACACAAATTGGATAATTTAGATAATTCATTGACTTGATAAGTGTAGATCATACTTGATTTTCTTTATGGCATTCAGCATGTATGAGAGAGATAACTTCATGCTTAGGCTTTTGATGCCAAAGGGACTATGCTTTGTTTTAAGAAGTTCTTGGTAAGATCTTGGGAGTTTTTGTTTTTATTATTGTCCTCTTGATTTTAAAAGCAGTATACAGAAAAATTCCAGAATATATAAGGACAAAGTATTCTTGCTTAACTTAACCTGACACTGCAGCATCCCCCTAGGCTAACTTCCTATTGCCAGGCAGATGTGTGGCTTGTGGAAGGGCTGGATCCACTTCCTTAAAAATTGATCTTTTGCTACCACTGTTTTAGGGAAGTCGCAGGCCTGTACTAGAGACTTTTCAAATACCATATGGGGAATCATGGTGTCACTGGGAAGTAAAACTGAAAGGCATCAGATTTTTATCTATCTATCATCTATCTATCTATCTATCTATCTATCTATCTATCATCTATCTATCATCTATCTATCTATCTATCTATCTATCTATCATCATCTATCTATCATCTATCTATCATCTATCTATCATCTATCTCTGTGGTTTTTTTCTCTCTTCCCCTCCCTCCCTCCTTCTTTCTCTCCCTCCCTTTAGCAAGAAACAGGAAACATATGCTGAATTATAGGCTCGCAAGGCCACCAAAGGTCAGTCTTGTGCAGACACTTAACAATGACGCCAAAAGGGCCATTTCTTCAGCTTGGTTTATGTGCTTGATACTTAAAACATTTCCAGGGTTGTAAACAGAAGTGTAGGGAGGAAGTAATAGGAGCTTTATTTTCTTTAGGGACAATAAAAATGGAAGGGATGGAGAAAAGCATGAGTTAAATAAATTATGCCACAAGCCTTAGTATCCTTCAAAATGCCTGCCAATGAAGTCCATACAAAGAAAATACACACCCATATAAGGCTTTAATACAGTCAGAATTCTTGTATTCTGTGGCTTAGCTCATCAGCACATTTGGGGATAAAACTATCAAGGTTATTTTAGATTCAGGCTCTGGATGTTTGGATTTTTTGCTTTGGAGTGTGCTTAGGCTTGAGCTTTAATGTGTCACCTGGAATAGCATTGTAATGCGAGATAGATGACAAGGTAGCCATTCAAATCCTGGGATAAATTACCTGGTACTATATTAGAAAAGTGAGACATTATGAAGCTCAAAAGAATAACCTTCATGAGGAGAACATGTATAGTAAATGTGCACCCAAGAGAACAATTGGGCAGGGGGAAAAAATGAAAATGAATTGAGAAAGTGTCTGGGAGAAGATCCTTCCTCTCCAATATGGGACCATCAGAAAGAAGTGGGAGTTGTCAAAGAGCCATACTAAGCAATATGGCCAGGAGAGGTAGCTAGAAGAGAGGGCTCAGATTTGTTAATGTTGCTAAGGTGCATTTATCCAGAGACATTCTACCATGCTTTACCAACATCTGGGCCAATCCCTAGGCATCTTGGTTGATGAATATTACACAATAGCCACAAATGGAAGAATTAATGTGAAAGGCAAGGTTCCCAATGCCTTGATAGCTTGGAGGCCAAAAGAAAAATTGATTCTGGTGGAGGGGGGAAATGGAAGACATCTGTAATATTTTCAACAATGAAATAAATTTTAAAAAAGAAGGAAAGATAATTGATTCAAACCTGAGGATTCTGCAGGAAGGTATCACGGTTGTTATAGCAGCCTCCTGAACGGTTCATCAGGGGATCATCATCCACAGTCCAGCATCCCACCACTGATTCTAGCTCCTTGCGGCCAAAAATGGGGTTGTTCACATTGCGGCAGACATTCAGTTCATGAAAGTTGCGGCAAAAGTCCTCCAGGCTCATCCTGAATGGAAGGAGTACAGAAAAGAAATGAAGATGGTACTTAATACCTACCCCTTTAGTTCCATGTAAAAACCACAATTCCCTTAGCACAGAAAACCTCTCCTCACCAAAACTCTCCATCATCAGACATAACAAGCTCCAGGTTCTTGCGATCTGCTGCAGTCAGTTGCTGCCACTCTTCAGAACTAAAAGCAAATGATCAAAAAAAGGATAATCCTTTATGTTTGCCATTGACTAGTTACAGCAAGCAGTATGCCAAAGAAACAGAATGCATGAAAATTGGGCCTGCTTTATCTCACTTCTGGCTGAGTTAAAGACCCATGCTTAGGAATAGCTGACAGATGTCACTGAGCATTGACAGCAGTTTGGGGGAATGGGGTTGGGAGGACTATAGGGCTTTTGAGATGTAGTAGTCAAAGTGGAATGGCACTCACATTTCACTCCAGGGGCCACTCCATTCCTGTCTTCCCAAGGGGTTCCTCAGGCGAATCATATACAGTTTCTCAGTACTGAAGACTTCCACAAGTCTTTCTCCAAGACGGATCTTCCGTATATCAGTCATGGTGTAGGTATGGCCCTTCAGTAAACCCCAATCAGTTTCAACTTCTTGTTCCTCCTGATTGGGAGACTGAGAGGAAGAAAGAAAGATACATAAGAGCACAAGAATTGGAGACCCAAGGCCTGGTTCCTCCTCTTCCTTGATCATTTTACCTCAGTATGATTGAAGCTAGTTCTCCCTATGCAGAGAGAAATTTGATCCAGACACTTAACTTAACACAAAGCAAATGAAGGAAAGAAAATAAAGAATTTAATATAACAATCACTTAAACAATTCATATTCAAACTACCTGTAGTACTGCACTAATATGAACAGTATTAAAATTTGGTGCAGCTGGTTTACTCCTTGGGCAAAAAGCTACAATCTCAACACCCAGGAACAGAGACAAAAGAGACAAAAGGGATAATTTAGTAGAAGCTATTTATTCATTTATTTAATCTTTATCCTATGGTATCTTTCCATTGATTTTTAGAGAGACTGGAAGAGGGAGAGAGAGAGAGAGAAACATCGATGTGAGAGAGACACATTGATTGGTTGCCTCCCGCACGTGCCCTGACCACAGCCAGGGATAGAACCTGCAACTGAGGTACCTGCCCTTGGCCAGAATTGAACCCAGGACCCTTCAGTCTGAGGGCTGACACTCTAACCACTGAGCCAAACTGGTTAGGGCTAGCAGAGTCTATTTACGTCAGCTCAAATGCTGCGTAAGCCCCCAGCAGGATGACTAAGACAAAAGGGTAAAAAGTTAAAGCTCCTCAGCGTATGCCAGGGATCAATGTGTATTGTTAGCTTTCTGAATCCCATAATAGCTTTTCATGAATCTCTACAGTAAGGGTGATATTACTAATAAAGTTTGTAGTCTCCACTGTCAGAGTGGGTGAAGAGTGGTTGTTTTTGGTAAATACAAACCTCAATGGAGCAACAGATCAGACCTCCTTTGGTAAATGTTTTGTATAGTTCTCTGAACAACTTGTACTTTTCCTCAACAAGCTCAGTGTATCTTCCCTTCTGCATGTCAACAGTTTCAGCCAATGTGCCAGTGAAGTCCACTATGATATCAGTGGTGGTCAAACCATCAAGGGCCTCATAACAGCCAAGTAGCCTGAGAACAAATATGCAAGGTTATCTTTGTAAAATTATTTTTCCAGGTTAAAGACATCTTGTCCCAAGAATTAAAACAGTTCTTTCTCAGCCAGCCTTTACCATCTGGCTTTTTTTCTAAGTGTGACATGAGAGTTATTTTGAGATTATAGTCAGAGATTTCTAAGCTTAGACTATGTTTGTTAAAGACAGTCCATGCAGAATGTTTTTTCTACAGGTAAATACTAGACAAGGAGAAAATTGTAGGCCATAATGCCATGTTATTTGCAGATTAGCAGCAGGAAGGGACACCTAGGACCAGGTAAGGAGTTAATAGAAACCAGAACATCTGATTTCTCTCTAACCTAGGATTTCTTAGGGACAATCCAAGGCTCAAAGCAGTGTCTTGGATCTGACTCAGATCTTACCCAATTTAAACTAAGGGGGTTAGGCTGGGAGAGAATGAACTCCCAGGGAAATATGTGGCCTTACTTTTCTCAAGTGCTAGTCAATCCCCACTCCTTACTTTGCATAAGCTTTTTCCAATAGAGCATTCCAAAACTCATTCATGGAGGTGGAGAAGGAGAAAACCAGATCTCCATTGATGGTGGGCAGCAAGTCATCAATCACCACCTCGGTCCATTCTCCAAAATGCCAGAAACGGAAGCGAAATATCCCAGCATATTTATCTAGTTTTCGAGGGTCCCATTCCTGTTCCTTATGGTTAGGAATTGTCTGGAAATATAAGAACATTCAATCAACTCTTATTCACCAGACTATATCCAAATATTGATATTAAAGCTGACTTCCAGCAAATTCATGTGGCAACAGGAATCACACTAAATACATCTGCTTTGGATCTAGATTGGGAAGTCCTAGGTAGGACATTTTTTTCCCCCACAACTGTTGCCTTCCCAGTTAAGTTTTGCTGAGGGTAATATTAACATGTCTGTCCTGAATACACAGAGGGTGACTGGAGGCAGCCAGCTAGGGGTTAAATTACTTCCCACAGATAATCTACAAACTTGATCATAAGAAACTGTCTATACAAATATACCCATGGTTGCATTTTTAACCAAATAAGCAAGGCATTTTTAAAATTCAATTTAATCAAAATACAAGGCCTTCTGTGGTTTCAGTTTTTTAAAGTCCATCCTTGAGATTTCATGTAGATTCTATAGAATATAGATTTTATTCACAACTTGAGTAAAGTCACATTTAGAAAACTCTCCATTTCTATACAATTACACATTAATCTACAAAATTATTTTTCTGAATAATTTGTCCCAAATCCAGTCAACACTTCATTTCCCCAAACTCTAACTAAATGCCAAAGAAATTTTTGTACGCTCAATGATTTGTTAGAACGTCTTCAAAGATCTATTTCCATTTTTATCACATTTTTGTTATTTCTGGCCCCTACTAGCTTTATATGCCAGTAGGTACAGAGATTATAAGTATGCAGAGATATTGGGTCAAAGCACTGCAAGTGATAAAAAGATCAACTAATATGTGTGACAAAGCATATAGAGTAAAATCTTAATGGTAGAATCTGGGTGAGTATACGGGTATTTCCTGTAAAATTCTTTCAATTTCCTGTATTTGTGAAAAAACTCACAATAAAATGGAGGAAAGTTACTTAGTTAATACTCTGATTTCAAGAATTAGACAATCTAGAAAATTATAAGCTGAGCTTTACTGAAATTATTACAGGAAACAAGAAAATGGAAAGTGAATGAGGTCCCATAGGAGGGGCAATACCTTTGTCCAGTGAGACTCCTGAACAGCCAAACAGGAGAATGCAGAGACCATTGGCTTGTGTCCCAGTCTCCCTTGGGTCAGCTGGTGGTTGCTGATGTTGCCCACAATCAAACGGGGGTCATCACAAATGTCCTGTGGATACAAAAATTGGTTCTAGGAGTCTAGGAAGTGTTTCCAAAGAGCCAATGTGAGCTGAGCTAGGAAGGATGGAAGATGTAGGGTTCAAAAGATAACTAGAACTTACACAAGTGAAACAAAAGGAAGTGTGGGGGCAATGAGGAAAAACACAAAGCAGTAGATCATCTAGACACAGAAAAAGGGTAATGTGGAGAAGTGGCAAGAGAAATGGAAGGAGAGGATGGAATGAAACAGGATGAGATGTGCTGGTCAGGGCTGTCAGACATAGCTATCACTGAGGTTTGGAAGAGTTTTCAGCACAGCAGTGAGGTTTTAGTGGACTAAGATTTAGCTCATTATGTTCTGATCCTATTTGTCAGGATGAGATTTTCTGAAGCACTTGTGCTTAGAAAGGTGATTAAATTTAGGAGACAGGGCCTGATGGAGGTGAACATAAATGCTTATCCCTATCTAGGAAAATTATTTAGGAGACCTTTTACATGAAGCCCTTTCCTAACATAAAGCAAAAGCAACAGTAGTCTCCATGGCAACTAGATCTTTACACATTTTTGGATAAATATAGATGGCAGCAGCACTAATAGCAGGTGGTAATAGACCATTCACAGGAGCATTTCAACAGACACTTTTCCCACAATGGATGTTCTGAGGAAAACTGGATAAAGTGGGGAGAGCATTTGTTTGAGGTGTATGTGTGTGTCTTCCCCAACATATCATTAGCAGTGCCATTTCCACTGCAAGTAGGAAAATGAGACCCAAATAACACAATTACAACAGAATGTAATGAAGACACAGTTGGGGCATTTTCAAAGTATAATCAGTGCCTAAAGGAAGGATCCCCAAAGTGAGCAGATTGAATAAGAGTGGTAATGCTCAAGTTGAAGCCTTAGGAACAACTAGATTTAGGCAGTTGGACAAAAGAAGGATATGAAAACATCATGGGTAGAAAAACAAGCATGGACAAAGGTATAGCTGCATACATGACACCATATAGTTGAAGACATGATTGTGTGGCTCAGAGGATCAGCACTTGCAGAGTTAAAAGTCAGGAAATGCTGATGAAGTCTTGAGAAGATAAAGAAAGCTTGCTGAAGGAGGTCATTGGCCAGTACCTTGACATTCTGCTTACAGGATGTCAGAAACAAATCCTAGTCTCAAATGGAAAGAAAACCTAGATATATATTCATTTAAAAATTATTAAAGAGAAACAGCTATATTTTTTTGGTTCTCAAACCCTTTTTAATGGACATAATTCTCCTTAATGAAGAGTCCGGTCTACAGAATGAAACATTCCATCTATTCTTTAAAAGCCAAAATAACTCTGGAAAGAAATAAGTATTCTGGGCAAGGACAAGTCCAAACTGAAGATTAATTGGGCATCCCTCTGCCAAAAGGAGATGGTTAGGTGGGTTGTCAGCTTTGGATTTTCTGTGTGTGTGTTTTTTAATGCATGTCTGATGTCTCATCATTACTTTTGTGTCTTAGGAAAGACTTCTACCTTACTAATTTTTTTGTGGCTTGGGAACTGCTTGTTTTTTCACTTATTGAACATGAAGCAAGTGTGTTAGATAAACTATATCTTGATATTCTTTCTCTTATTTTTCTTTGCCCCTTCTAAGATGGAACTAACAGTTTTTCCTTCCTGGGTTAGGTGTTACCATTTTATTTTGTACAAGATGTAAAGTTATGCAATGATTTCTTGGACCTAGATGATGCATACAACAATTTCCTAGCCTGGAAAAACAGTACAGTGAACACTGATATGTGAAAAAGTATATTTTAGATCATTAAGACATTATTTTTTAGTTTTATGTCGAATTATTAGTAATTAGGCTTACATTACAGTGTCTTCAATTTACAAAAGGCTTTCATTTCACAGCAGAGATCTAGGCTCAGTCAATATTTTTGTCATGCCAACTTCTATTCAAGACATGTGTGTGTGTGTGTGTGTATGTGTGTGTGTGTGTAAAGCTAAATATAATCATGGCAGAATATATATTTGGGCAAAAGCTCACCTTACTTTCCATTTCCCATTGTAAACTGGCCCATGACCCGATTTTACTTCACCATTTTTCATATATGAAGAATGGCTATTTAACAATGGGTTTTAAAACATAATAAGTTAACAGTCTACAGGCTATCAAAGCTGAAAGAAATAGTAGAGACTATCTAATCAACCTGTTTATTATACAAATGAGGAATCAGGATCAGAGAAGGGCAATAGCTTGCCCCTTCAATCATCCAGCAAGTTAGTAGACCTAGGATTGAAGGTTTAGGTTCTTCAAAACCATATACAGTTAGGGAAAGTTTTATGTCGAATTATTAGTAATTGGGCTTACATTACAGTGTCTTCAACCGAAGACCTCAGCTGATTCATCCTTTTTCCTTTAGGTTTATCAATGGACACCACATAAAGGGTAATATTTTGCAGCTTTTCAGGGACAGAGATGCAACTACCTTTTTCAGACAGCCATCCTTTTGTTTTATGCTTCCTTGCTTAACACAAGTAAAAGCTCTCCATTGTTCTGAAAGACTTGCTTAAATCATGTCTTAGCTTTTGGTTCCAGGCTAAACCTCATTAATAAGGTTTAAACTCCTCAATTTAATACCTTAAATATGAATAAATCCATTTTGTATGTCAGCACCACGATGTGAAACAGGAGCAAATCTTTATTAAGCCATATTTTCAACCTTTTTAAGGAAGCTAAAAACTAGAAAGCAGCTAAGGAGGTAGAAAGGATAAAGGGTAATGAGCCAATGCAAATCTAAAAGTGGTAGGGAATGGAGTTGTGGGAGAGGTCACAGCTCACATAGTCACATATTTGGGTGGCTTGGAAGGGAGGAAAGATTGCTGAGCCCCTAATGGCTCCCAGCTGTGTTGGCAGAGTTAACGTGATCCTTGAACTGGGCTGTTTGTCAAGGCAGAATAATTTCTTAGGGGGAAAACACACACAAGTAGGATGTCAAGAACTAAGAGTAAAGCCAGGAATGGTCCCTGCACATATCCATCCCTAAGCCAAAGCCTTCCAAAGAAAAGCAACTTTTCTAGGAAATAAGTTCTCTTAGCTGAGCACTGAGAGACCCTCCCATTGTCCTCACATCATCTCCCTTGCCAGATAACTCTGGGAGGGGGAGGGAGGCATGCAATTATAATTCTTGGAGCCCTGCACATGTCACTCTACATGGCTCCCTTTGCACCTCCCACATCCACATCTCTAGAAAATTTTTTAACACAGGTAAAATTTGATGGGAATAAACATTGAGGTCCAGGGTAAACCTCAAGAACCAGACTAAAATAAAAGCTGCCTAGAAAACCAGGAATCAGAAGAGTGGAGACACTTTTAAAAGTACTATGGGCAGTCAGACAGTACTAGGGGGATGGTGGCATGGATAACTACAAGTGAGGCTGACCCAGCAATTGGTATATTATTACTAACTCCAGGGCTGTAAGTAGTCCCAGAAGGTTCAGGGTTGCTATTCAGGACCTGTGGGCTTTGTGAGCTAGTCCAAGGTTCCAATTATCTTATTCTTAAAATATTGAATCATCTATAGACAAGACATTGATAGATGAACTTAGGTGCAGAAACGAAAGTTGAATCAGTCTCTCAAGGATACCATTTTACCTTCTGAGAAGTTTTGCTTCTGCATGAAGATATCATCATCAGTGCAACTTTCTCTCCCTTTCTAACCCTTGAAAGGAAAATTGAATATGGAACCCAAGAATAAGGTCTTAAGTTCAACTTCCACTTCCAACCTAGACAATCAAGTCACAACATAATATATTTTTATTTGAGTCATCAAAATTCTATTAGGAGACTTTAGATATAAATCCTAAACTACTTTATTGGGAAGAGTTTATGTATTCATGCAATGGAATATTGTTCAGCAGTATACTGACACATGTTACAATATGGATGACCTTTGAAAACATTGCTCTAAGCAGAAGTCAGCTACTTTTATGATTCTATTTTAAGTGACATGTCCAGAACAGGTAATTTTTATGGTATATAAATTTCATTTTAATAAAGCTTTTAAAGTTTTTTTAAAAACAGAATTTAAAATAAATAAGATATATGGAAAGAGTATGGGTCTGTTCAACTGTCTTCAAGTGTGAAAAGTGGAAAATACTTAGGACTACTCAGGTGGTGGGTGACATGATCTGTGGGAAGAAAAATAAATTTATGAACAGTTGAGGCCAAAACTACTGTGAAGAGAAAAGATGTGTTACACTCAGCTGGGTATTGGCAATTTCCATTAGCACAAAGAGAGAAGTGTTTCCCCCTTTACCATTCCCTCACATGCAATTTATCACCGAGGCCTGTGTCCTGTTTCTAATGTCTCCTTCCCCTCATCAACCTTTCTCTTCCATTCCTATCATCCTCACTTAATCCAGAACCTCACCACCCTCCTCCCATCCAATGTAGTGAAATTGCCCCTGGGGAAGGTATTACCTAGTGGAAGACGTGGTCAAGAGCAATGGTAGTGAAAGCTGAACTCAAAATTTGACCAGGAGAGCTGACAGAAAATCTTGTACAGGTGCCCTTTCTTTTCCCACAGCTGGATATGAAAATCCCCATGAGGCCTTGCTCCATTTTAGTTTGAGATTAGATGCCTTTCTCTAAGACACTATTGTAGCTGAGTATGAGTCATCCAGGAAAAAAGCCAGAGAGTTGTAAGAGGGGAGAGTGGCTGGAGGAAGCTGGAGAAGAGATTTTCCATGAGAATGTGGTGGCCAGATTTCAGAATAAAAATCTTACCTTCAATCTTATGATCACACTGTAACTCAGTAAAACTCAGCTCTTAGAATTTACTAAGACTTTATATGTTGAGGACCCAGGAGGACAGGAAAGTCCAGGAGTATATGTCTCAAGCAATATACCTGTGTACCCAGTAAGCTAGGGCCATGGGGCCACTGGAGGAATTAAGGCACAGTATTTTCCTCTGGAAGGTATGAGCATTAAATAATTGCAAAACACTCTATCAAAAGTGGCTTCTTAGTACATAGCAAAGAAGCTGCAAGTTGGAATAAGGGGAACTCAATCCTGCTCTAGGATGGTGAGTCTTGACTTGTGTTAGTTGGTTTAACTGGCAGTGGTGATTATAGGCATGAGGGTTTATAAAGGCAGAGGCTTTTCAACATGGGAGAGGAAAGAGAGAGAAAATATGAGGTTAATCATGCTTTTTCCATTTTAGAGACTTCCAAATAGCCCCGGTTGAGTATGAGGCTATGTGACATGCCAAGGGACAAGAAGTCTGTAAACTTCTCTGCAAACCAGGATTTCAACCTTGCCAATGAGGCGGGTGAGGCCAATGACCCATCTGGTCTTCCTGAGCCAATTCAGAGAGGCCCACGGCTGTCTCTAGGCTTTCCTGATGGGAGGCCAGAGAACTTTGACGTGGTTCTTGACCACAGGCTTGGCCTCCACACTGACTGAAAAGGAATACAAAACTTTGAGGAGACTCAGATGGTGGTCCAGAATCTTGTTTTTCCTCTACTTTCCACAAGAGGCTCCCTCCCCAACCACTTCAATCCACAATGATCTCTCCTTTTTCAGAACCTTACATGATTTATGGTTTGTGTGTTTGAAAATAGCATTTCTTATATCTGACATTAATTTATTATTTAACTCTTTGATAGCTCAATATCTGTCTCTTCAACTAGAATGAAAGTGCCTCACCCCAAGCCATGTCTGTATCTTGCACAGAAACTGGCATAAAATGTTTTTCAAGTGTTTCTCCCTTTAGGCGTAATTAAGACTAAGATCACTGTATGCTCTCAAAAGGGAAAGTATGGATCAATTAATGATGTACAGCATCAGAACAGTGAGGAGAACTGATTGGAGAACTACATATTTTAGCAAAAGAGACACATACAACTCTATGTCCCTAAAACGGCAGCATGGTGAAAACTAATGTGGGCTTTGCAGTCAAAACTGGATTCAAATCCTAGCATCTTAACAGTCTCAACCTGGACAAATTCTTATCTTATCTCTGAGACCCAGTTTCCTCATGCATAGTATCAACTTTCATTTTTTTAGGCCAGGAAAAAGTGATATCAAAATGATTTTTAAGATACCTAACTTGCTAAGCCGTAGCAAACAGGATGAAATAAAAAATGTATAGGAAACTCCAAGCACAGTATCTGGGCCCATAGTAGGCATGCCATAAATGCTGATTCTTTTTCTGCCCATCCCCATTTACCTTCCCTTTCTGACATTCCCTCACCCTGGAAGAGGTATTGCTTGCCTCAGAGGCAGGATGGACTATTGCCACAGTTATTAAGTTTCTTCCTTCCCTGCTAATCCACCTAGGATTCAATCCACAGAATTTTGAATATGAAGGGAAAGGACAAAGGACTGAGCCAAGATAGAGGAAGTGTGCATCAAAAGACTGGCCAGTACAGGAAGCACTGTTTGCTTGGTTCACATCTGAGGAATGGCTTCATGTTGGCTTGCAATTTTGCCGCCCATTGGATCTCCTCCCACCTCCTCCAGGAATCATTCATTCTTTCAATTATCAATCATCAATCATTCCTTCTTTCTTCTCTGTTTTCCACCTCTTCTCCTTTACCATTTTCCTGTTTAGACTATGAATATGTTCAAGTTTGTTCTATTTATTAACCACCTCCCAAAAAAACCTCCCTCAATTTCCTGCTTCCTTTTCAGCTACTTCTGCCTTACTAATCTCCTTTCTTTTATATCCAAGCATCAAAAAAGAATAGTGCTCCTCATTATCACCATCCATTCATAACAGTGGCTGCAGACAGTATACCTCTATATTCCTGATGCATTTCTGGAAAAAATCTTACCTCTCTGCATACTCAATTAATGGCTTGTGAATTCTACTCACGTTTCCCAGATTTTATTGCAGGTCAATGATCTGCAGGGATGTCAAAAACTGGAGGCACATAAAATCAGGAGGAGTATAATCTTCCTTCTGATGGGGAGACTTCTCCAGGTCTCATATTCTCAATGGCTATCATACTTTACAGGCAAAAACTGAGACATAGACCTAGAGGGTATTATGCTCAGTGAGATAAGTCAGTCAGAAAGAGACAAATACCATATGATTTCACTTATATGTGGAATCTAAAGGACAAAATAAATGAACAAAGAAAATTAAAACAGATTCATAGACACAGAAAGTGGACTGGTGGTTGTCAGAGGGAGGGAGATTGGGGGACTAGGAGAAAAGGGTGAAGGGATTAAGAAATACAGATTGGTAGTTACAAAATAGTCACAAAGATGTAAAGTAAAGCATAGGAAATATAGTCAATAAAATTGCGATAACTATGTATGGTCCCACTTGGTACTGGAAATATTGAGGGGAACACTATGTAAAGTATATAATTGTCTAATCACTAAGCTGTACACTTGAAACCAATACAAAATAATATATAAAGTGAACTGTAATTGAAAAATAAATTTAAAAAGAGAGATATCTTTTGAATCACATAGAAAACAAGAGCCTTAGAGTGATTGATGTATCTTGGCACCACCTGGTGGCACCCTACATGAACTGAAGTAGCTCTTGTAAGAACTCCATTTAGTTTAAGCTGTGGAAATTGCAACTAAAAAGTGATAGCTTGCTTATTGAAGAAGGCAAACCTTAAGTTGCTAACTGAAGTGGTTCAATGATAGTTCCCCAAAAGGTATGTCATTAAATAGAATCAGAAAATCTTCAGGATACTGCGAAGATCCAAGAATTTGCATTTCATAACAGTCCTCTGTGGCCTATATTCCTGGTCATACACTTTGGGAAATAACTCAGGTATTATATCCTTCTATCCAGTCGATACCCTTTAGATATAGAAAGGTTGTCATTTATTCTCCAGGCTCCATCATCCTATCATTTTATGTATTGAGCTCCCAGTCCTGTAGGGCTTGTGAAGGCATAAAAAGACTTGCTTTAGAGACAACATACAGACGTTCCACAAAGAACCATGGTAACTTTTAATAGTTGGTGAAAGAGCTGCAGTGATACTTGAATTCCACTTTGCTAATTTTGAAAAGAAACAGATGATGGTATCCAAACAACAGCAAACAAGCCTCCCTCCCCCAATGCAAACTCTATCTTCTCCCTATAGAGTTCATTGAATTTATGCTCAGCATATAAAGGGCTTTTCTTCTCACTGGTCTGGGATTATCATAAAGTTGCTGTGATAGTCAACTCAGTAAAGTGTACAGTTGTTTTCTGAGTCACCATGTTTATTCAAATGAACTTCCAAAGAAAACAAGCACGGTATATTTCTTTTTTGTTCTTTTAAAATTACTAAACCTGATAAAATTTGACTGAAGTTCAGGAGTCCTCAAGCTATAGTCAGAAACACAGATTCTTAAAACCTCCCATTTCAAAGTTGTCTCCTAAATTGGTCTACATGCAGTAGACTATGTGAGTGAAAGAGTGAACCAAGTATTTATAATGAAATAAAGAGGGAGACAGAAATTGCAAAAAGAAACTTACCTGGGGACGTTTCCACACCACCTTCCCAGGAAGCAGTCGGTTGTAGAAAAGTGAATCATTCTCAGGCAAAAAGGTTGGATCACAGAAAAGTATACCATCTTTGATGCACTCCTGTTTCAGCTCCTGGTACTTCTGGTTTTTAAAGAGCTTCAGAGGAGGGCCCATAGTGTTGAACTATGTCTAGAATGAGAAGAAAAAAATGTTATTAGAGGAAGTTCTCAAGTCTTTTAAAGATTACCTGATTAGACAAATAGTAGTCATCCCAGTGACTTATTCTGGAAGCTAGGCACTTCAAGTTAGGCTTTAATCGAAAAATCACCATGGGGGGGACAGGTTCTGCAAGTAATTAATTTAAGGCTTTGTGTAAGGCACTTAAGCCATTCTGGGGCCTTGGTTTTTTATCTGACAAGCAAGGAAATATGGGCCTTAATAATATTATTGGAAAATTAGATAATAAGTGTTAAGAATGCTAAATGTGAGTCACTATAATTTAAAGGGCAATCTCATATTTTATACTGACAAGAAGGAGTTCAAGGCAAAGAACAATTTTAAATTTGTGATGAAGATAAAAGTCAGTTTACTATATTCGGAATAAGTTGATGCCCTGAAGAGCCACACACTTTGTGCTTGAGGGGAGAAGCAACCCCTTTTACTTCTAACAAGTCCTTTTACACAGTTCCTTCCCTTTTATCATTAAAGAGCTTTGCATTTTTATTACTGACCAGAAAGGCTAATGCAAGAAACAGAGTGCAGGAGATAGCCTCCAAAGACAAGGAAAGGTAGAAAGATTTTATATGTCTTTCTTCTTCAAAGTCTAATGTGCAATCATTTGCCCTTGATAAAAGGCAGACTCCGAAATTCAATTACACTGATTTGGTGGACTATAGATCCTTATCCTATGGCAATACCGTGTTGCTTTATATTCTTAAAAAAAACAAACAAAAAACAAAAAACAAAAAAACAAACCTCACATGACCAAAAAGAGAATGGATATAGTGGTTCTTTAGGCAATGTGTATTGGAGTGCCCCACACTCAAATGCCCCAAACAACTGTTTTTTATGAGGATAAGTTGAAAGGAAAATTTGATTTTAAATAGCTTTGGGGTGATAATAGAGTTTTCAATGTCTTTGCTTGATCACAAAGAAAGATTTGTAATGATTTTACTGATCTTCTCATGGCATTCAATGGTAGATAAGAGGGGGTCTGGGAAATTTACATGGCACCAAATATTTTTAAAATATATTTTAAAGATAACTGTATTCTATGATTGCATGAGAGTTGAAAATAAAAATTCTAAGTTTAGAGTATCTGCTATAAAATGAGTGAGGTTTGGAAAAAAGGCTAATTATCACTTTAAAGAGTATCTGTGTAGATAATACAGATCAAAACCCAGTTAATAAAGTGGCAGTTTCAATTTTATAAAAGAGTATAATATTAATCAGACCTCTTTACTATCTTATTTCATGTCATTTCCATATTATATTGAAATGCTTTATTGGTAAAGAAGTCTCCCTATTTGAAAACTGTAAAAAAATTGTAATTTAATGTTCTTTGCAACTTACAATATATATAAACAAGTTTACCACTTTCCTAGATCCAAAGAATAAGAAGCTGGAAATAACCAGTTTTTCCATAGTCTTACTAACAATTGTTTTTTTCAAACTGAAGGCTATGGGACACTGCAAAATACCAAAATGCCTTCAGTTATCAGATTTCAGTCTGCTCAGTAATCATTTTCCATTAAACAGCATCAGAGCCAATCTGAATGTTTGCCTAGGCTCTTTTGTGGAGCCTGTTAAAAATGGACCCCAATTTTTGCATGTGTTCAAACTTAAAACAAACACTACTGTGCCTCTTACTTTCCCTGGAAGGTTTTGGTGGATTGCCAGAGGCTGAGGACTATAAATGGGGGATAGTCTGGGGCGATTAGAATATTTAGTTTGCCACAACCTCCTAGCCCCTAATCATTTTGGATAAATGAGTATTTCCTGTTCTTAGGAAGGCCCTCTGCCCCATCAGTCTCCCTTCTTACTCAGTCAAATGACTATGCAAGGAGGAACCTGCAAAGGGGATCCCTCTTATAAAAAGAGGGTCTGTCTACAGACTGAAGCAGTATCAGTTGCAAAGAAAATCAGGTTTGATTTTAAAAACCAGTATGATCCCAGTAGGCTCTTTCAGAGGCAGAATGTACAGCTGGTGTGAATAAAGCAAGCCTTTATACCTGCATTTGGGGGCTCACAGTAAGTAAGGAATAGCAGCTATCAGCCTAAACTTTGACAGATTTCCATTAGAGTACAACTCTAGTCCCATGTCGCATTTGACTTGCAGAGTAGAACTGTCCCCTATTGTGACTAGGTATTAGGACAATTATGTTCCATTTGCTGTGACCTTGGTTTCTTTGTGCTTCAATTTTCACTTTAGGAGATTAGGATTATCTATCCTGCCCCTCTTACACCATGGCTGTACCTAATGAGATGGTTAGTTTAAAAGTATTTTGAATAAGTAAAAAAGGCTCCATAAAAGCAAGATATACATTGTAAGCCATCTTATTGCCTGGCACAAAGCTGGGCACACAACCATTGTTCAGGAAATAGTTTTTGAATGGATAAATGTCTTACGTAGAAAATTCACATTTATATGCCAAGTCATTGTTTGAAATATACATTTAAGTTGACGAACTTTTCATGGCAGCCAGGTTTAGTAGATATTATCTGTACCCTTCATTTTGTAGCTGCAGAAATGGTAGCTCAGAGAAAGGGCAGCTAGAAACTTGCAAAGCCAACTCAAACTCGGATCTGTGTAATGCCAGATTTAGTGTGCGGCTTTCCAGCACACCACACTGCTTCTTTTGGTCACTGCCTGTTTTGAAGAAGGGATTTTTTTTTTTTTTTAGCTCAAATAAGGAAAACCCTCCAAAGCAAACATAATACCTAATTTTGAGGCATTCTGCCTAGAATTTATTGTCATGGTGGATATTAAAAAGGTTCTTATTTTCATGGTTTGATGATCATGGGAGAATCCGAACCCTTTACATTGGAGGGTTAATCAATTAATCCTCAGAAAACTTTTGAAAACCCAGAAATTTGTAAGTTAGGTTTGTCATAAACAACTTGCCCTGTCAGAGAGTAGGAGAGTGAAGAAAGGAATGTTCCTTCTTTGCTATCTTGCTACACCCAACTGTGAAGAAGAGAGAGCCTTTAGGTTAATAACCACATATTAAGAGTCAGTAAACAGAAACAAATCTAGGGATTTAAGTATCAGCCTAAAAGAGCCTCTAGCTAACAAATAAAGGAACATGCACATCTAAGCAGAGGGACAACTGTGTCCTGAGACAAGTATCATGGGTGATTGGATGAAGCCGAATGTGGGGTTTTGCACTGAGATAAAGGTCTTAAGCAATAGCAGTCTAGAGATAGAGCACGAAGAAGGCAGGGTGGATCAAGGCAAGTGGGAGGGGTGAAAGCAGAGTATGGAAAGTTGAGAATTGCCAGGGGAAGTTGAGGGAGCCTGCCACGTAGAGCACAAGGCTGCAGTTAGGATAGGAAGCTTTTCCTACTCACTGGACTGGAAAGCTTAGGGAGCTGGGTAAACTCTTAAGAGGAAAATCATTTGTTCTTTACCTGAGGGTTAGTCTTAGAGTAGAAACCAGATTTTGTTCCAAAAAGTGAAATCTGACTCAGTTTATTAAAGAGAATTATTAACTGATAGAGGAAATCCAGTCTGTGGTTTATAAACTTTTGTTGATTGGGGTGAGTGGTAAGGTAAAGGAAGGAATTTTAGGGGGAGAGAGTATGGCTTCTGGGGTGTTATTCCTTGCTAGATTTTCTTTTTCCCCAGTTTTGCCCTTTGTGCTGTACTTGGGACAAAATCAGAGGTAAAAGCAATTAAGTGTTTTTGCAGGGCAATCTGAATACAGAAGACCTAACTCTCCCCTGGTGCGAAGTAGGGGTCACTTTAGCCACAATCAACAGTTCCTCTCTTCACACCTGGGGGAGGTGCATTGCAAGAAATGGGGCTTGGAGAAGGAGAAGTAATAACAATTCAGCATCTACATGTTACACAGAGAATAGAACTTTCCATGTCTACACAAGCAGTCTTAGCCCACATCTATGGGCAGGCATCTACCAGGAGACAAATGGCTGTTCAGATTCAAATTGCTAGCCAGATATTCTGAGGTCTGAAAGGGACTATAAAAGTCCTCTGATCCAGCCTTATTTAGGACACATCAATTCTGCTTGGAGAGAAGACTCTGTACAAAGACACTCAAAGAAAAAAAGAGCACTCGATTACCTTTAATTCCATTGTCGAAGAACTCTATCAACAAATATAAAGCAATTCAGAATCATAAAAACAACACAGGTAGTCAGGAGATCCAGAATCAAGTCCTAAATACCACCATTTAGTGTAGACAACATCTCTGTCCCTCAGTTTCCCCATAAGTACAATGGGAATATATACGATGGCTGCCCCATACACCTCACGGTGTTATTGGGAAAATATAATGAAATTAAGTACATGAAAATACTTTTTAAATGTTAAGGATAATCAATGCAAGACAATAGCATTAAGAAACATTCTTTTTTAGCAAATTAAATCTCTTTTCGGCCCTTAGTGAAAAATGAGATTTGATCACATGCTTTAAATAAGATATTCAAGGACATTTAAAAGACCAATATAAAATGGCTCCTCCACCATTCAATACCTCCTCTTTTTTCAACTTTTCCTTTTTGGTTGACTTGCCCCTCTTAGATGAATAAACTCATCCTATAAGTCTAATTTTATAGCCTTTTGAGAATCTAATCCCAATCTTTATAGAATTATGCTGGAAGAACTCTTAGAAATCACTTAACCCAAATCTTTGCTTTGATAGGAAGGTAAAGGGGCTTGCTCAAGGTTACATATTTAATGGCAGAGCTAGCGCTAAAACCAGAACCTCCTGACACTTTTAAAATTGGAGGGAGGTAAGCATGCAAACAGAAAACCTCAAAACATGGCTTTGGAAAATTCTAATTGTCTGCTTCTTACAAGAATGCACTTAAGAGTTTTGTTTTTGAATTGCAAGTTGTCAGAAGGTGAGATGATTTCAAATCAAGACTCATCAAAGAAACACTGTTTTGGGGTCACAAAGGGGCTTTTTCTGCTTTTAATTTAGGAACTGAAAACACCCAAGCATGCAGAAAGCCTGCTTTTTAACTTATTCCTGACTACACAAGTGTTTTTAGAGTTTCCCTAGCCTGCTAGGAATTCTAAGGATAAATAAAGAATGCTATTCAAACCCAAAGTATTCATACACACGCACATGTGCAAACACATGTATATGCATGCAAACTACTAGAGGAATGAAAGAGTTAATTAGCAGCCCCCAAGGAACCTTTTTTAAAAATTCCTTTAGACTGTAAAATGTTCTTAATTCCACGTAAACATTTTTAAGTGAGACATTAGCCAAATTTCAATAAAACATTAGTACAAACTAGGATGCTTTATCCTGAAGCTAGAAGTGACTGTCAGGATGGCAGAATTTGTTTAATTTTCCTGTGTGCTTTTCACCAAACTTCAAACTCCAAATCCTCAGAACCAATTTTCAATTGCAATACTCTGATCTTTTCTCGGCCCTCCCCGAGCCCACTCTGGTCAAGTAGCCTGGTTAAGCCCCTAGAACACCAGTGACAGTGTTGTGGGTGGGTTGGGGCAGGGGAGGATAGAACTACAACTGCAAAACAAAATTTAAACCAAAACAAGAATAAGAGAAGAACAAAACCAGGCTGGCAAGGGGCTGAAAATAAAATAGCCAAGATCAACCTGTCACCAGGACAGGAGGATTCCTGGCTGTGCAAAGAGGACAGCCTCTGCTGCCACTCCCTCCGGTGCAACAGTGCACAGACCCTGCACCCCACTTCCAGGGCTTAAAGGCCTTTTGTACACAGTGTGGTTCCAAGATTATGCCTGCTTTTCAATAATTTGCCCACAGCTGTGGTTCAGACAAAGCTAAAATAAGCCTTGACAGTCAGCCTGGGTTCTCCCTCTCACTTGCCTAAGGAAGGTTTGTCCTTTCTTACCAGGGATTTCAGGGAAGAGAAGACAAAAAAGACCAGATATCATCAGAAAAATTTCATTGCCAGACAACCACAGTCACCCCACACACACCCAAAAATAACCAATCCAAAAATTCCATTAGTTTGGAAGTTTCCAAACTGCTATTACACATGCACATTTGATCCAAACAAACCATAAAATTATAGGTGTGAATTTCGATTAACTATAAAGTTCAATTTTCTTTACCTCTTTTATACACCAATTTATCCAGCAAACAAAATTCCAGGATAAGTTTGTGAATGCCCTCTCTACTCACCTGAGTTATCCCAGTTGCTGCCGCTGCTGCTGCTGCTGCTGCTGCTGCTGCCGCTGCTGCCACTGCCGCCGCCGCTGCTGCTCTTGTCCAGGTAACCCCTAGAAAGTCTGTTCAGTCAGTGCGGCTGAACAAAGATTCTGGCTTTCTTAACCTGAAAACTATTTGGGCTGTACCAAGCTCTGCTCACAGGGGGAGGTGACTCGCAGAAGAAACTTCAGGAGATTTTGCCCCGCCTAGCAGTCAGAAACTGATCCTGAGTCATGAGGAAAATCTGGAAAGCACCCCTGCCAGATGTGCAGATGGGATGCCCACTCCAGATCCACTCACCAACAAATTGGAAAACCCAGGAAGCCACATTTGAAATCTTTTTCCCTTCCATGGAGAAATGGGACTTTCAAGAGAGCTCTGATAGATTTCTGACTTTGCTGTCCCAGGGTTTACAGTGCAGACAAAGACATTACTTGAAAGGCGACATGGCAAGAAAAATCTTGAAGTGGTGGGAAAGTTCTTACGGGCTAGTGTGCAGACACGGCCCTTATACATGGATCTATGATAGTGATGAAGACCTCAGCAAACGAGTGGGAGTGAAAGAGGAGGTAATGGAGCACAGGGAAGAAAAGGTTGCTTTGTAAAGTAACAGGTTACATTTGGCTAAGTGCAGAGAGAAAGGAGCATTAAGAGGGAGGTGAATGGAGTTTGATGCCATAGCAGTTGTAAGAAACTTAATTTCTAGCAACGGAGCTGTGTAGATTCTGCTTGGTAATGTTGGGTGACAAGCACAGCAAATAACTGTTTGCTCTGAAAGGCTTCAGCAAGATACTCAGACCACTGTAAAATACTATGCTGTACCCCAGTCAAGGTCCTGTTTCCTGAGACATTCACTGAGACACAATTCCAGGAACACAATTCGCAAGTTGTTTTGTTTTAGTTTTCACATCTCTTTTAATTTCCGTCTCATTCCCCAGCTCTCCCAACCAAAGTGGTGTTAACCTTTTGACCTGAAACTACTACCCCATCTGCACCAATTCTTCTTTTGCCTTTTGGGAGGGAGGAAGGGAGGGAGGGAGGGAGGGAGGGAGGGAGGGAGGGAGGGAGGGAGGGAGGGAGGGAGGGAGGGAGGGAGGAGAATGAATGCATAAGTGAGTAAGGCCAGGCCTAAAAAGAAAGGAAATGTGCTCTCCCTAGTCACTGGCCCCATACCAATATTTCTATGAAACATCTGAGCAGTTCTATAACTGTGGTCTGTGAGAACTCCCCCTTGACTTTTCCCCATAGCTCCCTGTGTGGCTTCTCTCCCTCTACCCTAAGATGGAAATTGAGCTACCGGTAGGTGGCAACATAAAATGCCAGAGTCCCAGAGAATTAGGGCTTTAAATATTGGCACCCAATTTGGTTCCTGAGTGACAGATTTCTGAAGCCAGTATCCCCCATGTTGTGGCATTTTGGCTTTGAAAACAAGGGTAAGTGTCTTGTCTGGGCTCATCTTTTTCAATCATTTTTTCCATCTCCAAATTTCCTAAAAAATGTATCTTTATTGTTGAAAGTATTATAGATGACCCCTTTTTTTCCCCATTGATCCCTTCAACCCCGCGCCCACCCCCAGCCCCAGGCCTTCACCAAACTATTGTCTGTATCCATGGGTTATGCATATATGCATATAAATTCTTTGGTTAATCTCTCCCCATTTCCAAAATTTTAAAATGAGTAGTGAATCATAGAATCTGAGAATTAAAAGGAACTTTAGAGGCCATATCTACCCTACTACTCAGGGCAGAAATATCTTCCTGATAATCTGCAAAGCTCTGTAAATCAGCTTGTTCCACGTTTAGGCATCCTCTAATGGTTAAAAATGTATTCCTTAGGTTGAGCAAAAATGAGCATTACACTATTTCTAACCCTTCTTTAACATGACAGGGCTTTAAAACATCAGTCATGTCACCCCCAGTCTTCTGTTCTCCAGACTAAATATCCTCAATTCATTTAAACTATGATTCATGGGATATGGTTTCCAGACCTTTTGCCATTCTAGTGACTTGAGCATAGATCTGCTCAGTGTGTAACTTGTAGCTTATTTAAAACCCTCTTTTGTTTCTTGCATGGACTACTATTTGCCTGATTCTATGCTTATCTAACTGACTTTATTTTAACCCGGATGCTGGGTATTATGTGCATCCTCAATAACCATCTCTTTGTTGGGGCTTTTATTTCAACCCTTATAATGTTTTTTCTAGATGTTGAGTCTCTCATGTAGAAAATCATATTCTCTATACCAATGTTTCTCAATCTTTTTTTCCTTTTTTTTCACATTCCTAAAGAGCCTTTTAACATATTTTTCCAAATCTCTCCTGTGAAATTTTAATAACATAGATATGCTGTATATGTGTTTATGTACTATATGTATATCTATGCTCTCTATATAAAAAGATATTTTTTCACTCCTCAAGAACCAGTTCTTGCTCTCTTGAGGGTGACATCACTCCCATTGAGAGTGCTTACTCTATATTATCAAGTTTCTTTAATCTGATATTTGATCAACCAGATTAATAAAAGTATTTGATGACTTAGTGTACAGGACAGAATACTGCAGCATAACCTTAGAGCCCTCCCCTTATTAGCAATCACTTTTAATAATGTCATTCAAACTTGAGGCAATCCATATTACTTCTGCTACTATGTAGGTCCTATTTTTCCGTCTTCTTCATGAGGTCAATGTGAGACTTTTTCAAATGTCTCACTAAAATTCAGATACATTACGCTATAGTATTCCCTTCATCTAACCTTCCAGATACCCATTCAGAAAAGGAAATGGGCTTAGTTAAGCATGACTTGCTTTTAGTGAGCTCATGCTTACCCTTAGTGATTTCCGCTCCCTTTAAAATGATATGCTTAATAGTGCATGCTAGACTTTTGTCAAAGGCCAAGGCCATCCATGTTCACTGATCTATAGTTCCCAGGATCTATATTGTGTACTATTCAAAACCACCACCCCTTTTCACTAAAAATTGCAGCAATGTTTGTCTGCCTCTTTACATATCTCACCTCTTCCCTTTGCCATAATTTCTCAAAGGTTACTAAGACTGGCTCTGTGATCACATCTGCACATTCTCTTAGTAGCCTCGGATGTAATTTGTCTGAGCCTGGAAACTTGAACTCATTGAAGGAAGCTAAGTGCTCCCTTATTATCTCCTCATCTATCTTGGGCTTTAATTCTCTTTCCAGTTCAAAGATCATGCTTCTGATGGAGAGGTTAAGTAACTTGCCCACAGTCACACACCTAGTAAATTGGCAGAGTTGGAATTTAAATCCTGCCCTGCCTGACTCTAAATTCTGGCTCTTAACCAGTGCGCTATGTAGCTTTCAAGTATCAAATAGTGATATGGCCCATGGGTGCTATATGAATTCTAAAGACAGAGGGAGAGCTCTTCCAGCAAGTGTAGTCAGTGCAGGCTTAGGAGATAAAATTTGAACTGGATCTTTAATAATGAGTAGGATTCCAATATAAAGAAAGAAGTGATGTGAGCTTATATGGTAGGATGATAAGGGAACATTGAGGATAGCATCCTAGGCAGCGGAAATAATAAAGAATCTCTACCTTGGGTCTGTCTCATAGTACACTTGGTTGATCATTATCAATACTGAGAATACAAATGGTCAAGAGATTGCCAGGGTGTTCCTGCTTTCCCTTGCCTAGTAACAGTTCTTTCAAACTGTTGCTTACTACTTGTACACCCTTGGGCAAGGCACAATCCTCCTGAGACTTGCTTTCCTGTTTTATAAAATGGGAGCAATAGGCTTACTTTAGAAGGTTGTTGTGAGGATTCAATCAGCTAGTTACCACATGTAAAGTATTTAGAACACTGCATGGCATACAAATGGGACTTAACAAATATTTATTTCTGTAATTATTATTATTACAGTGATTCATTTATTCATTCAACAAGCATTTACTGAGCTCCTACTGTGTGCCAGAAACTGCTAGGACCTGGGGATATAATTGTGAGCAATAACACATATAATCTCAGCCCTCAATCAGTTAAAAATCAACATGGTTTTTATTTTGTGGAAGTTTTCAGTCTGTACTTTTTGTTTGTTTGTTTCATATTCAAGGTAAAGTGTTACATTTTAGTTATTTCTTCAAAAGTTTTGATCTCCTTCAAAAGTTTTTAGGGAAAGTGATAAGGAGCCTTTTGATCCAGTAGCCCAGAATTTGTGGAGTAAATTGATGGCTACTCTCTCCAAGATGCCTTCTGATTAATTCCATCTCAGCCTTCACTCAAGTATTGGGTTCTGCTCTTTGGCCTCCAGCTTCAACCATAGGCCAATCATTTCCCCCTTTTTGGGAATTTTTTGACCCTAGGTTGTGAAATCTAGTCCTCTTATGAAGAAAAGCCAGCTGTACCCTGTGTGTGTGTGTGTGTGTGTGTGTGTGTGTGTGTGTGTGTGTGTGTGTGTGTTGGGGTTGCTGCACATCAGTATACTGTGTCTGTGGGGCAGCACCATCTGGTTTGGGCCAGCTAACTGCAGTCCCTGCCTCTTTTGACTTTACAGTCCCCCAAGGCTAGTGAGAATATGAACAGAAGCCACAGAAGAGGATGAACTGTCAGATTCCAAAGCAAATAGCCTTGGGCCAGTGTGGGGTGTAGTTCAACCAAGACTTTGGAAGAGGGTAAATTGGACATCTTTCCTGTTGGCCTGGTTAAAACAAAAATATGCTTCACTGGGCTGTCAGCAGAACTTCTTTTAATTAAGGGAAGCAAATCATTTGCTTTGTCAACTAAAGGGTTCTAGTTTCTTGCTATTAGTCAAAGGAAACCTCTGTTGTTAGTAATTGAAATAGTTACAGTTGTTCCTAATCTGTGACTAATCAGATCTATACTCTTCTGCTTAGTCACCAAGCCCCTCCTCCACCAAGAGATGTCATTTTAGCCATTTTTCATGATTGGCTTCACCACTACTGGTGTTGCTGGTCTAGCTGGTCTTTGTGTTCTATTTTTCAGGGCTGGACAAAATTTTCAGGAACATAACTACTTCTGACTGGTGCTGGGGTAGGGAAATCAGAGCTGGAAAAGATTGTCTGGGGATGATGCTTTGGATACAGATGTCATCCAAGGCTTAAGCATACATTATAGCTGACGGTCAGCCCCAGAGAACTGAGCACTGGGTACTAGGCAAAAGTAGGCAAAGCCATAAACAGAAGGTAAGGCAAGCAGTCAGGAATTTAGGTGACCCAGAACTCACAAACCAGTAAGTATAGTGCAAGGTGGGATGGAGCCAAATAGTGCAAAGCAAAGGCTGAGAGCAAAGTAAAAGATCATTCAAAATGGGTGCAGGAAATGATTCAACCCTACCCCCATGTTTTTACTCAAGATATCTCCCTATTGACTGTCCTTTCTTGCCACTTCATCTATCCAAGTCTCGAGTATCCTTTGATTCTCCAACCTTACTCTCCATGATGTCTTTTTCCTTTCTCATTGATCTGCAACCTCTAAATAATCATCTCCCTTTGATTCAGTATCATATCACACAGGGTTCTAGTTAATGATTCTCCAACTGTTTCATGTGTGTACTTGGATTTCCTTAATCTGTAAACTCCTTAAAGACCACAACTCTGGCTTTTGTACTCCCCAGAGTGTGAAACACAGGGCAAAGCACCAAGTAGATGTGCAGCAAATACTTGGCAATGGATTCCAGAGACATTTAGAATAGGAGTCAGTAACAACTTAGCAAGAGACCCTAAGATGGGCCCATCACACACACACAAAAAGTGCTTAGAAGATCAAATAAGAGTGTCTTCTGGAATTTCAAAACTTGAGAAACAAGGGAGGTATGAGGGAAATGATAGCATCTCTTTGTCAGAGATACACATCTATAAACAGCTCTTTGAGTTCTGGGAAAGCTTATAGAATTAGAACGAAAGGGTGGAGGCAGCCTGAACTGTCACTGAGCCTGGGAGTAAAGTTTGGGAGCAAGTTGGAAACAAAATTACAAAGAATTTTAAACATAGGGGAAATAAATCTTTTTCAATCCCAGTAAAATGTCATTCTCCTGGGCTTCACTAATTTAAGACTTTTGAAAAATTGGACTAAAGGAAGCTGTAGCTTATTATAGCCAGATCTTGAAAGAAATGAGTTGCTAAACTAATTAAGCCTCTTCAGTGTTGGGAGAGGTAGTGGGGGATAAAACAAAGTCTTATTTGACTTAGTTAAAAGAAGTTTTCCCAGTTCCCTCCTAGAGCTCTTTAGAAGTCTTATTAAGCTAATTATTAAGTCCTGGTTTTATAGTCATTATTTTCCTATGTTTCCCTTATTGTAAATACTTAGGAATATTAAAACTTCATTTAAAAAATTTATAATTTTGACTTTTCACTATTTAGAACCATTCCCTCTCCTCAGCTGGTGCCAAGGAAAAAAGGGACTATGGAAAGCTCTAAAGTTCTGGGAGTTTTCATGTGCTATCTCATTTAATCTTTACAGAAACAACTCTGCACAGAGGTATTGTTTTTCCTGGTTAACAGAGATAAAGAGATGCTAGGTGGAGGGTGGGGTGAAATGTTAAGTGACCAGCCTCAGGCCACATAAGAAAGAAATAATGAAGACCTGTTTTTTTAAAAAGCAATTCCAAAGTCCTCCAGCTTTCTCCTAGACTGTGTTGCTTCTAAATTGAAAATAACCATTGACCGATACGAAGTTCAAAGACTTTTCTTGACAAATCTTGCTTTGTTAACACATTTAAGAGAACATAAATTCATGAGAAGAACACATGGTCAAAAACAGAGATGATATTTGTAATAGCCAAAACCTGCAACCAACCCAGATGTGCTAATTTTAGAAATGGAAAACATATTCGTGTCTGCTTTGGGTGGGAAAGGAGGTAGAAAAAGGGAGGTGGTGCAGTTATGATAGGATAACACCCCAAAGGATCCTTGAGATGATGGAACTGTTCAGTATCTTGACTGGGGTGGAGAATACATAAATCAATGTATTCAATGATAAAAATATATAGAATGAAATGCACACACAGATGATTATAAGTAAAACAAGAAATCTGCAGAATATTGGTAAGTTGTATCAATATCAATATCAATATCGCAGTTGTGATATACTAGAGTTTTGCAAGATGTTAGCATTCAGGAAAGAGCAAACAGAATCTCTCTGTGCTATTTCTTATAACTGCATGAGAATCTATAATTATCTCAAACATTTCAATAAAAAATAGATTATATGTACTGGGAAGGTTTATATATACATCAAATATATTCAATCTACTCAGGCAGAAATCACTTTTGAAAGGTGAATTACAGTGGTCTGGTAGATTTGAACATTGTAGTCAAGACTTAGAGGTGGTGGGACTCTGAGCACAAGGAGAAAGTTCACACAGGTCGCTAAGCCTGACTGAGTGCAAAATAATGGGAGTGTGGTGTGAAATTCTAAAGAACAAATTTCACGCTTGGGGGCTTTTTATTCAAGGCCATAACTTTGCAGGTACTTCTGCTCTTTTCTGGGAGATTGAACCCTGCTCCCAGAGACCTGACTACGATGGGCCTCAGTCAGAAACAGCTACATAATATGTGAGGCCCAGTGCAAACTGGAAATGTGGGGCCTCCTGTTTAAAATGTATAAGGAATTTCAAGACGGTGACTGGAGAGCATTAAACCAGTCATGGGGCCTCTCTAAGCACCAGGCCTTGTGTGACTGCACAAGTCCTGGACCCAGTTAACATTTCTGCTAAATCCCCACAGCTGCAACAGCTAGAGAATACAGACCAGCATCCCCTTTCCAGGCCCTCCTTGCTGGTCTGGATTGGCTGAAATGACTGAGGCCCAAGTGGCCCTTTGGGACCTATTCATTATGAAATACAGTTCTGGGCACTTGGAAAATCCCTGCTGACTTGACTGCACACCTATAGCATAGACCAGATATAGAGCAAGAGAGGGAGGAGGTCAGAGTATAGAGTCAGAAGGCAGGCTGGAAAATCCTGGGTGCTCACTGGCAAAATGAAGCTGGCAAGAAGTAGATTAGGTTGGTGGCCATTCCTAATCTGTGTTCCTTTAAGCAGGTAGAAAAGTATTACAAAAGTGATGGGAGTTCTGGACTACTGGAAGACCCTGGGAATTCAGGCTTAGAGAATGAACACAAGCACACTGCCCTCCAAATGACCTGATATTCCAAGCACAGGAAGCAAATTCTTCCTTAGCACTTCTGATTCAGCTAACTTTGATTGAGCATCTATCATGTATGATATGCTTCCCATATATTGTCACACTTAGTTTTCACAAAAGTGAGATGGGTCTCTCAGTGGCAGAGCTGAGATTCAAACCCAAGCTTTTTAATGGCAAGGCCTGGCCACTTCCACTGTGCCATACTGCCATAGTTAACTGGGCCCCTGTTTGGGGTCCAGAGTCATTTTTTGTGAACTTTTCTCCCTTCCCTCCCCCCCTCTATAGGCTTTTAATCCTGAGACACCCCATTCAGAAGAGCATAGACACCGTCAGGAATGGGGCACCCACAAACACTTCTAAGATTGGTGAGGCAATTTACACAAGGCCCCCTCTGGAAGGTTGCCAGGGAACTGGCTGCAACAGGCTTTTGCCTCACCCCTTTGGAACTCCTGTCCCCAAGTGAAGCTTAGTTGTGAGATGTCAGGCAAAGGTCTACACCATTCGACTTTTCTTGATGCCTTGATGCCACTTGGTAGCTATGCCCAAGAATAGGGACCTTGGGAGAGGTCACATTGTAAGTCTCAAAGGTGAGTGATGTTACTGATTCCTCTGACTAAAAGATTCTCAACATAGTTGTTCTTATTTAACTAGAACCCTACTTGGAGAATTAAACTTCTTAAAGCTACAGAACCATGGGAAGAGTGTCAGTAGCCAAGGAATAAGAACACTTAACAAGTCACATACTTATAGTGAGGATGTTTGTTTGTTGTGTAAAAAGAGGTAAAAGAATATATATATATATACTTTTCTAGTATATGAAAAATAACATATATGTCAGAATGTATACACAAGAATCTCATAAGTCTAGTTTCCACTCAGGGCAGGCTGGAGGAGAGTAGGGGTGGGGAGGAAGATTTTTAACTACATACTCTTTTCTACCTTTAAAATTCTAACCATGTAAGCTATTTTCTAATCAGTGAGGATCAGTTTTTGAAGGCATCTAAGGTACTTGCTCCAGGCCTCTGTAAAGATTTTTGTGGTTCTGGACTTAGAATTGCTCTTCTGAATGCTGACTTTTCATGTGACTGAACACATCTGCTCCTGAGAGGAGGTGGCAAGGGCAATGAGAGTGAAAGGGGACACTAAGGGCTTCATAATGAAAAAGTCCAACAGAAAATGTGATCTGGGGACTGTCTTCTCATGAGGGCCCACAACAATTAGCTTCTTGCTTTTCTTGAAGTGAGTAGTACTGTCTGTCCTCAGTGAGGAATACCCTAAAAATATTTGTAGTTTGTGCCTTACAGAGTGTGTGTGGAGGTGGTGGAGTATACTTCTCCTTCTCCTTCTCCTTCTCTTCCCTTTCCAGAAGCTGAGGAGATACTGCTATCTGTCCAGTTTGGCCTTTGTTCATTTCCAAACAACTCCTTCAGTCTCCCCTCTACCAGGAAGTTAGGCTGTTTCTTTTCACAAAAACTCCTATAGACAATCACTCTTCTCCAATCCAGAGGCACTCTGCTTAAGCTTTGCTTCTCTGTCAAAGCTTTTCCCTACAGAATCTTGACTAAAGAAGCAGGAACAAACCCTCCATCAGTCCTCACTGACTATGGGATCACATCCAAGGCCCTGGAGTGGAATGGAGCAGCACTATGCCAAGAGCTTTGCATGCATTATTTCATTGAATTTCACCATTACCCCAATAAGGTAAACACTGTTAATTTCTTTATTTTACAGATGAGAAAACTATGTTCAACATTTATCTATATGCAGCTAGTTATGCAGCTAGTAAGTAGCCAGAACAGGATTTGAACCTAGGTACTTCATTCATCATACTTTTATTGTAGTCGTCTATTTTATTGTCTACATGCCACATTGGATTGTACACTTTTAATTTTTGCTTCCATTTTTTTAAAATTTAGAGTTGTCAGGAACTTCTTTGTGCAATCTATGAGACTTGAGCTAGACCTGGAAAGATATTAGTGCTTAAAGAGAAAGTAGGCATTTGGGGCATGGGGCAGAGAGATGTGTAGAATTTAAGGCCTTGAGCCAGTCAAGTAAAAAATGTGCTGTGTGTTGGAGATGGGCTTCAGGGAAGGACAATGAAGAGGACTGTTAGGGCTGGATTTCAAAGTTCATATTGGCAAATAATGGGAGATGAGACTGGGTAGGTCCTAAATCTGGAGGAGCTGGGAGTTTATGTGAGTTCCACAAGCTAATATATGTAGACACAAGAGCCTGCCTAGCCAAATATAGTAGTAGAGACCATCATGGATTAATTGACTGGGGCAGCTGGGAAGACTGCCACTGGAGATGGATAATATAATTGAAACTTATTTCATATCAAGCTCCTTTGGAATGGAGATGATGAGCAAGGGCCCACATATGGCAAAATTGTGTGCCTTTGGTCTCTTCACCTGTATTGCTCTCTTTTTTCCTTCAATTTTAATAGCTCCATCCTATCTTCTGCATGTAGAGCTCTCGCCTTCTACCACTGGAAAATCCCACTAAGGACCACTTTCCTTAGGAAGCATCTTTTTCTGTCACTACTAGTTCCTTTTCCTATCTCCATTCAAACCATATTACTTCTTCTCAGGGATCTATCATGTTACTAGCACAAATCTTATAGACAAATTCACAGTAAAAGTTACTAGTTCATAAGGTGTTCATAACATTTAAATTTGAATGGTTGCTTAAAATGCCTTTACTAGAAGCAGGGGTTGTCAGGTGACTTTCAGGTTTAGAGAAGAGGAGGATGGGGATGGGGTGAGGATGAGGTAGAGGTGGGATTTTGAGAAGGGGGCATTTTGGCAACCTTTCCACAAGGGTAATTCTGGTTATTTCTTAAATACTCGAAAAAAAGCCTTCCCCCCATTACCCTTACTTCCCCCTGCACAGTCTGCCCACCTTGTTCCTACATTCCAGTATCCTGCCCAAATAACTGTATTAATTAAACAAGCCTAGATGCAGAGAAAATGCCCAACATTGTTTGGGGATAGAAACTTTCTGAGTTGTCAAGGACCTCACAGAACTGAAGCTGCTGCTGTTAGAGCTCATGTTCACAACTCCCTTGGACACTAAATTTAACAGATGGGACACTTCAATCCAGGGCACAGTTGTCAAAAACCACAGTTTAAATCAGTCACAGACAACTGTTTCATTCCCCACACTTGCCTGGGTGTAACAACTGCAGAAATGCCTCTGCTTAAATTACACCCAGTGACACCACAGGGAGAGACATGTCTAGGCTGCATTCATTCTTTGTCCTTTCTGAGATTCTTTTATAGCAGGGGTCAATGCCCTTTCCAAAATGGGGTTCCACGGCTCTGAACCATGTGCTTTTATTGGACTAGTCCATGTGGGTTTTAATATGCAATCAATGGCAAGGTGGGAGGGTGATAAGGTAGGAGGAAGAGAAGGGAGAGGAAGGAGCTATACTGAATCTTCCAGAAGAGAGTGTGGTAGTCAAGAATTAGCCAGAGATGAGGCATCACTGGTTGATGAGTTACAAAAATAAATGAGGAGGAGGGTGTTCTACCTATCACTCCTGATCTGGGTACCTGTAGAACTGGTCTATGGGTCATCACTGGGTTTCCAGCCTCAGGGAACCAGGTCTTGCATTATGGAATCCAATGATTCATCCATTCACTCAGACATGTATTGAATGACCACACTGTGACATTCACTATGCCAGGCTCTGGGAACACAGAAATGAATAAGGCACAGTGTCTGACCTTATAGAGCTCAAATTCTAGCCTCCATTTCCAGGAGTTCAGCTGTTCGTGCAGCCTAGCACGCACGTTGCTGACTGTCAGGCATTGCACTGAACTGGTTGGTGGAGATATAGAGATACAGAGAAAAACAAGACAAGGTCCTTGACCTCAAGAGGAGTCCGGTATAGTAGTGTAGACAGACACGTAGACATTTCCATTTGTATTCAGTGTGGTAAGGGACGTTTGGTTTAGATGAGGCTGTAAGACACCCACTGACCAAAGGTCCTTGAGGGAGCATACCTTAGAACTGGTGAAAAGGGCCTGGGGGGAGGCAGATTTTTGTGTCTGAGACTTGTCCTGTCACAGTAACAAACAGCTAAGTAGGGGCCTTGCTAAACATTTGTTATCTTTCTTTTGGGAATAATCTCTTTCGTTTTTCATGGGGAAAAAACTTAAGCTATTGAAACATGAAGGAAATAAAGCAGGGAGGCTTCCTGATGGACAGATTCTGTTCTACTTGTGGTTCATGGGATTCAGAACATTTTAAGCTGATAGTCATCCCGTTAATTTTCCCCCATTAACTTGTCCTGGTAGATCTCAATCTTTAAAGGTAGTAACTGGTGCCCTTAAGCTATTTTTTAATTTAAAAAAGTTGAATAAAAATTGTACATTCAGCCAAGACAAAGACACAGAGAGTTAAGTACAATATCGAGATTTTTTTGCCTTTGACAAAATGTATATTAGCTTGGTGTGGTTATCTCATGCAGATCAGAAGCTCTGAGTGAGTAAAAAATTGGGGAAATGAATTATTCCATAATAAATGTAGCTCTGTTAGATAAAAATCTTTCCAAACATGGGGCCCATAGGGGGAAAAGTAATAAAAGGGATCCTTGGTGGTGAAAAGGTTGGAAATGACTGGTCTCCATGTCTGGATGCCAAGGTTTGGCTGCAGATTCAAAGCCTATGACCACAGAATCCTGGGATTATTGGCATCTGACACCCCTGATGTGGTTCTTGTTAGAAAAGCAAACATGCTCCCTGCCCAGCTTTCTAAAGTGTTATACATTAACTGGCTTACAAAGTGCCATTCATAGGTGGACAGGTTTTTTTTGGATTGTGGTTTACTGTGTTTTTGTACCTGCAGTGAAAGAACGTTTCAGAGGAAACATAGGCTTGTCTGAAATCTACAAAGCTATGCTATTGCTGGACAAGAGCAGAGCTCCTTATAACTTATGCAGCTAGAACAAGCTGTCTACACCTTTCTCCCTCTCAACGACTTTTATCCAGTACCTCTGAGAATGCACATTCCATGAACACACTGGAAACAGGGTGAGAATATACATTGACTATAAGAAAAAGAGGAAGGAATCTGTAAGCTGGGGAGGGAAGGAGGCGGCTTGGAAGTGGCCTGGTCAGAGAATCATTCCCACTCTTCCCATTGTCTGAAGAAGTTTTCTGGTGGAGGCTTAGGAAGAGAGCTCAGAAAAACTTAAGGGATGGTGGAGGCTGAAGTTTCTGGAGAGAGAAGAAATTCCCAGAAATATTGAACCCAGTTCACATTTAAATTTTTTTCCTTACAATTGTTTTTATGCCTTTTAAAAAAAAAAAAAATCTTTATTGATTTCAGAGAGAGAACAGGAGAGGGAGAAAGAGAGACAGAAACATCAATGATAAGAGAGTCATTGATCGAGCCCGCAACCCGGGCATGTGCCTTGACCGGGAATCGAACCCAGATCCCCTGGATCCTAGGTCAACGCTCAACAGCTGAGCCACGCCCGGCAGGGCTAAATTTTTTTCATTACAATTGTGATAAAATAGACATAACATAACATAATATTTACCATCTTAATCAATTTAAAGTATATAGTTCAGTAGTGTTAAGTATATTCACATTGGTATGAAACAGATCTCTAGAACTTTTTTAAAAACTATATTTTTATTGATTTTTTTTAGAGAAAGAGGGAGAGGGAGAGAGAAAGAAACATCGATGTGAGAGTGGAACATTGATCTGCTGCCTCCTGCACTCTCCCCACCAAGGATTGAGCCCATAACCAGGCATATGTCCTGACCTGGAATTGAACCAGCAACATGTCAATGTATGGGACAACACCCAATAACTGAGCCACACCGGCCAGGGCTCCAGAACTTTATTTTATTTTGCATGACTGAAACTCTATACCCACTAAACAACTCTACTTTTCCCCTACCCCCAGCCACTGGTAACCACCATGCTACTTTCTGTTTCTATCAATTTGACTACTTTAGATATCTCATATAAGTGGAATTACACAGTATGTGCCTCTTTATGACTGCCTTCTTTCACTTACCATAATGTCCTCCAGGTTTATCCATATGTAGCATGTGTCAGAATGTTTTCCCCTTTTATTTCATTCTAGTTATATACCACCTTTTGTTTATTCATTTGTCTGTTTCCACATTTTGGCTATCATGAGTAATGCTGCTATAAACACAGGTGTGCAAATAATCTTAATGAGATCCTGCTTTCAATTATTTTGGATGTATATCTGTAAGTGGTATTGATGAATTATATTGTAAGTCTATTTTTAATTTTTTGAGGAACCACCATACTGGTTAACATAGAAACCATACCATTTCATATCCCTATTAACAATACACAAAGGTTTTAATTTCTCCACATTCTTGTCAACACTTGTTCTTTTCTTTTTTTTTCCTTTTTTATAGTAGCCATAGAAGTGGTATCCCATTTTGGTTTTGATTTGCATTTCCCTGTTGATTAGTGATGTTGAGCATCTATTTATGTGCTTGTTGCCCATTTATATATCTTCTTTGCAGAAATACCTATTCAAGTCCTTTACACATTTTTTAATTGGGTTGTTGTTGAGTTGTAGGTGTTATTTATAAATTCTGGATATTAACCCTTAATCAGTTATATGATTTGCAAATATTTTCTCCCATGCCATAGATTGTCTTTTCATTCTATCGATTCTGACCTTTGATGCTCCTCCCATACTTTTATTTTTAGTTTTTATATTTCCTTTTCAAAAATTATTTATTGAATTTATTGGGGTGACATTGGTTAATAAAATTATATATGTTTCAAGTGTACAATTCTATAATACATCATCTGTATATTATAATTTGTGTTCACCACCCCCAGTCAAGTCTCCTTCCATTATCATTTATCACCCCTTTACTTTCTTCTACTTCTCCCCACCTACCTTTCCCTCAGGCAATCACCATACTGCTATCTGTGTCTATGAGGGGTTTTTGGGGGGGGGATTGCTTAATTTCTTCACTTTTTCACCCATCCTCCTCCCCTCTGACACCCGTCAATGGAATCTCTGTATCTATGAGTCTGTTTCTATTTTGTTTGTCAGTTTATTTTGTTCATTAGATTTCACATATAAGTGAAATCAAATGGAACTTGTCTTTCTCTGGTTAGCTTATTTCACTTAGCATAATACTCTCCAGGTTGATCCAGGCAGTTGCAAAGGGTAAGATTTCCTTCTTTTTTATGGCCGAGTAGTATTCCATTATGTAAATATACCACAACTTTTTTTAAATTTTATTTTTATTGTTAACACTATTACAGATGTGACCATTTTCCCAGCCTTTGCCAAACTCCACCCAGCCTCCCCTTCCCTCTGACCATCACCACACTGTTGTCTGTGTCTATGGGTTATGGATATATGTTATTTGGCTAATCCCTTCATATTCTTTCATCCAGTCCCTCCATTCCCCTCCCCTCTGACAGCTGTCAGTCTGTTCCATGTATCCATGCCTCTGTTTATATTTTATCTGTTTATTTTGTTCATTAGATTCCACATATAAATGAGATCATATGTTATTTGTCTTTCTCTGACTGGCTTATTTCACTTAGCATAATAATCCTCAGGTCTATCCAGGCTGTCACAAAAGGTAAGATTTCCTTCTCTTTATAGCAAAGTAGTATTCCACTGAGGAAACGTACCACAGCTTTTTTAATTTGCTGATCTACTAATGGACACTTAGGCTCTTTTCAGATCTTGGCTATTGTAAACAATGCTGCAATGAACATAGGGATGCATATATTCTTTCAAATTAGAGTTTTGGGTTTCTTTGAATATATTCCCAGACTTAGAATTGCTGGGTCATAAGGCAGTTCCATTTTTAATGTTTTGAGGTAACTCCACACTGTTTTCCACAGTGGCTGTACCAGTCTGCATTCTCATCAACAGTGCACAGGGGTTCCCTTTATTCCACATCCTCACCAACACTTGTTTTCTGTTGGTCTATTGATGATAGTCATTCTGACAGGTGTGAGCTAATATCACATTGTGGTTTTAATTTGCACTTCTCTGATGATTTCTGACATTGAGCATCTTTCATACCTCTATTGGCCATCTAAGTCTTCTTTGGAGAAGGATCTATTCAGATCCTTTGCCCATTTTTTAATTGGATTGTTTGGGCATTTTTGGTGTTGAGTTTTATAAGTTTTTTATAAATTTTGGATATTAACCCCTTATCAGATGTATCATTGTTTTATATGTTCTTCCAGTCAGTGGGTTCATTTTTCATTTTGTTGATGGTTTCTTTTGCTGTGTAAAAGCTTTTTATTTTGATGTAGTCCCACTCGTTTATTTTTTCTTTTGTTTCCCTTGCCCAAGGACACATATCAGAAAAAATATTCCTACAAGAAATGCCTGAGATACTATTGCCTTTGTGGTTCTACTGGAATTTTTATGGCTTTCAGTCTAACATTTAAGTTTTTAGTTTATATTGAGTTTTTTCTTGTGTATAGTGTAAGAAGGTAGTCTCGTTTCATTTTTTTTTGCATGTATCCATCCAATTTTTCCAACACCATTTATTGGATAGACTATCTATACCCCATTGTATGTTCTTGCTTCCCTTGTCAAATATTAATTGACTGTGAAGTCGTGGGTTTATTTCTGGGCCCTCTGTTCTGTTACATTAATCTATGTGTCTGTTTTTATGTCAGTACCATGCTATTTTGGTTACTATGGCCTTGTACTACACTTTGATATCATGTGTCATTATTCTTTCAACCCTGTTCTTTTTTCTCAAGATTGCTGGGGCTATTGGGGTCTTTGTGGTTCCATATAAATTTTTTGAATACTTGTTCTAGTTCTGTGAAAGACACCATTGGTATCTTAATAGGAATTTCATAGAATATATAGATTGCTTTGGGTTGTATGGACATTTTAATGATGTTATTTCTTCCTATCCATGAACACGGTATATGTTTCCACTTATTTGTATCTTCTTTAATTTCTTTCTTCAGTGTCTTATAATTTTCTAAGTACAGGTCTTTTACGTCCTTGGTTAAATTTATTCTTAGGTAGTTTATTCTTTTTTGGTGCAATTTTAAATGGGATTGTTTTCTTAGTTTCCCTTTCTGATAGTTCATTATTGATGTATAAAAATGCAACTGATTTTTTTATATTTATTTTGTATCCTACTACTTTACTAAACCCATTTATCAGCTATAATAGTTTTTGGTGGAATCTTTAGAGTTCTCTATATATAATATCATGTCATCTGCAAATAATGACAGTTTGACTTCTTCCTTTCCAATTTGGATGCCTTTTATTTCTTCTTCTAGTTTGATGGTTATGGCTAGAACTTCCAGTACTATGTTGAATAAGAGTAACGAAAGTGGTTATCCCTCCCTTGTTCCTGGTCTTAAGAGAAATGTTTGAAGTTTTTGCCCATTTAGCAAGATGTTGGCTGTGGGTTTGTCATATATGGCCTTTATTATGTTGGGGTATGTTCCTTGTATTCCCACTTACTGAAAGTTTTTATCATAATTGGGTGCTGGATTTTATCAAATACCTTTTCTGCATCTATTGGTATGATTATGTTATTTTCATCCTTCATTTTGTTTATGTGGCATATCATATTTATTGATTCATTGATATTGTACCTGCTTTGCATCACCAGAATAAATCCCACTTGACAATGGTGTGTGATCTTTTTAATGTATTGCTGGATCCAGTTTCCTAATATTTTGTTGAGGATTTTAGCATCTATGTTCATCAAGAAGATGGGCCTATAACTTCCTTTTGTTATAGTGTTTTTATCTGGTTTCTAAATTAGCTTAATGCTGGCCTCATAAAATGAGCTTGGGAGTCTTACCTCCTCTTGGATTTATTGGGATAGTTTGAGAAGGTTAGATGTTAGCTCTTCTTTGAATGTTTGGTAAAGTTCACCTATGAAGCCATCAGGTTCAGGACTTTTGTTTGTTGGGAGTTTTATGATTATTGCTTCAATTTCACTAGTTTTAATGTCTATTCAGATTTTTTTATTATTCCTGATTTAGTTTTAGAAGATTATATATTTCTAAGAATGTACCCATCTCATACAGATTGTTCATTTTTTTTTAGTATATCTTCGTTTGAAATATTTTCATACAATCTTTTGTATTTCTTTGGTGTCAGTTGTTATGTCTCCTCTTACATTTCTGATTTTATTTATTTTGGTCCTGTCTTTTTTCTTGTGAGTCTGGTTAAAGGTTTGTCAATCTTGTATATCTTTTCAAAGAACCAGCTTTTGGTTTCATTGATCTTTTGTATTTTTTTTTAAGACTCTAATTTGTTTATTTCTGCTCTGATCATGATAATTTCCTTTCTTCTACTCAATCTGGGCTTTGTTGTTTTTCTCCCCAGTTTGTTTGTTTGTTTGTTTATTTATTTTAAATATATCTTTATGATTTCAGAGAGAGGAAGGGAGAGGAAGAGAGAGAGATAGAAACATCAATGATGAGAGAGTCGTCATTGATTGGCTGCCTCCTGCATGCCCCCAACTGGGGATTGAGCCTGCAACCCAGGTATGTGCCCTGACCGGGAATTGAACTGTGGTCTCCTGGATCCTAGGTTGACACTCAACCGCTGAGCCATGCCTGGCCAGGCATTTCCCAGTTTCTTTAAGCCTGAAGTTTGATTTTTTTATTTGATATTTTCCTTGTTTCTTGAGTTAGGCCTGTAATGCTATGAATTTCCCTCTTAAGACTGCTTTCCCTGTGTCCCATAGATTTTAGGTTGTTGTGTTCTCATTTTCATTTGTTTCAAGGTATCTTTTGATTTCTTCCTTGATCTAATTCTTAACCCAGTAATTGTTTAGTAACATGTTTTTTAGCCTCCAGTTCTTTATGTGTTTTTCAGTTTTTTTGGTAATAGATTTCTAGTTTTATGCCATTATGATCAGGAAAGATGCTTGATATGATTTCAATTTTCTTAAATTTATTGTCTTGTTTTGTGTCCTAATATATGGTTCATCGTAGAGAATATTCCATGTACACTTGTAAAGAATGTATATTCTGCTGCTTTAGGGTGAAATGCTCTGAAGATGCCAATTAATGCATCTGACCTAATATGTCACTTAAGGTCACTCTTTTCTGTTGATTTTCTGTCTGGAAGATCTATCCATTGATGTCAATGGAGTGTTAAAATCCCCTACCATGACTGCTCCATCAGGATATGCTTTATATATTTAGGTGCTCCTGTGTTGGATGCGTAAGTGTTTACAAGGGTTATATCCTCTTGTTGGATTGCTCATTTTATCTTTATGCAGTCCTCTTCTCTGTCTCTTACTATAGCTTTTGTTTTAAACTCTGTTTTGTCAGATATAAGTGTTGTTACCCTAGGGTGTTTTTTTCCCCCATACCATTTGCTTGAAATTTCATTTTCCCTCCTTTTAGTCTGTGTATATTTTTCATTCTGAGGTAGGTCTTGTAGGCAGCATCTATATGGGTCTTGTTTTTTTATCCATTCATCTGCCTTATGACTTTTGATTGGAGCATTTAAGCCATTTACATTTAAAGTAATTATTGGTAGGTATGTATTTATTGCCATTTTATTCTTTTAACTATGCTCTTCTGTTTTTGTTGTTGCTTGTCTTTTTCTTCTTCCTTCTTCTTCCTCCTCTTTCTTCTCCTTCTTCTTCCTCCTCCTCCTTTTCTTCTTCTTCTTCTTCTTCTTCTTCTTCTTCTTCTTCTTCTTCTTCTTCTTCTTCTTCTTCTTCTTCTTCTTTCTTCTTCTTCTTGTAATACTGGTTTGATGGTAACATAGTCCTCTAGACTTTTTCTTTTCTCTGAAGTTTTTTATTTCTCCTTCAATATTAAATGATAGCCTAGCTGGGCAAAATAGTCTTAGTTTTAGGTCTTTCCTTCATCACTTTGAATATTTCATGCCAATCCTTTCTGGCCTAAAATGTCTTTGTTGAGAAATTTGCTGTCAGTCTTATGGGAGCTCCCTTGTGTGTAACTAATTGTATTTCTCTTGCTGCTTTTAAGATTCTCTCTTTGTCTTTAAACTTTGTCATTTTAATTATGATGTATCTTAGTGTGGGCCTCTTTGGGTTCATCTTATTTGGGACTCTTGGTGCATCCTGGAATTGTGTGTTATTTCTTTGCCAACTTGCTGAAGTTTTCTGTCATTTCTTTAAAAAGGTTCTCAATCACTTTCTCTCTCTCTTCTCCTTCCAGTATCCTAATTAGGTGAATATTGTTTTTCATTATGTTGTCCCAAAGGTCCATTCAACTATCTTCATTCTTTTTAATTTTTTTCTTTTTGCTGCTCTGTTTAGGTGTTTTTTAGATATGGTATTCTTCATTTCTGACTTTTTTCTATTTCCTTTTTCATGCTGTTGGAGTTCTCACTACGTTTCTTATAGTTCTCACTAAGTTCTTTGAGCATCTCTATAACTTTTTCTGAACTCTATACCTTGTAACTTGCTTACCCTCCTTGCCTTTCCTTTCATTTAGCTCTTTTTCTGGAGATTTCTTTTGTTATTATATATCTTTTAATCCTCACCTGAGGATATTTTTTCCATTGTTTTTCAGAGAGAGTGGAAAGTAGGGAGAGAAAGAGAGAGAAACATCAATGTGAGACACATCAATTGGTTTCCTCCCACATGTATCCAGACTGGGGCGGGGGATCAAGCCTGCAACTGAGGTATGTGCCCTTGACTGGAATCAAATCCGAAACCCTTCAGTCCTTGGGCCAATGCTCTAACCACTGAGCCAAATGAGCTAGGGCCCTTGTTCTTTTATTTGGCTTCCTTTTTGTGTTTGTTTCTATAGCAGACAACCAGATCTGCTATAGTTGTCAGGGTGAGGCCAGCAGTGTTTATCAGGCCCAAACAGACTAAGATTTGGCTGTGTGAAAGGAGGGTTCTGCAACTGTTGGACATGCAAGGGCAAAAAGGACCCTGTCCTTAGAACCACACAACTCAGTCTGTCCCAGATTCTGCCCAGAGCTCGATTTCAGCAAGGCGGGGCCACTGGCAGTTGGGAGGGTGGGGCTAGTGGATCTGCCTTGAGAGAGAGGTGCAAGTTAAACTTTGGAGAAGGTGTGGGGAGTGACATACACCCCAGAACCACACAATTCAGTCTGTCCCAGATCCTGTCCAGAGTTTGGCAGGGTAGAACCACCGGGAGTTGGTAAGGTGCAACTGCTGGGAGCCCAGAGAGTGGGGCTAGAAGATCTCCTGTGAAGGTAGGCACCAGTCAGGTTCATGGGAAGGGGGTGAGAATGGCTCTTGCCCCAAACCACACAACTCAGTCACTGACACTCCCTGAGTCTGCCCAGACCTCTACACCCTGGCCCATGTGACTGACTCCTCAACAGGGCACATGTGACTGACTCCTCAACAGGGCACCCTCCTCTGCAGGGTGGTGTGGCAGGGAGTACAGAAGATGGGGCTATTGCATTGCCCCAGGCTGATGCTGTATGGATATGAGTGCTCCACCCAAGAAAGATGGCATCTGCTATGTGGGTGCAGAACTCAGCTCAGAGATCCTGGCAGCTATCCCTTTAGCCCTCTTCCCAGAGCCACAAACCCCAGTCTATTCTCATGCGACCTAGTCTGCTCAGCTCTCTCCTCTGGAGCCTGGGGTGAATGGCTGCAAATGAGATTTTGTGCAGTGGCTTTTTAAGAGGGTGCTTGTGTCTCTAGCAGATTCCTGACTCTAACAGACTCTTCACTCCTTTTCACAGCAGGATGTGATATGGACATGTCTTCCTGGCTCTGGTGCCCTGGGCTATGGAACCCAGCTGCAGGTTGAGACCCCATGCTTCTCAGAGGGAACCCCTACAGCTGAGATATCCTTCTGGAATTTCAGCCATAGTCTGTGGGAGTGAGGCCAGCCCTTTTTGCATCTTCATCCTTTGTACCAGTCTCAATGTGGCTTCTTCTATAAATCCCTTGTTATAAGATTTCTCTTCAGCTAGTCTTCTGTTGGTGATTCACATTGAATAATTTAATTGTAATTCCAGTTTGGTCCTAGGAGGAGGTGAGTGTACCTGCCACTTACTCTGCTACCATAAACTCTCCTTTTATGGTAGCCATAGTGGTGGGACAGAGTGTGGAGCTCCTGTGGTGTATCAAAATTTCTGTGAGAAGCAAGTTGGTCAAATGGAAAGACCATCAGACCATCACTTCCTGGCTGTGTGACTATTGACAGGTCACTTCACCTCTATGAGCCCGTTTCCTATCTGTAAACATGAATATAGTACAACCTACCCTGCTAGGTTTTGACAAGCCTTGTTCAGGATAAAGCACATGTGGTGCTGAGATCAGTGTCTGAAACACCACAGTAGAACTATGCAGTTGGAAGTTCATCCCATTGGGCCCAGACTCTTCAGCCAGAAGAAATCACCATGCTGGACCATGGTCCATTCCACTCAGAGGCTGTACAGCACTGAGGGATGGGAACAGAAGACCCTCATTCACCCCTTGCCTTTGGTATCCCTGTGCCTCAAGAAGCCCAGGTTCTGTGAAATCCTACCACTGCCCACCAGGAGGCCCCAAAACATGTCTCACTTGGTGAAATCTTTCAGTGGCCTTTAGTTCTTCCTGGCCTGGAGTTACTTCTATCCTCTGACTCACTTTCCTCCAGCTAGAGCTAAAACCTTTTCTCTCCCATCTTTCCACAAATTTAATCTTTCACCAAGTTCTGTAGATTCCACCTCTTAAAGGTCTCTCCAATATTTCACTTCCTTTGCGTCTGCACTGCCACTGCCTTTGTACAAAAGGTTATCAGTTCTCACCTCACCTGGATCATGACACTGCCTGCCAGCCAATGCTCTCCTTGTCTCCTGCTCATGGGTCCCTCTAGTGCAGTGTCCACACAGCAGCAGCAGGAGTGGTCTATCTACAACTTTGATCTGCTCCTCTCACTCTCTTGCTTAAAATTAATGACTCCTTGGGTGCTCTTCATGGGGGAAGTTCAGACTCTTTCATGTGGCTTACAGGCCCTACATAATATGGCCTCTGTCTCCCTCACTGGTGTCATCTCTCAACACCTCTCCACCATCACCCTCCACACCTCAGCCATATTTGAACTTCTTTCAGTTGTTCCAACAAAATGGTACTTTTTTCCAAGGCCTTCACATATTATTTTTCCCCTGACCTGGAGCATTCTTCTTCCCCCCAGCTAACTTTTATTCATCTTGAAGTCTCAGCTAAGATTTCACTTCCTCTGCGAAGGTTCCACCCCACCCCCACAGGCTGAATTAGTTGTCCCAGTGGTTTCCCTTCCATTTTATGATTACTTGTGTAACAGCACTTGTCATGCTATGTTATAATTACTGTCTACCTTAGCTAGACTTGAAACTCTGTGAGATCTAGGGCCATGTCTATTTATTCCCAGAACTTAGTACAGTGCCCAGCATGTAGCATGTTGCCTGTTTGACAACGTGGTCTTTACTCACTCCCCTGCATTCCAGGCCTTTCCATCTCACTGGAAGTCTTTCTGATTTCCAGACACATTAGACATGGATCATACATACCTTTTTGCCTTTGTTCATACTGGTCTTTGTGGCTGGAATGCCCTTGTCCACCCCTTCCCTCTTTACTTAACATACTGCAATTTGTTGTGTAAGCCTCAGCTCAAGTTTCATTCCCTCTGTGAAGCCTGTGCCTGAAGGGGACCATTAAACTAAAGATTTATTCTAGACAGGGTAATTCTTACCTCATTCTTCATCATTAATGCTTTATTATACTAACTCCAATATCTAGCAGCCTTCATCACCCCAGCAGCCAGACTGCCCCTCCTCCAGGCAATCCCGACTCCTTGCAGCATATCCATTATAGCACTTTCCCAGGACTTGGTGTCGTGGTTTTTTGTTTGTTTGGTTGGTTATTTTAATTTAGTTTAGTTTAGGGTGTGTTTTTTTCTGGAGAGGAAGGAGGACATGGTGTGACTTTAACCCTCCACCCCCAGTTCTTTGAAAGGGGACCTTGGCTCATTTCTTCAATTAAAATGAGACATAAATTCTGACCCTTCCCCCATACTTTGTCTTCTCCCTGCCAGTGTGCCCATTCATTACTGAGAAGCATCATTTTTCCAATTAGCCTTTGATTGGAAACAGTACCATTGTAGCTGGGCTACTTTTAGTCCCTGCCGGTGGTATGGAAACCTGGTCATGTGGAAGGAAGACTAGCCCAGGAGTCAGGAGCCCCCAGTCCCAGCCCATCTCTGCCTCTACCCAAGAGTGTGAATGTGGAAAACTTCCTTTCCTTCCCTGGACCTCAGTTCCCTCTTCTTCTGAATAATGAGGGGTTTGAATTAAATGTTTTGTTACTTAAGATGTGGTCCACATATAAGGAGCATGGAGCCTAACTGGGTAGCTTGTTAGAAATGCAGAATCTGCTCCCCCACTAAACCTCATAAATAGGAATCTGCATTTTAACAAGATCCCCAGGTGATTCTATTCACAATAAACTTAGAGAAGCACTGTGAACCTCCCAAATGAAAGAATAACTGAGGCTTTTGTTAAACATACAACTTCTCTCATGGAGACCCTAATGAAGTGGGACTAGGATGGAATCCTAGAATTTGTGTTTGTAACAAGTACCTCAAGTGACTCACCTCCCTGGGGAAGTTTGGGACACATTGGATAAGTGGTTCATAAGGGCCCTTTCACCTTTGACTTTCTGCAATTCTGTATGCAACTAGTTCATTACTGAGAATAGTAAATAGTGGTATATAATGCAGACCTCCAAGATATAACCCTCTAAATTCGGTGAAGTATTTTCAGAATCATCCAGGGCTGTGCAGGCAGGGGAAAAGGAAGAGGGTTTACAGCAACCTAAGCCAAGTCTTCTTGATTGGAGAAAATCAGCAACCTTAAGGGTTTAAAGAGAAATTACCTGCTTACTCAATACTGTCTCCTTGAAGCAATCAGTCTTGATATAATCTGATGATCTGAAAGACTTTCTTGGAGTACTGAAAAAGGATTAGAGATAGAGGAGGCAGCGTCTCTCCCATGCAGACAAGGGGATTGAGGAGAGGGGAGCCAGACAAGTTAACAAGAAAACCTGGGGAAAGATTCTCCGGGAAAGAAATCATATTTTCCAAACTCTCAGTGCAAATGTGTGTCCTGACAAGGGATGTTTTCCAATTTGCAAGTGTATTTATATAAAAAATTAAAGAAAGGTCTGAAAACAAAATCACATTTAGTTATATATTTAACAAATCACCTTTATTTGGAAAACTTTAAAAAATTACTTAAGATCAGGACCGCCCTGGAAAGTTCAGGGTAGTTGCAGTTTTTCTTCATGTTTGGGTTTGTTTTTCTTATAAATATGCCTTAAGTTCCGTTGCTGGTAGCTTTTGGCAACATCTGAGATTTAGACAGGTGGAGAGAATGTGGAAGGGCATTGAGAGGGTATTTTTCTGGGCAGGGAAAGAAGGGTAGACTCTGTCAGCAAGAGTGAAGTGTAAATGAGCATTGCATAGCCAGGGCCCAAGTCAGTGGAGGAGGTGGATAAGAGGGAGGTAACTGAGCTGTGCAGAACAGAGAACCATGTCTGGGGGCAGGGGAAGGTAGGACTAAATTGCTCAAGTCAAGTTGGGGCTTTCTTTCACATTTCTTCCATACATCCAGTGTCTATCAAATGCTGTCATTTCTTTCTTTTTTAAAAATATATCTTTATTGATTTCAGAGAGAGGAAAGGAGAGGGAGAGAGAGAGAGAGAAACATCAATGATGAGAGAGTCATTGATCGGCTGCAGCCCGCAACCCGGGCATGTGCCCTGACCGGGAATCGAACCCTGATTGCCTGGATCCTAGGTCGACCCTTTAACCACTGAGCCACGTCCGGCCGGGCAAATGCTGTCATTTCTATATCAACAGCTCCTTACCCTCATCCTTTCTCTTCACTGCCACTGCTCTGGCCTTAATTCAGGGCCTCCTCATGTCCCCATCTGGACATTTGCAACAGCTTCAAAGATCCATTCTCAGTATGTATTTACCTATGCAAGTTTTGTCTCATCTTGAAAAAGTAATCTTTCTTTTGAAAACTAAATATATAGAGAACTTACCAGAATTGACAATCTCTTCAGCCTTTGTTCGTCTGGGCAAGATGCAAGCTCTAATTCAAATGATCCATGAGATTATGTATGCTACTTAGGTCCTCACTGAGTACTCAGGAAAAGGAAGTGGAATTCACAAGAGTAGGCGTTCTCAAACAAGAGAGGGCTTCAAAATCCTTTGGAGGGCTTATTAAAACAGGAATCACTGGGTTCCACTCCCACAGTTTCCAGTCCAGTGTATGTGGGGTAGGACTCATGGATTTGCCTTTCTGACAAGTTCCAGGATGGTGCTAATGCACTGCTCTTCAGTGTGAGCACACTGAAGGCAGAAAGCTTTATATCTCTATCCCTAGGTCCTTAGCAGAGGGCCTGGAGTGTAGGAGGCTTTCATTAGCAACTGTTAAAGAAGGAAATCATAAAAAGAAAAAAGATAGAGGGTGGGGAGGAGAGGAGAAACAAAAGGGGCTTAGGAAGGAAAATAAAGGAAGGAAAATTGAGAGAGAGAACTGGTCAAATCCCCCAAACTATAATTCCAGACTATGCATTTGTATTTCCCTCCCAGAATTCTATGTACTGGGCCTATAACCTTGCCACCTCAGGTAATCTTCAGTTCTCAGAGAGACCCTTGCTTTTTCTGCAATTTCCCATGCTATTCTATCTGCTTAGAATGTTCACTGCCCACCTGGAAAATCCTTATTTTTTCCCAAACACTGCCAGTTCTGTGAAGTTTTTCTGCCCTTCGTCATCCTGGGACATTAATTGACCCAACATTGGTGTTCCCATAGCACTTGCTCCTTTGCACTTGATGCATTTATTTACAGGTTTGTCTTCACTAAGCTGGAGCTCCTGGAGGCCTAAGATTACCTGGAACATAATTAGTACTCCAGAGATATCTTAATGAAAACAATAAAGAGCAGTTGGATTTCATCTGGTGGACAATAGACAGCTATCATAAGTTCCTGCTCAGATGAATGACACAATCAAAATAATATTTTAGAAAGGTTTCACTTGCAATGGATACCAGGATAGACCAAGGTGGGAGAAAGTAACATCATGAGAAATCAGTGATGAGGAAGTCCTGATGATAGTGGGGATAAAGACTGGCCTGGCGAGCCTAATTGTTGTATATAGCTTTTCTTTGTATTAGGAACACTAAGAAGTTCCATCTCCATCTACTTTTTTTGTCTCCACCAGAGTGATGGTCATGGAGGTAGTTGATAAAATACTATATGGAGGAAGCATTCTTAATCATCTCAGTCCTCGGGGGGAAATTAGGATACTGATATCTTTGCTTCTTCAAACACAGGTCACGTGGATTGGTCTTCATTGTAAGGCCGGTCAAACAGTTTCCCAAGATCTCAGGTTCCTTTTTCTGGGCCCTTTCCTCTCTCCTTTTCCATCAAATTCTTCATAAGCCCAGTGACTGGTGTTCTCTCTATTAGTAAAACCTTATCTAAGAAAAATATTTAATTAGTCACTTATGACTGAGGATGAATTCTTATTTAGATATTCTCTATCCCAAAAAGTGGTTGTACCATCAACCTATGGAGGGAGAACAGCAACAATGTCAAAGAAATTGCAGGCAGCAGATAGACGTATTTTTGAGAAACCTACTTGGAGTCTTTCTTCGGCCTCTGAAAACACAGTACTAGAAGTGACCACCTATTCTGAAGGCACAGACTGATCTTGGCCAAAGCATCTTATACATATTAAGAGATCATTAGATTTCTGCTCAACTCTGGAAGGGAGATCCAAGATCTTATTTGTTGCAAATGTGCTATGCTGTTAATTATGGTGTTTCCATCATACACTGATCCTCAGCTTCCTCATCTATAAAATTAAGGGTTGGATAAAATAATGTCTACGTTTTCTGCCAGCTTAGACATTTTGTGGTTATATGATCATTGGTTCAATGCTTTTAAAAAAGAGAATGTCAGCCAGAAATATTGAAATCAAATTTTATTTTTGGAAAATGACATTACACACATCTTGCAAATGTACACAGAAATGAGAATGAGATGAAGAACAAAGCTTGAGAGCCAAAATGATTGCAAGAGCAGCTCTTTGGCTGCCTGATATTGAATGCCGTGAATCGCAGCATTCATAGTTCACAACACGCTACACACATGGGGAACTTCTCTAGATTTTGAAATCCTCTGACCAAAGAAAGCCTTCGTCAAATTGAGGAAGGAGGAAGAGGGAGATTAACAGGCACAGGAGATGAAAAGGGTCTGCTCCAGCTGCTTTACATGGGCCTCACCAAACCTACCAGTCCAAGTAGGAGTGGCAAACCAAAAAGGAGAATGCCTTCTTGGAACACTGATTTTGAATCATAGTCTAAGAGCAGGCTAGGCATTGCCTGGGGAACCAAGAGCAATGCATATAAACCCATGTCTTTGTCTTTCATGGCTATAACTATTCTAAAGGGGCAGCTAAAATTTCCTAAATATCTGTTGTCTTTCTCTTTTTTTTTTTTTCTTTTTTAAAAATAATTATCCTTCATTGGTCAAGCAGAGTCTTCTGAAGTATCCAAATACCTCAAAACATTAGCTGGAATAAAGGACATCATTGTCCACTGCCATCTGGTTATATGTGATTCTGAGAACTATTTAGTTCTGCTAATCAAATGGCCAATGCCACTCCCAACAGGGAGTTGAATCTTTGATCACAATGCCATTCTTTGAGAAATGGTCAATAACTAAGTGTTGAGAGACTTTGAGAAATGCCCCTTTTCCCCTTTTTGGTTTGTTTGTTCTTTTCTGAGTTTACTTGGCAAAAATTATTAGCCCCCAAATCAGTTATTTACAACTGCAAGACACCTGTGAGCAGGGAGAGGGAGAGAGCAAGGGAAGGAGAGACCACAGGGAAGAATATATTCTTTTCAGAGGTTAAAATGAATTATTTAATAAATGCGATGTACAATACCATGCATTTACTCTCCAAAGCTAGTCACTAGCAAGCTAACACCTTTAACACTACAACCACCAATTACAGCTGTTTTGCTACAGTTACTGAGTTCTAACTACAGCTATAGGGCAGAAAGGGTGGGCTGTTTCCATTTTAAACTTTCTCCCTTTGAAAATGGCCATAAAAACATTTTCTGTACAAGTTTAACGGCACAAAAAGGTGACCTAAAGTGTTTTAAAGAACTTACCACACGTGAGAAATGCAAAATTCAATCAAAACATGCGTTTGTTGTATACAAGTCATAAGAGGTCATTGTCTTCAAGCTGCAATATATTATAGGACCATATATTGAAGACATTTTAGTAGAAACTCTTACTTGCTCAAATCCTGTTAAGTGAACTTATAAAGAAATAGCATTGGAAAGGGCACTCCGTATGGTATTGTCAAGCAGTGACATTCCCAAGGGAGGTGCACCTTGTTGAATAAATTAGCACTTACAAGTTGGCTCTTTAGGTTTATTAATTACTTTTATATGGACTGCCTGAACAGGATCATGAACAGTGGGTGTCAACAGTAAATGTTTAGGTGAATTTAGTAACAGAAGGAAAAATACATTTCAATTAAGTGAGTGTTTCTTTTCACAGTATAAATTTGTTAAATATCCTTCTCATTTAAACCACCCCCAACTGCCTATAAGTTTAACTAAGATAATTCAACAGTTGGCAAGCCCAAAACATAAGGTTATTAAAGAGAGCTTAATGTATATTTCTAAAACTTCACATTAGTTTAATGTGTATTGGTAAAACTTTAAACAAATTGCTCCCCACCAAATGACAGGAGAAATTATTACCGGTGGTCTCTCATTATATTATATTGCAGCTTTTCAAACTATAAGCAAAGTAAATAAAATCAATTAATAGTATTTAGCTGATAGGAATCCATGGGTGGATTTTTCTGTTCAGCTGATTATTTCTCTGAGCACACTTCACTGCTCCACAAAATGGCAGACTAAAAAGGAACCACAAAGTATTCTGTACAGTGCTTGATGGCAAAGACCAAAAGATCCATGAGCTATAAGGAAACTGCTTGTGTGGATCTGCCTCAGGGAATTACAACTGAAAATGAAGAAAAAGAAAGGGCCAGGTTTGGATTACTCCCACCAAATGTATTTCTGACTAGACTGGGATAAAATCAGGGCTGGCTGAGTATGCAAATAATTCTCATCACCAAGGCAAAATCCCAGGGCTAAGAAGAGGCATATGCCCAAAGCCTAGACAAGGAGGAAGGAAAAAATAAAAAGGTTCTGAGAGAACAAAAGAGAGACAAAAGAATTGCAGAGGCCAAAGATGGATGTGTGTACTATGGAAAGAGAGAGTGAAATAAAACAGAGTAAAAAACTAAAAGCAAAAATAGTAAACTAGAGAGAGAAAGAAAAGACAAAGAGATGCACAGAGGAGGTAGAGGGTGGCACAAAGCCATTGATTTTCTGGAGTTACTAACCCAGAGATAAGAATTTTCAATGTTTGTAAGTTTTTGCCTTAGTTTATAAAGTGTTTGCTCTGACTTCTGTTGTGTCATCTGACTTCACCAAAGTAGCCTGTGTTTTTAATTAGGAGCGGGAAAATGCCTTAATTTCCAAAGGGAATTCTATACTCTCCTAGCCCCAGGCATCCAAGGTAAGACAAGATTGCCTCTGATTCCAAAACATGTTGAAGCCTATAAACTAAGAGATTAAAAATTAGGCAGTTAGAACTGGGCTTCAGGAGTCTTGTCATATGATAACCAATGTCACACACCTAGGCCAAAGTTGGAAGTCCGCATAGATCCTTAAAAGGAAACAAGTAGGAAGCAACATTAACACTGAGAGGCTGGTGTAAAGGTCACACTAGATCTTTGGGGATGGAGAAAAGCTCTGGGACCAGGGTGAGGGAGACAGAGGAGGAAGTCACCTTTTCCTAAAGATATAGGAAGGGCAAAATTCTTTAACCAGGTATACTGAAATACAGGTGATGGAGAGAGAGCCTTCTAGTCTCTGGAAAAAAAACAACAAAAAAACAAACAAAAAAAACCAAAACAACAACAACAATAGAAGGGGCTAGGAGAAGCTGCTGACAGTCCCAGACCATAGTAGATTGCCCACTGGAGTCAGTGTTCTGTGCGTTTAGAAATGCATTTTCCTCCCAACACACATGAGTTGGCCACTGTGTGGCTAGCCAGAGGAGGAATAAAATTGGAATTCATTTTAAAGAAGTTACCTGTGTTGTCTTAGTCTAAAGTCAAAGCCTTTAGGGATGATTAAGGACAATTCACTGAGTATTAACAGCACTAGACTGGGTCTGGGCCTCCAACAACCAGAAAACCTGTTGGAGATGCCTCTCTACACAAAATGTAGGCATGAGGAATCAATTCAGTATCCTTGTTTCAGGTGGTCACACCTGTAAGGGAGAGGAAAACCTGCATAAAATCATCGAACAATAGACAAGGCTACATATGGTGTTCCCTTCTTAGGACAGAGGCAAAATTGTGACAACTTTGAAGTTCCATACCAGGAGAAAGACCCAGGAAAAACAGCAATTGTAAGGCTCCACTGATACACAAGAGGTCTCAGATCACTTCTGGCATATCAATGGCTGAGTCTATTCTGTCTAGATTCCAGGTCCCAAAATACAGGACTCAAACCTCTCTTCCATCCCAGATAAGCTTCAAAGCACTGATCATTTACTTAGAAAATCAGCCCAAGCCTAAGGGCTAAATCCCTTAATGCAATGAGGGCAATGCATGAGTGAGGAGGTTGGCCTTGGACATCCAAGTGGCCCCATGTGGTCAAAAGTTTCAAAAGTTCCAATGTTGTTGTTTTTTAAGAACTCTCCAATGTCTTTTATTTCCATAGCAAACTAGATGGTGGAGGAGGCTATTCAAACCCCACCATCCTAGTGCATCTGTCCGGGGAAGTCTTTTGGCATAGATGTTTCTGAGATGAGCTGGTCTTTGTAAACATTCTCACCAGTGTGCTAGAGCTCATTTTGGGGACATTGGCCACCTTGTTCCCTTGTCCAAGGAGGACATGTAGTTCTTTTTTAATCCTCACCCTAGGACTTGCTGAGAGTGAGAGAGAGAGGGAGGGAAAGAGAGAGAGAGAGAGAGAGAGAGAGAGAGAGAGAGAGAGAGAGAGAGAGAAAGAGAGAGAGAATGTTAGCGGGAAACATCAATCAGTTGCCTTCCGAATGTGCCCTGATCAGGGATCAAACACAAAACCCAGGTATGTGCCCTGATAGGGAATAAAACTGGCAACCTTTTGGTGTACAGGATGACGCTTAACCAACTGAGCCACTCTGTCCAGGAAGCATGTTGTGTGTGTTTTTTAATCTATTGAGAACCAAATCTGAGGGGTTTTGGAGCATATCCATCCAGAATACAGAAGGGACTAAAGAAGTAGACACAATACTGTCCAAGGCAAGCACTGGATTGCTGCTCTAACACTTGGGGTGGGTAATTAAAGGAACGATCTAGGCACTCAGACCCCTTCTTCTTGCCTTCTTCAGATAACTATACATTCACTTTAAGTTTCCTTAGTCACTTCTGATTTGGGAGGAGAAGCAGGAAGGAAAGAGAATTTCCTGAGGAGTAGGGAAAGACCTGCCTAGACAGAGGTCTCTTGGAACTAAACTAAAGAATACCCTTTTGTTTCCAGGAAGAGCCTTGCTGCAAGGGAAACTACATGTTCAGAACTTGTTGCCCTGGTTTCTGGCATGGAAGGCCACAGGAGCAGTGTACACAAGATCAGTATGGTGTTTAGAGCACATAGCTTGCTATTTTAGTGCAAACACAAGGAGCCAATGTTTAACATTGGCCAGAGTACATTTCAGTCACAAACTCCTTTGCTTATACTTGGAAATTGTCCCCATTATGGCAGGATGGCTATGGCAACATTGTGAATGAGGACAACCACAGCAAGACCAGGTTATTTTCTCTAGCTACTCTCACTCCCATATTTTAAAAGAAATCATTGCCAGTGAATGGTAGCCACATTCATTTAAAAAATACTGAAAAACCATCTCAGAAATTCGGGATGAACAAAGCTATTTTTCCCTCTTCCTTCCTTTCTTGGCTCTAAGAACAAGAAGCGTTTTTCTCAGCCTATGAAGACCAACCACTATCAGATGAGATGACGTGAGCTGTCTGGGAAAACCAGTCTTTCTACATTCCATTTGGACAGGGCAGGAGGGCAGGCGGCTGTTCTGAGGGATCCTCAAGGTAGGGCAGTGATCTCTGTTGGATGGACATGGTCATAGACCCCATTGTTACTGTTGGTCTTCAACACTTCCTCTTTTGGGGATATTTGCAGTCCATGTGGATGAAAACCATGTAAATACAAGGAGAAAGAACTGTATTAGGTTGCTGGGTGGATTTCCCTCTGAGATCAGGGCAAGAGCATATGGCTCCAAGATACAACATGACCCTGGGAAAGAATTCTCAGGAGCCTAGTGGAAGGCAATATAGTTCAGTGGGAAAAAGCTCTGGAATAAGAGTCAGGAGATGTGGGTTCTAATTCCAGGTTTGTACCTAGCCAGATGTGTGATCTTTGGGAAATTACCTCTACATCTCCATTCCTGGCATGAAAATTAGGACTTTGGAGTAGATGGTGTGATCTCAAGGTTCCTTCCAGCTAGAAAACTATAATTCAATCTAGGCTAATACTAAGGTCCATAAAGACACATATAAATCATGCTAATGGCTATCCTTTCCAAAACAGTGAAGAGAAAAGGAAGTTTTCTCTCAATGTACCCCTAGTTAACACTACTTATGAAGTTGTTCAGCCCAGACCCCATATATACATTTCCCCTTCTTTGTCCCTATTTCTATTTCTGTAAGGGAGAAGATTCAGGAGGTAGGAACAAGCAACACATGGATTGTGTGTGTGTGTTTGTATGTGTGTGTGAAAGAGGGAGAGAAAATTGGGGGAGTGGAGGCAAATATTTGCTTAATGATATTTGCTAACTGTATAGAAGGTAACACAATGCAACTTTAGTGGTAAGACTGGACTGGGTAAAACTGGGAGTGAATGACAAGGGTAAAGGCGCTCAGTAACATTTTTCTTTGTTGCCTTGAAAATGGGCCCATTTTGAACTATACCAAATCCATCTGAAGTGGGAGTATAGAAACATTTCCTTATAATTTATTATAAGAAAGATGGAAAATCTACTATTATTATAGAAGATTGTTAGTTTAAAGATTGTAATGAAAGCATGTCCATTTAATATTTTCTAATGGTATACATGCTACAAACAAAGAAATGCTCAGAGAGCCAGCATAGGGCCTGGACATAAGGAAATCTCAATTCCTCTTCTGGTCCTGCTTTTTCCAGCAGGTCATTTAGCTGTCTCAGCCTCCATTTCATCTTCATTGAAGGAATTGAACTAATTGAGATCTAGAGAAAGGGCAGAATTTTTGGAGGTCTGGCCTGAAGTTTAAAAACAGACCTCCTACCACTCTCTATGTCACCCCCCATCCCAAGTACCAATTTTTCCTATTTAACTACAAATTGTTCTGGGAGAAACTATCCAAACCTTGAACTTCTAGAAAGAAGTAAGAGGGTAAGTAAAATGGGCTTCTTAAGGGTTTCTAACAAGCATACAAGTAGAGGAGAGGTGCAAAAACAGATTTTCACAATTTGGGGTTCTTCAATGACAAATTTAATCAGGAATCAGTACTACCATCATCTGGACTTTTCAGGAACAAAAAATATTTCTCAAAGTTAATGCCATCTGAAGCTTGTCTAAGGGCATCTGAACTACTCCTTGTACCACTGAATTCTCTTCTACACAGTGCTCATCAGCAATGCCAAGTTGGCACTGATCCATCCATGTCCGGGTATCTTATAGTATTTCCTAATTATGAAGCTGTTGCATGCACACGTGCGCATTCACACACACACACACACACACACACACACACACACAACAAGCTTATTCCTGTTAAAGTGGAGGAACAACTGCAAGTCATTCAATAGCCAAGCAGCCCTTGGTTCTGAATGCTGCACCTTTCCAACTATCTGCACAATTACAAAGAAATAAAAAAATCTTCATATCTGCTAAAAGCAAACACAGAATTGGCATGCATGGCTTTCACTTAAATTTAGTTTTCTTCACCATTATGGGCTATGATTACAGACAAAAAGCAGTGTTATAAACCTGTACTTCAAAGACTGAGAATTATTTCAAATATTCAGTCCTTAGCAAAGTGAAATCCTTCCTAGTGTTAAAGAGAAAGTTTTCTGTGTCTTCAGTATGAAATATCAGGGTTATAGATAAAAAAGAGTTGCTTAAAATATGCCATAACATTTCATTTAAAATATAATTAGAATGTCTGGTCCACACTGAAATTATTAATGTAAGCATAACTGTTTAAAAGTTATCAAAAGTCTTATTCTATTGAATTGGCCTCTGCTATTGATTTTGTTTTCTCCTGGAGGTTTCTGTTTGGCAGTAGCAGCATGATTTCTAAACTACATTGCTCTGCATTTTTTTGGTAAATTTTCTGTATGTATTTTTTAGACAAAAGAAAAATCACCAGTTTATAAAAAAGGAGCCTGAACAGTTTGCTCCTAAAATACAGACATGAGGTTTTATAAAAAGGATATTGGTTTCTTGCTATAAAAAGTGACCGAAAGGTGTCAGACCTGAAAACAAATTCTCACAGTTTTTTCAGTGTTGGCTGTGTACAAGGCATTCAATAGAACAGAGATAGATGGATACCATTCAGTTTGTGCAATAACTTGCTATGTGGGACAGCCTCCTAGAGGAATCAGGTGTTTGAAATCCTTCACCCCCAACTCTAACTGCTTATTGATTCAAAATTGCCCCAGTGGAGCAGTTGACAAAAAATTCACTACATTTTATAAACCCTACTTAGATGTCTATAGAGTTTTCCAATTCTGCCTAGTCTGTTTAGCCACTCCTCTATCAGGGTCCTAAGTGTCTGGTGTCAGAATTATAAGTTGCTGGTGTTTCTCCCCATTGAGAGTCAGAATTGGTGATAGATAACAAAAAGGGTGTTCAATCAGGAGTGAAGAACAAGACCGGGGAGCTGCCTTGCCATCCTCCCAGCGTTTTACGGCATTCTTGAGATTACGAGACAAGGGGTACTTGTGTTTGTCACTCTTGGATTTGCCAATGATTTTTCCCCCAACACACACATTTTAAGTGCTATGCATGTAAACAACCCTCTATGAAAAGAAGATTGTTGTGTATAAGCAAAGAGAGACGGGGGGAAATAATGCAGGTGCCTAAGTCTTCAATAGAAAGGTCATGGACTAGCACATTTTGCATCCCTGGAAAGGTACCCCAAAGGATGGTTATCAATCTATCTCTTATAATTGGTAACTGTAAATCAGTGGCCCAGAGGAGAAATCACAGGAAAATAAACCCAACATAGTACAGTGTGTTTTTAAAATAATAACAACAACAAATAAAAAGTTGAAAGCACCAATAGCCCTGTTGGACACTTGAGCAGAAGTACCCTATTGTAACAGTAAGCTTGGATTCATACTCTGGACTCTGAACACCCTCTCCTCCTTCACATAGAATCACCAAGTGAGTCTGAGTCATCCAAAGACAGAGGCAGGTACAGGTCCTATAAGAAGATAAGAGAAAAAGTTAATTCTCCTTAACTATTTGGGCTCTGAAATGGGCAAGATTATATGACTGCTTGTGTTTTGATTCATAAGAAGTTGAAGAACAGGGAGGTATCCTTCTACCAATGTATTCTTCACTCAGTTTCCCCAGTGGTAACATCTTGCAGTTTTCCGTTTACTTGTGTGTGTGCGTGTGTGTGTGTGTGTGTGTGTGTGTTTGTGTGTGTGTTCCTAGGCAATTTTAACATATGTGTATGGTTGTGTGACCATCACCATAGTTGAGATACAGAATTGTATCTCAGGCTCCTTTGTGCTATAACTTTATATCAACATCCAAACCTCTTCCATCTCAAAGCCCTGGTAACCAATAATCTGTTTCCCATCTCTAAAATTTTGACATTTCAAGAATGTTATATAAATGGACCATACAGTATGTAACCATTCACCCATTGAAGGTCATGTGGGATGATCCCAGCTTTGAGCTATTACAAATAAAGTCACTATAAACACTAACATACAGATTTTTGTATGAATATAAGTTTTCATTTCCCTGGGATAAAGTCAAGGGTAAAATTGCTGAATAGTATGGTAATTTCATACTTGGTTTTGTAAGGACTGCTATATTGTTTTCCAGATACATTCTTACCAGAAAAGTAGCAGTGATTCAGTTTATCCACATTCTCACCAGTGTTTGGTGTTTACTATTACTTTTTATTTTAGCCATTCTTGTGGGTCTGTATTGATATCTCATTATGGTTTTAATTTCCCTGATGGTGAATGCTATTAAATATCTTTTCACGTACATAGTTGACATCTGTAGTTTCTCCTCAGTGAAATGTTTCTTCATCTCTATTGTTCATTTTCTAATTGGATTTTTTCTTACTGTTGAGTTTTGACAGTTATTTTTATATTCTATATATGTCTTTGGTTAGATATGTGGTTTGTAAATATTTTCTTCCAGTCTGTAGTTTGTCTTTTCATACTGGGCACAGTTTTTGAAAAGCAAAAGTTTTTAATTTTAATGAGGTCCAACATATCAATTTTTTCTTTTAGGATGTGTTTTGCTATCAAGTCTTCGAATTCTTTGCCTAGCAGAAGATCAGAAGATTTTGTCCTATGTTTCCTTTAACATCTAATATCCATTTTTGGGTTAATTTTTTCATGAGATATGAAGTTTAAGTTTGGGGTACTTTTTTTTGCTTAGGGATATACAATTGCTCCAGCACCAATTATTAAAAGGGTTAGATTTTCTCCATTCACTGCCTTTTGCACCTTTGTCAAACAGTTGTGAATATATATGTAGGTTTATTTCAGGCTCTGAGAAAACTGCCTGAACAAATGCTTAGCCCAGAAAATGTATCCCATCTACATATTTCCAATTTATTTCCTGATGCTTCCATTTCCAGCAATTAGGATTTATTGCTCCAAATAGTGTCTCAAGTCTTGTCTAATGTCTTGAGGAGATGGGGGGATGAAATGCTATTGGCTTTTCCCATTGTCCCCAGAATTGTATTTGGAGATCCTTGTGATTCCTCTTGGACTTACTTCACCCATTGTCTAAATCAATGATTTTCAAATCTCTCTTTCTCTCTCTTTCAATCTCTCTATCTCTTCTCCTTTTAATCCCCTATTCATATGAAATTTGCTTGGATGCCCAATACATCAAAAAATAAATAAAAGTATAGTTGTTCTAGTTGAACCAGACATGAGGGAGGCAGAATCTCACTCACCTCCAAATGATAAACACCTACAATTTATAAACCACTGTTTTCATTCATGTTATCAGCAAGATACTGAAGGGAACTAGAAAATTTTAGGGACAATTCTGTGGATATTTAAGATACCTACTTTGCTAAAATGGAGACGAAGAACTTCAGCAGAGGACTGTCCAAGAAAATTGGGGAATACAGCCTCTCTTTGAAGTAGAAGAAAAAGTGATGATGAGGAAGAGGGACAAGAATGGGAAGGAGAAGAACTTATTTATCTAACATTAAAAATGCTTTTTTATGGGAAAGAGAGGTAGGAAAGGTTTTAGGCATCTTAGAATGGAGAGAGGAGCAAAGTATATTCAAAAAAATGAGGTTTTAATTCTGGTTAATTAGTACTATGACATTGAACAAGTCTTTTGTGTCTTGATTTCTTCATCAAGAAAATGCAGACTTTGGAATGGACAATTTGTAATGTCTCTTCCAGCTCTGAGACTATTATTTGGAACTCTCAAGGGAATATTAAATCATTAAAAAACACAACAAAGGCAATTACAGTAAATAGACTCACCTCTCACCACTTCACCATCCTTTCACTGTAAATCAAGGGTTTGCAAACTTTTTTCTGTAAATAGCTAGATAGTAAATATTTGAGGCTCTCTTTGCTGGCCACATATGGTCTCAGCCACACAGTCTTGTTTGTTTGGGTTTTGTTTCATTTACAACCCTTTAAAGATGTAAGAAACATTTTGTTTTTGTTTTTTTTACATAAGAGATTTATCCAAAAACAACCAGGCCACAGGCAGAATTTTACAACCTTGTTATGTTTTAAACTACCAAGGAAGATTTCTCAGAAAACTGCTAAACAGGTAGGAAGTACAAGGCTTAAGAAACAATAGGGCTGCAATAAAAACTTGTAAAATGGCATAGAATGGAGCTGCATCTCTGAAGAGATTTAGTTATTTAGTACTTGAGTAAAGTGAAAATTGAACATAAATTATCTTTGAGCTCTAGACTTCCATAATGGTGAAGAAAGTCTCTGAAAATATGCTTTTACATAAATTTAATAACACCTGGAAAATTGTCAAAATCAAATATTTAAGAACTCTAGAAATTAATCAAAGGCTTACAACAATCCAAAAAGTGTTTATTCAAGAAAAATGGATAAATCTCAGTAAGAATACCAAGAGTTGTGGTGCTTTAACTCACCTTATTTCCATTTTCCCCTTTCTCCAGATCCAGGGTAGCTTTGAAAACTAACAGCCTCACCACTACAGTATCTCAAAAACTGCACATTAGCAGCCACTGGACAATGCAGAACAGGTTTGGAGCTCCCCAAAATGCCACATTCCCTGAGAATTGTCACTTTTTGACCTGTCTGGAAACTCCTACTTGTAGAGTTCTTTTTCATTTGACCTAACAGAGCATACTCCCTGTGAACAGCCTTTCAGGGAGCATTAATCAGCTGCAATTGCTTAAAATCACAGCTTCCTGAGGTGGGGGAAATGTTTGGGGGAAATGAATCTGCTTAAAACCTTAAAAGGAAAAGCTGGAGAATTAAGGGCCATAGGGGACTTTGAAAAGCAGCAGCATATTCCCAGTAATCTCTAAAGTAAGGCACATGTTCAGGACTGTGTGTATTCTCAGAAAAGTCCTGAAAAAGCCCCTAATCTTTCACCTCTGTTTGGCCTTGAGGCTCTGTACAAGCAGCAACTGAAGGCTAAGACAAAGTTGTAAATTGCCTGACAGAGCATTGAAATTATGCCCCAGCACATACACAGAGCTCTCAGCAAAGGCTGGGAGACTTATTGGATCAAGGCATTCAAGGAAATCTAGCAAAATTATCTTTCAAGAATGAAGGATAAATCAAGACAGTTCCCAGATAAACAAAGACAGATTATTCATTACTAGCAAACATGTCCTGCAAGAAATGCTAAAGAGAATCCTTCAGGGAGAAATGAAAGGAAAACAGACAGTAATTCAAAGCCATATAAGAAATAAAGAACACTGGTAAAGGTAATTGTACTCTTTTCTTCTGTTATCCAATTCAAAAGACAACTGCATAAAATAGTGATTATAAAAATGTGTTGGTGGACTTATTATATATAATGATGTAACTTGTATGTCAATAAGAGCACAAAGAGAAGGCAGAAAGGAATGGTGTTATACCACAACAAAATTTTATATGCAATTGAAATTAAATTGATATTAATTCAAAGTAGATTGTATTAAGATGCTGACTGTAATCCCCAAGGCAAACACTAAGCGCAGCCGGTGTGGCTCAGTGGTTGAGCATCAACTCATGAACCAAGAGCTCACTGAATCGATTCCCCGTCAGGGCACATTCCCGGGTTGTGGGTTTCATGCTCAATCCCCAGTAGGGGGCATGAAGGAGGCAGCCAATTGATGTTTCTCTCTCATCGATGTTTCTATCTTTCTATCACTCTCCCTCTCTCTCTAAAATAAATAAAAACATATTTTAAAAAGAAAATAACACGAAATAAAATTAGTAAAAATACAAAAGGGGAATTAAAATGGTACACTGGAAATATATTTATCTAACACAAAAGGTCAGTAATAAAGAGATAAAGGAACAATAAAGATATAAGACAAATACAAAATAGGAAAATGGGATATGTAATTCCCACCTTTCTAGTAATTGCATTAAATATAAATAGATTAAGCACTCAAATGAAAAGGCAGAGATTGGCAGAATGGATTAAAGAAAAATAACATGATCCAGTTCTATGCTGATTGAAAGAGACACAATTTAGATACAAAGATACAATTAGGTTGAAAATAAAAAGATGGAAAAAGATTTACCATGCAGTTAGTAACCAAAGGGAGCTAGAGTGGCTATACTAATATCATAAAAAATAGACTTTAAGGCAAAAATTATTACTAGAGACAAAGGAGAATGTTTTATAATGATAAAAGGGTCACTACATCCAAAAACATAATTATAAATATACATACACCTTAACAGCAGAGCACCCAAATACATGAAGCAAAAAATGATTGAATTTAAGGGAGAAATAAACAATTCAACTATAATAGTTGAAGACGTTAATACCCCGGACCTTCAACAATGGATAGAATATCTAAGCAGAAGACCAACAATGAAAGAGAAGACTTGAACAACACTACAAACAATTATGCATCTCTAGAATACTCCATCCAACAACAGATTACACATTCCTTTCAAGTGCTCATGGAACATTCTGCAGTATAGGTTATATGTTAGGTCATAAGACAAGTCTCAATAAATCTTAAAGTACTGAAATCATACAAAATATGTTCTTTGACTACAGTGGAACTAAATTAGAAAGAAAAACAAAGATATTTGGGAAATTCACAAATATGTAAAAATTCAACAACACGCTGCTAAATAGCTAATGAGTCAAGGGAGAAAATAAGGGAAGCTAGAAAATACTCTTGAGATAAATAAAAATGAAATAAATAATATAGCAAAAGTTATGAGATCCAGCTAAAGCAGTGCTCAGAGAAAAATTTATATGAAATGTTCAGTATATGCTAACTCATAGAAAACAGGGAGTAGTAGATTAGTAGCTTCCAGGGGATGGATGGAGGGGAAAGGCACTATAATTACTAATGGGCATAGGGCTTCTTTTGTGGGTGATGAGCATATTTCTGCACAACTGTGACTATACTTAAAACCACTACACTGTACACTTTAAAATGGTGTAACTTATAGTATATGAATTATATCTCAATAAGCTCTTATTTTTAAAATACCTTTGAAAATCTCTTACATTGACAATTAAATACTGTTTATGTGATTTCTGAGTATGAAGCCCTATACAGCAATAGGCAATGTATAATGCATATGGTAATATTCAGTATGCAATGATGTATACAAATATGAGACAGTCTTGTAGTAGTTTTTTATGACTACATTGTGACTATTGATTAATTCCCTAAGTTAAACTTACACAGAATGCAAGTCCACTATAGTAGAAGGAGCCCAGGATTAAGAATCATGAGACCTAGGTTCTAGGCCTAGCTTTGCTTTTTAACTTCCCCCTTTCAAGGCCTTTGTTCTTATATCTGAAAATAGTGGACTATGTGGACTATAAGATCTTTAGGGTTCCTTCTAGTTCTAAAATTCTATAAAATATAATTCAGATCATTGCATTTATTTTTCTTTAGTTATACCAAAGCAAGGGAAATGAAACAGAAACTGCCAAGTTAATGAACTCCCTGGACATTTTCCAGGCAGTACAAAAGGGCCTTTTCATTATGGAGACCACTTTGAGTCCCACCACTCTGAACCACTGGGCTTCAGCATTCACCCCTGCTCTTAATTGTTCATGTAACAGACACTTCAGTGTAGTTGGTTGGTTGGTGAAAATAGTTATCTGGGAAGATTGTTCCAGGCTCTTATCTTAGAGGACAGGGGGACAGGCCTCAGAGTAGAATCCTGAGGAAATTCCATTAGCAGCTGCTATGACTTGGAATGGGTACAGTGAGATGCAAGCTATGGAAAGAATCCATATGACTAGGCCTAAGTATGACCTTCTGTCTTCCATCAATTTATTTAATATTCAAAATATATTTCCTTGTATGGGTAGAACAATGTTCAGGAAAAGGAATTATCTCAACATTCTGTTTTTGTTGATTGATATGTAGAAATACAGAAATACACATATTGCTTAACAATACAAATAATTTGCACCTGAAATTCATTTGCTTAGTCCCTTGGAGCCCTACAGAACAAAATGTTTGTAACAAATACAGCTGTGCTGGCGATACTTTTGCATTAGAGGAAACAAAATCTTGGCCTCTGGTCCAAGAAGCTTATAGTCCAAGGGAAGTCAGAGAGGAGTTTTGAAAAACCTGGCTTCTAGTTTGGATTTGCTTTCCCCCAAACATACCCTGCATTTTTCTAATGGCCTGGCTTTGTTTTTGCTGATTTTTAAAATTTTATTTTATTTTATTTTTCCATCATCATTTATCCCCTCTATGCCCTCTTCCACCTCACCCCACCAATCCCCCTGACAGTCACCACACTGTTGTCCATGTCCATGAGTTCTCTCTCCTTTTTTCCCCCTTTTTTGCTCAGTCCCACCACTCCTCAGCACCCTCCCCCCAACCAGAGCTGTCAGCCTGTTCTCCATCTATAAGTCTGTCTCTATTTTGCTTGGTAGTTCAGCTTGTTCATTAAATTCCACATATGAGTGAAATAATTTTTTTAAAGCTGAAACTCCCTGTTCTCTTCACCAGCCATCAAAAGCCTACCCGGGCTTTAGGGGCCCACTTAAATGTCACCTAGTCTGCAAAGCTTTCCTTGTCTCCCACCCTCTTTTGTGCTCCCTTAGTCCTTTTGTTTGCTCTTGATTACACTACCAAAATTCACTTAAAGTGGTGTTTGTAATTTAAGGGTCAGGACCCTGCTTTATTCATTCAACTATCTCTCCACGCACTTACAGGCTGACACACACACACAAAAAGTCCAGAAACACAGAAACACAGAAGAATTTGTATATTTAAGTAATATTAGTTATATTTTCAAATAAAATATTAAATATATTTTCTTTCAGTCTCCAGACAACTGTGGAAGCAAAATGCCTTCAATTTAAGGCTATGAGTACAATTACTAATCTGGAAAAAATATAAAAATAAATGAAAAGTGTTCCCTATGTTTCTAAGTTTTTTGGGCATCTTTAATATGTTACCTTCTCCAAATTGTTGAATCGTACTTGGGTTGTCTTTAACTTCAGCATTTCCTTTTTTTCATCTATAAAATGAAAACGCTACCTGCCCTATCTTTGTCACAGGGTTATTGAAAGGGTAAATGAGAAAATGATTACGAAAAGGATAAAGCAGTATAGAAATGCAAAATGTTGTTTTCATTAACTATACAAGGATTTACTTTGTGTCCATATTGTATCACTTGAGTATGCGGACTTTGGCTAACCCCATCACAGCTGCATTAAAAAGGACTCTTCATGAGCTGCTTAAGAGGGGAAGCCAAGAGGCTGATTACAGCTCTGGGCCCTGCCACAGCCATCAAAAGTTACCAAAGGGATGCTGGGACTTCAAGTTTCTCTCCAATTGCGCAGGAGGAAAGTCATGGCCTTAGCCACCTGCTTCCTGTCTCCACCATGACTCACTCACACCTTTAAGGTCCACTTGGATGGATGTTCATATGAGATCTGCTTAGGCCCACTGCCCAAGAACCTTAATAGTGCTAAGGTTCAGGTAGCTGTGTGAAAAGAGAAGCAAGAAGCTAAGACCTGAGCCCTAGGGGGACTGAGCCAAGGTCACAAGATACTTTTTAGCTTATAGAGAAAAAACAGTTTACTTTCCATCATTGGTGGCATAAGCATGAGGCTATTGCTTTCTGATAGGATGTACCAAGAGAGGCACAGAATCACTTCTATGACACTTCTTCTCCAAATGCATAATCTGAATTTAATCACACAAAAACAATAGACAAAACCAAATTTAAGAAAAAACAAAAAACATTCCACCTAATAATTGATCTGTACTCTTCATTTGTACAATATACTGGCCTAAAAGATAAAAACAACTGAAGGACTTTATTAGATTAAAGGATACTAAAGAGACATGACAACTGAAGGCACTGTCATCCTGGATTGGATCCTGGACCAGAAAAAGAATGTTACTAGGGCAATTGATAAAATCTGAATATGGACTGTAGAGGATATAATAGTATTGTAGCAGTGCACATTTCTTGATTTTGATAATTGTACTATGGTTATGAAAGAAAATGTCCTTATTCACAGGAAATACACACTAAAGTATTTAGAAGTAAAATGGCATGATGTCCTCAACTTAATCTCAAATGGTTAAAAACATAATAAAGTGTGTGTGTGTGTGTGTGTGTGTGTGTGTGTGTGTGTGTGTGTGTAGAAAGAGAGAAAGAGAGAGAGAGAAAGAACACAAAAAATAAAGCCAATGGTGCAAAATAACAACAGCTGGTCAATATGAATAGAGTATACAGAAGTTCTTTATTATTCTTGTAACTCTTCTGTAAATTTAGTTAGAATTATACCAAAAGAAAGAAGAAAAAGAAAGAAAGAGAGAGAGAGAGAGAGAGAGAGAGAGAGAGAGAGAGAGAGAGAGAGAGAGAGAAAGAGAGAGAGAGAGAGAGAGAAAGAGAGAGAGAGAGAGGGAGGGAGGGAGGGAGGGAGGGAGGGAGGGAGGGAGGGAGGGAGGGGAGGGGAAAGAAAGCCTGTAAATCCAGCCAGGAGAAATGGTTTAACAATGTCAGCACTCACCTCAATGCCTCAATGGGGTTATGAATGATGGCTCCTCAGCCTAAATGAACTGAACATGTCAAATGAAAAGCTGAATGATTCAAGAGTGCAGACCAAATAAATGCCCATGTCGCACCCAGCTATTTGGGTTAGGTTCTAATGTCAGGTGCTGGTGTAGGTCACACTTGCCAGAAAAAAAGTAAGGACAGAAATGCACAGGGCAAATATACAGTAATAAGTAATGTTGCATAGGACGTTCTGTGTGGAGAGTGCAACAATAGAAGTAGGCTACTCCCCATCTTGGAATGCCCGCATTAACAAGCTTTGCTGCTGAAAAGAATAACTGAAAGTTCACTGCAAAAGCAATTTTCATCCATCTCACAATCTCTGGGTAATGTTGGCTATATAGACAGTTCAGCAACTCCTCCTTTGAGGAAACGAAATAGCTCAGTAGGACAATTACAAGGTTCTGGTCAGGGTCAATTCCAGAGGTTAAAAGGGTCACTAAAGGAATGCAACTGACATTAGGAATGATGGAGCAAGTAATGGTCAGATTAACTAGGAAATTAAAACCCTGATGCAGAGAAAAGGAAATGAAAATGGATATAAGGCAGTAGTGTATACTGTTAAATTTTTTAACCACTGACTTTATGAGGGAACAAAACAACCTTGATTTGTAGTACTTGTTGATTTCCATGGTGTAAATCTTCCCAGCACAGCTGTGTTCTAGTTACCAATACAATGTCACTGAACACAGTCCTCTGTCTGCTACTACCTAGCTATGTTACCCTACTAAGCAACTTAACCTTTCTAGATTGCAATTTCCTCATCTGCAAAATATTAACCTCACAAGATCACTGAGAGAATCAAATGAAATTAGTTTATTTCTAAGATCTCCAGCTTTGACCATCTATGGTTCTTTGACGGAGTTGACCACATTGGTGGCTTCAGCCTCTTCCCATCTCACACCAAGTCTTGTGAACAAGCAAAAGACAAGAGAATCGTCGATGAAGCTGCTGTAGAGTGTGGTAATCAGAACAGAAACCACATTTATATCCCCTTAGAGATGAGGTTCAAGGCAGATAAGGTCCAGAGATGAGGTTCAGATTTTTTATACAGAAGAGATTTCTGGGTGGGAATCTGTTTGAAAAGTAGAGTTATATAATCTATACACTTCTATTATTTTAATGGTATATTTATTTGGGATGACTTAGAAGTGCACATGGTGCCTAGGACCAATGCCATATATATGTGCCCTCTCTTCCTATGCTGTATCAGAACCAGCCTGGTAAAGAATACATAGTGAAACTAGGGCTTGTTCATATTTTGATGCCCAGCAAATCTAAAGTTAGTAACTCAGTGCTAACTTTCTTTGAGTGCTATATTTATGGCACTTCTATTGACTGGTACCTGGGGGACATAAGTTGCCTTTAAGGCCCTCTTTGCTATGCCTCTGAATTGCAAAGACAAGTGCTCAGCCCATCCCTGAGCCATCATTTGGTGACACCATTAGCTCAGAATGTGTATTTGGGAGCCCTGTACCTTTTCCTTTTGATTAAATGTAATTGGGAGTAAATAAACCAGGGGTCAGAGGAGTAAATAAAAGTGACTGGAAGCTTGGCCCCTGCTGGGATTTCCAGGGCTTCATATTAATGGACCAGATGAAAGAAAATTCTGGCCTTGATATGCTGTTGAAGCTGATGGAAGAGAAAACCCTCACCCAGCCTATCAAAAAAGTCCAGGTGTAAAGGGGTTTAGTAAGGTATAAGAGACATAATACCTTGTGCTTCCGGAGGCTTCCAGGACTGGTGGGCGTAGAGATGGGAGACTGCTTAGACTTGGGGGTAGAGAGCTGGCTGCTGGAGGTTCCATTTGCTAGCCCAAGGCAAGAGAAAAGGAATGGATAAAAATCAACAGCATACAAAGGAACAAGTTATCCTTCCCCTCTGAAGACACTAAGGACATTCAAACAAGGCACACATACAAATTAAAGTGATTTGATGAGTAGGACAAAGGTGAAAAGAAATACATTCCTCAGAAAGACAAGAAATGCAATCCTCAAGTTAATCAGATCCCTGAGCAGTGCAAGGCAGCAATCCTTCTATCCTTTCCCTTGAGTGCTTCCAATTACAGGGTCTGGTTCTTTTCAAACCTTTTTCATATTCATTACCAAGTTTGACCCTATCAACATTTCTGTGAGGCAGTCTGGGAACATATTTTGTTTCAATTTTGTAAGTGAGAAAAAAAGTGAGGCACAAAGAAATTTTGTGCCTTACCTTAAAGGAGAGGAAATATCGGTGGTTCAGACTAGCCCCATTGTCAATCTCTCTCTGTTCTCTATTTTCCTGTTCAACTTACTCCGTCCCCTCCCTACACACTCTCTCTTTCCTACCTCATCCTGGGGAAAAAGAAGAGAAAAGGGGCTAGTCAGGAATAAGAATGAAAAAGTGGAGGGGGGATTCATGTTCAGATATGTCACGCTAAAGTGTTTTGTTTTTTTAAATATAAACGCCTATGTTATTAATCAGAGATATTCTGAAATGTGCTTTACAAATATAAAGGCAGATATCCCAATGGTGTGAGGGGAGGGTAAGAGGGAGGGAGGAAGAGAGAAAGAAAGAAGGGAAAGTAGGAGTGAGGGGAGGATGAGAAAGAGAGAGAGAGAAAGAGAGAATGAGAGACATGAGAGAGAAGAGAGAATAAAAAAATTGAACAAGTTAAGCAGGAACATGGCCTGAGAGTGCTGCTATTAGTCCCACAGGTAAAGTATGAACTGTTGTATCATAAACATTTCCTGAGGATATACTTCCTCTGAACCACTTATGGTAATGTTTCCTAGGTTCTGCAACCTGCATACCAACTGTAGAGATGGAATAGACATCAGTGTGGTGGTTGTTGTATTTGTCCAAGTGCAAGTGAGCTGAAAAATGGGCACTTAGGCTTCCACTATCTGGCTTTGCGTTTGTATTCACTCTTCTCTCACCCATTCACTAAGAGACCTTACTCCCTATCTGAGCTTCCTGGCAATCATCCATTCATTTAGCCAGTAGTTACAGGGTACTTTCTGTAAGCCAGGCCGAGTATTAGATATTGGGGTTTCAGAGATGAGTAAGTCATTTCCTGTGGGGAGACAGGCAAGAATACAGTAGGCTAAGTACTATGACAAAGCCATGTAAGGGGTATTATTGGAGCCCTGAGGAGAGACTTTGAAATCTGGAGACTGGAGGCAAACAAGAGTAGGCAACACCTGAAAGAATCCTGAAAATTACACTGGAATAGACAAATTTATAGAGACAGAAGGTAGATCAATGTTTGTCAGGGGCTGGCTAGGATGGGTGGGAGAAGGATGAGCTGGGGGAAATTTTTAGAGAGTGTCTGCTAATAGGTACAGAGTTTCTTTTAGGGGGATAAAGATGTTCTGGCATTAAATGGTTATTGTTGCACAACTCTGTAGCTAAATGAAAAACCATTGAATTGTACATTTCAAGTGACTGAATTGTTTGCTATGTGAATTATATCTGAATAAAGTCATAAAAAGATGAACTGGAGCTAGACAGAGATGGTGAAAAAGGTATTCTGAGCTTTAGAATTACACCAATAGGGCCAAAGACATGCAGGTGTGAAAGAATACAGTATGTTCACAGAAGAGCAAATAGCTCAAAATGGCTGAACCATAGGGTGCCAGAAGTGAGTTCTAAGAGATAAGTCAGGGACGAGGATAAAGGCCAAAGCCTGGGGTCTTTTCGTGGGGACATTTGTTTGTGACATTTTTCATTTTTCTGTTTTTTGTTTGATTTGTGGGAAAAATCTGGGAGTGATACCATCAAATTTGCATTTTAAAACTATTACTTCAGTTGCTGTCTTAAGGTATCTGTAGAGGACCTTATTTTATCATCAACACTCAACAAGCATTTTGGAAATCAGTTTTTAATCATTTAACTGCCATTCACTACATGCTAAAAAATGCAGACACTTTCTCAAATTTCCTGATGGAATAAAACCCAAAGATGGACATTAGAGAAACAAGAAAATGTAGACAGGCACCAGCTGAAGGAATGCCTACATTTACAAACTAGATAAAAATATATTCAAATATGCATTTCTTCTATGGGTTCTGTGTGAAAACCTGGGAGAATGCCATTTTATATAGATTCTGAAGCCAATTCATATACATGTCAAGTAAAAGAACTAGCAGGGGAAAAACACAAATGTGGTCTGATGAACTGCACATGGCCTTGAATGGGCAAATCCACATGAAAGCCTGTCACAGTTCACTGTATGATATCCCTCGTTTTCCATTATTATTCTTTACTAAAAGTTCTTTGCTCTTGTCTCTGAGCTTCTATTTCTCAGTTGCAATTTGGAAATGCATTGGGGGAGTCTTTGCCCTCTTTTAATTGTCTCTCTCTCTCAATTCCCTCTTCAGAACCACAGCATTGTTTCACTGTTGTCACTTTTCATTTACTTGTAGTCCAAATTCTTACACTCCTTTCTTCTCATTGTACAGTTAATTTCCCCCCCTCTACAACAAGGTATATCAGGAACTTTTCAATCTCCTAGGTCATCTTATCAATCTTATGAATAACAACTAGGATAATAATTAATGTTTACTGAGTGTTTATAGTATGAGTGTCTATGTCCTTTTCTCTGTTTGCCATTTTCTCTCTCTATTTTCCATTCTCTCTCTCTCACTCACACACACACACACACACACACACACACACAGAGCCACATTTAGTTGTATTCTTATTATTTTAGAAATAGTTCAACCATTTTTATTATTTTAAATATTTTTTTGAATTACAGTTGACATACAATATTATATTACTTTCAGGTGCAAAACATAGCAATTAGACATTTATATAGCTTATGAAGTGATCACTCTGATAAATCTATCACCCACCTGACAACATATATAGTTATTACAATATTATTGACTATATTCCCAATGCTGTACTTTACATCCCCATTACAATTTTGTAACTAATAATTTGTACTTCTTAATCCCTTCACCTTTTTCACCCATCCCACCAAACACCTCCCATCTGGCAAATGTCAAAATGTTCTCTGCATTTATGAGACTTTCTGTTCTGCTTGTTCTTTTATTTTGTTTTTTAGTTTCCACATATAAGTGAAATCATCTGGCATTTGACTTTCTCTGTCTGATTTATTTCATTTAGCATAAAACTATCTAGGCCCATCCATGTTGTTACAGATAGCAAGATTTCATTCTTTTTTATAACCACTTAATATTCCATTGTATACATGCACCACTTCTTTATCCATTCATCTTTCTTTCTTTCTTTCTTTCTTTCTTTCTTTCTTTCTTTCTTTCTTTCTTTCTTTCTTTCTTTCTTTCTTTCTTTCTTTCTTTCTTTCTTTCTTTCTTTCTTTCTTTCTTCCTTCCTTCCTTCCTTCCTTCCTTCCTTCCTTCCCTTCCCTTCCCTTCCCTTCCCTTCCCTTCCCTTCCCTTCCCTTCCCTTCCCTTCCCTTCCCTTCCCTTCCCTTCCCTTCCCTTCCCTTTCCTTCTTTTCTTTTTCCTCCCTCCCTTCCTCCTTCCCTCCCTCCCTCCCTCCCTCCCTCCCTCCCTCCCTCCCTCCATCCCTTCCTCCCTCCCTCCCTCCCTCCCTTCTTTCCTTCCTCTTCCTTTTTAATCCTCACCAGAGGATATTTTTCCATTGATTTTTAGAGAGAGTGGAAGGAAAGGGAGGGGGGAGAGAGAGAGAAACATCTATGTGAGAGAGACACATCAATTGGTTGCATCCCACACACACCTGACCAGAGCTGAGGATCAAGCCTGCAACCAAGGTACATGCCTTTGACCAGGAATCGAACCAGAGACCCTTCAGTCAGTTCACAGGCCAACACTCTAACTACTGAGCTAAACCAGTCAGGGCTATCCATTCATTTCTTGATGGACACTTAGGTTGCTTCCATATCTTGGCTATTGTAAATAATGTTACAATGAATATATGGTGCATATGTCTTTTCAATTTAGTGTTCTGGGTTTCTTTGAATAAATAACCAGATGAGTGCTGGGTCCTTCTTAGTCTCTTGTTATGGCCTTTGTTTTAAAGCCTATTTTGTCTGGTATAAGTATTGTTACCCCAGCCCCTTTTGTTTGCTTATTTCCATTTTCATGAAATATCTTTTTCCATCCCTTTACTTTCATTCTGTGTGTCTATCTGAAGTGATTCTCTTGTAGACAGCATGTGTAAGAGTTTTGTTTTCTTATACATTCAAACACCATATGTATTTTAACTAGAGCGCTTAATCCATTTGTATTTAAAGTAATTGTTAATAAAAATGTTATCTATTGCCACTGTATTACGCATATTTTGACCTTTTTTTCTGAAGACACTAACATTGCTTGTAATACTGGTTTGGTGGTGGTGAATTCCTTTAGCTTTGTCTTGTCTGGGAAGCTCTTTTTCTGACCTTCAGTTCTAAGTGATAGCTTTGCTGGGAAGAGTAATCTTGGTTGCAAATCCTTACTTTTTCATTACTTTGAGTATTTCTTGCCACTCCTTTCTGGCCTGCAAAGTACCATTGAGAAATCAGCTGGCAGTATTATGGGAGCTCCCTTGTAGGTAACTAATTACTTTTCTCTTGTTGCTTTTAAGATTCTATCTTTGTCTTTAACCTTTGGCATTTTAATTGGTCTTGGTGTTGTCTCTTTGTGTTCATCTGTGCTTCCTGGACTTCAATGTCTATTTCCTATATCAGGTTAGAGAAATTTTCTGTCGTTATTTTTTCTTTTCTTTTTTTTTTAACTTTTTTTTTTTTAAAATATATCTCCATTGACTTCAGAGAGAGGAAAGGAGAAGGAGAGAGAGAGATAGAAACATCAGTGATGAGAGAGCCATTGATTGAGCCCACAACCTGGGCATGTGCCCTGACCGGGAATTGAACCCCGATCACCTGGATCCTAGGTCGATGCTCAACCACTGAGCCATGCCCGGCTGGGCCATCATTATTTTTTCAAATAGGTTTTCAGTTTCTTGCTTTTGCTCTTCTTTGTCTGACACCTCCATAATGCGAATGTTGTTACACTTTGAAGTTGTTGTGGAGGCTCCTTAAACTATCCTCATTTTTTTGGATATTTTTTCTTTTGGTTGTTCTAATTAGGTATTTTCTGCTTCCTTCTCTTCCAAATGGCTTATTTTACCCTCTGTTTCATCTTCTCTACTGGTGATTACCTGTAATGTATTCTTCATTTCAGTTAGTATATTCTTCATTTCTGACTGGTTCTTTTTTATGTTTTCTATCTCCACTTTTGTTTTCCTACTTCTTTATTGAAGTTCTCACTGAGATCATTGAGCATCCTTATAAACAGTGTTTTGAAATCTGCTTCTGGTAAATTGCTTGTCTTCATTTTGTTTAATTCTTTTTCTGGAGTTTTATTCTGTTCTTTCATTTGGACCATTTTTCTTTGTCTCCTCATTTTGGCTGCCTCCCTGTGTTTATTTCTATGAATTAGGTAGAGCTGCTACATCTCCCAGTCTTCATAGAGTGGCCTTATTTAGTAGTTGTCCTATAGGGCCCAGTGGCATAGCCTCCCCATTTACTCAATCTGGGGGCTACAGGTACAATCCTGTGTGGTCTGTGTACACCCCCCTGTTATAGTTTAGTCCCGACTGCTGTTGTCACATCTATGGGAGGGATTTATTCCCAGGTCCATCAGATTTGAGAACTGGTTGTGCACAGCAGAGGAACTGCTGTGCAGGGACCCACGCCATGGAGCACTTCAGCGGGGCTCTGGTGCCTGAGTCTGTCCCTTGAGTGTGTTACTGGTGGAGGTGGTTAGGTAGTGCTCCAGTGTAGTCAGAAGCTGGCCACTGGGTGCACTGGTTTTGGGGACTACTGGGAAGAGTAGTCCAAGGTCATCCACCACCTATATCTTGTCCAGGGCCACCTGACATGAGCTACAAAGTGATCTGAACACGGCTACCACTAGTGGGGGGCCTGGGGCCACTTGTCAAAAGGTTTGGGGCATGCCAATGCCAGATGCTGTTTATTTGGGGGTTGTGAACCTTTGAGAGATTTAAGGAAAGTCCATAGCATGAGCCAGGACAGGCTTTTTGTATGGAAAAGCCTCTGGAAATGGCTAGGGTAGGTTGGCAATTTGGGTAAGGTGGGGTCTCAGGGAATTACCAGGGCAGGGTGAACAGTGTTAATGGAAACTCAGATATGGTGCCTGCCTGCCAACTCTCTGGGGGAAGCATTCAGCAAAGAAAGGATGGCCTCTGCCAGCACTTTTGTCTGGGAAAAAACTGGCCCTTCAGCCCTCACCTTGAAGCCATATAATTCAGTTCCTCCCCATATGTCCCTGATGCGCCTTTTGAGCTGCTACCCCTGTGCAGGAGCTCAGAACCAGTGAGTCCGAGTAAGTCCATGAGTGGGCTCTTTAAGAGGAACTGCCTAGGACTCCAGGAGCCCTCTGTCTCACTTAGCCACAATCCCAGCTGGTTTCCATAACCAGAAGTTATAGGGACTTATCTTCCCCACACTAAAACGCTTGGCTGGGGGGGGGGGGAGGGGAGTAGGGCTGGAACTCCTTGCTCCTTAGGAGGGACTTCTGCAGTGAAGATATCTCTCCTGATTTTTATCACATGGGTATGGAAACAGCCCATTTTGTGACTCCACCTCTCCTACCAGTCTTGTCATGGTTTCTTTGTATCCCTAGTTATAGGACTTCTGTTCAGATAGATTTCAGGTGGTTTTCAATGATGGTTGTTCTGAAGTTGAGTTGTAATTTTGATGTGGTTGTGGGAGAATGTGAGTTCTGTGTTTACCTATCTGCTCTCTTGACTGGAAGCCAGTCATATTCTTGTTTTCTATGGGGAAACAGGCTTATTCCAGTTAGGGCATAGCAAAGTTAGAATTTGAAGGCAGGTCTCTCTCAAAGCCTATGTGTTTTTTGGTTTGTTTTCAGTTTTTTCTACATCACTCTTTTTAAAATGAATTGCTTCTGGGACTCCTTCCTATGACAACTTTCTGATGGTGGGTAGGAAGGAGGGAGAAAAGCTGTGGCAGAGAAAAGAGGAACAAGAGAGGGTAGAAGCGGACACTAGAACTTACACACATCATCTGGGCTTTTATCCTGCTTGATCTAATTGAGATTTGAAAGTGATCAGCAAAATCTATGAGTCACCAACTTGACTGGGTGCCATGACAATATCATAAAACAATAGCAGACAGAGCAACCATCATGGCATGTAACTACCCTCATGCCACAGATCTCTCTGGGAAGATGGTATCCGTGCCCTATCATCTGTCACTCCCCTCAGCTAGTACCCCTCTGCTATGCAGCACAGTTGCCAAACTTGGCCTAGCATAGTCTTGACTCACTAGATTCTTGGAATGATTATGCCTGCCCTTGCCCCAGTGCTCATCTTCAAATCCTTGATTCCATCAGAATGGAATACTAGAAGCACAAACAAAAGATAGCTGGTAAAGTAACTGATCTGATTTACCTAGATTTATAGGGATTGAAATGTATGGGGAAAGATGGTTTCCCAGGAGTGAGGAATAAGGTGGGAGAAGTCAGTTCCCGAATAACAAGGAGAGAGTCCAGTTAATGGCATGAGCAGCCAAAGACAAAGTGTGGTCACCAGCCAGGCAGAGTTGATGCTGATTTTCTAGACTATAGATTCCCTCGTCTGGTGGCTGGACTGGTCCCTAGAAACTGAGGTGGAGCTGCGTGTAAAGTGGGCATCAGTAGCCCCAGGTTTGGTAATTAAAGAATTCTCTGGGCAGTAAGTTAGAAAGGTCATTATACTTTCTGGCTGCACATTCACATGGCTAGAACTGCACAGGAAGGAAAGAGCCAGCTTGATAACTGCTTAACACCCAACTGTTGACTGGAGACCAAAGTGATTTAATGCTCATTCACTTTGCTCTAGTTTTCCTTCCATTTTAATCCTAACACTTGAGCTCAACTCAAAATCAAGCTTACTGGTCTTGGTTTGATATCTATTTTGAAATATTGCTCACTGAAAACAAGCGCAGTCTACCAAAAAAGCCGTGAAAACAATTTCAGAGCTGTCTTAATCATTACAGTTGTATTCTGACAATTGTTTTAAAACCATATACCATATATACATTCACATGATTCTCCTGATAACCCCAAGAACTGGTGATCAGGAATCACTGGTCTCCACTTAATCATAAGGATATAGAGGCTCAGAGAGAGTAGAACTTGCTTAAATGGTATAAATCACTTCTTCTCAATGGATGGTTGTTTGGGGGATTTGCTCACAGATTCATTTCAAAATTCTCTTAAGGTTAGTACCTCACATACCTCCCACTGTCTTGTCTTCTTTAATTCCCTAATGCCTTGCAGAGGGAGATCTCAATACATAATTCATCCACTTCATCAGTGTTTCTCATATTGAGATGCTCTAAGTATTCCTTCATTCCAATTCAAATATACCCTGTACTCTCCCTACATATACAGGGAATTTTTTTTGGAAGACCAACCAAGTAAAACCAAGGTGGTTTCAACTTACTTCAGAATAAGGCCAAGAGGCAGAGCCTGTGGTTTTCACACATTCAATCCAAAGAGCTGTTGGGTGGGATGTTTGGATTGGTTTGGCTAATTGTTTCTGCTCAGTGGAAAAACTCCAAAGACCCATAAATTAAGGAAGCAAGAACTGAGGGCTCAGGAACAGTTTTTCACTAATTTGATCATATGGCTGGTTCTCAGGCCAAATTCAATCATAGGCTGTGATATACTATAACTTGAATGTTAAATATATTCCCTACAGTCTTGGACAGCATACAGTTGTGAATTCTTTAAATAAGGGGGAAAAGTCAGAGTACTCCCTGTTACAAAACTCATTGTACCCATTCCAGCAATATTTTGACATATACCATTTTTCCTCAGGAGGAGGGCCATTGAAAGAAGGCTGGGTGAAGTCCAGAATGGTTTTCTCACAATTACTTTCTGATGGGGGGATAAAAGGGAAAAAAGTTGTTTTCTTAAAATAAATGCTAACATTTATTTCCTGTTAAAGGTGGTTTTGCTGAGAACATGTTTCTGGTGAAGCAAACCTGTTCACTACCAGTTTTATGGGGCAGGAACCAGAACAAACTGCACTGCTCTTAATTTGTGGAAAGAACACACGATTTGGAATCAGTCAAGGTTTTAAATCCTGGCTTAACCATTTTCTAGATGTATGTCCTTGAGTATAACCTAACCTCCGAGAATTTGTTTCCACATCTGTAACATTTGAATAAAAAATAATGTAAATCTCAATTATTGTTGTTTTTATAATTACATGACAGACTATACATATAATGTTTAGCCAAGTGCATTAGTACAAAGGAAGGGTTCAATAATGATATTTTCAATTGATATTACTATGACCACTACTAGAAATGGAAGGAATTGAGTACCTGTGCAATATATCAGCACTGAGTTAGGAAATCCCCCTCCATAATGGATGATATATCAATCTATACTGGCTAAAGACTAATTCATTGGCTAGCAGGCCAGGCATTAGAGGACTGATGTTTTTCTCAGTGAAGACTATTACTTTTGGTTTTTGCATTTTATT